>NW_024962268.1:12929116-12947588 GCF_019238085.1 Lagopus leucura | reverse complement strand
GGGGGGGGGGAGGGCAGAGGCCTGTCGCCCCTGTCACGGACATAGATTGATCTGGTCAAATCCGTGACACTTGTATATTTGATGTGATAACTTTTAATAAGGATTTAATTTTGAGTCATTACTTTGGAACTTTGGTAAAGGATAAGGCAAAGAAGATACATACAATTTTTAAATGATCTTGTTGGACTCAGAGTTTATAACCATCTTCAATACTATAAATGTTTTTTCGTGGCCCTAGCTAAAAAAGCCATAAGAGTTACATAAGACATAGGATTAATTAAAATTTAATACTTTTATCTTGCATAATAGAGGAAGAGAAAACTTGCAGAACTATATGGTTTGGAAAAAACATCTACAGGCTGCTACTAGTTAGAATTCTGCATAATATGAAACATCCCTAAAGAGTTATAGAAATGGAATATAAATATCCTAAATTACTAAGGGTTGGGTTTTTTACAGTGACTTCCTCTCATCTAAGCCAAATTAGCTGTGGGTGGAGATTTCAGATTCAGTGGAGTTCAGACACAGTTAATCATACTGGAATCTTGACCTGGTCCTATATGTAAAGATACATATAAATCAGTAATAAATTATAGCCTTCTACAGCCCTAAATTTAGATGCAGTAGAATATGAAACAGCAGAATATAAAACAGCAGAAGACTATTGAAGTTGTATGACCATGTTGCGTCATTGCCTTTGGGACTGGTCTTTGCACAAACTTCTCTGCATTGGAGGTACTAAGTCTAGTGGGATGAAGCTCCTGTAGTTTCCTCTCCCCACAATTCTACCTGGGAGGACTGATGGTCCTTTCCATTCAATTTTCATCGCTCTTGCCTGCTACTACTGATTATCCAGCATGAGATGGAAGAGGACTCAGATGTTATTCTAAATAACCACTGTTGGAAGGACAGCTCTCACATCCATCTTATGAAGAAATACGATGGAATATGCAGATGGGAAATTCTTCTCTTCTCTGTAAACTCTACAGAAACAAAATTACTCCTCTCATTGTTAACTGACTCCTGTGGGGCTACTCGTTTGAGTTAGGAAAACAGTTCTGCAGATATGAAATTTGGCTCTTAGTGATCTCCTTCAGATTCAAAATTGTTACAGTTAATTTGAGTATATTTACAGCTCCAGCTAATTCTTTGCAGGTTCTTCAAACTACATTATGTAATCTGTGTTTTTACTTTTATTGCTCTTCCTGAAACTATAATGTTCCCGCTAATGTTGTTCTGAAGATAAAACATCTACGTAACAAGACTATCATATTTTACATTTTTGGGACAGTTTCAAATGCAAAAAGCATGTCAAGGTGAAATGCATAATGGAATGAGTAATGCAGTCCTTCCTCATTTTCCTCATGGGAAAAAAATAATCATGATGGCTAATTCCAAATCAACTGAAAGTGACCTTGGAAAGGGAAGGGAAGGCCTTCCTACTGGCTATAGATCCATTGTGTTTTATGCTTAAGCAGACTGAAAGCTGATTGCATCCATCACCATCACTTTGCAGTGCTTATTGAAATTCTGGGATCCTCTATGGTATCAATTCATGTGTGGGAATGTAAAATTCCTTTTGGTATGCCTCTAAAACAATATCACAGAAAACACATACTGATTGTAGATCACTGGGCTCTAGAAATGATTTGGTTTGGCTGGAGATGCTCAGAGGGTTGACTAAGTGAACTCTTGCTGGGACACCAGGATGCACACTGATAATAACATACGGTCAAACTCCATTGAATTTGAATTTTACATATGATTATGTAAACTACCAAAATGAATCCGGGCAGTGACCACCCAGTCCAATATTTATCTTTGTTAGTATCATAGGAGAAAAAAGAAAAGAAAAAAAAAAAGTTATTTTGTACCTAGTTTTAGGGGCTCAGTGCTGAGAAAAAGAAAAAGAATACAAACCAATAACAGCTTGGAGGCATGCATGCAATCTTCTCCATGATCAGGAGGACTTACAATTTCCTAGATGTTTTTTTTGGCCAAGGCAGGATGTAACATGACTTGATATTTGAAGAAATACAAAAATGTTATTAAAACCATTGCAATAATCAGGGAACATGAAGAAGCCTAAACCTGTATTTTTTAAAAAAGCAATCACTAGGTCATCTAATAGGTTGTCTTTTGTCAGCGAAGAATATGTTCTCTTGTAACTAAGAAAAGTTGCTTAACAACCTTTACAGTCCAGACAGAGTTGATTCAAATTTATTCAAAAATTTCTAGCAAATATTTTGTGTAGATTTGTACCTTTATTTATACACAGAGGATGAGATGTTGCAGCCCCTGACCAACAAGTTTAGGCTTTCTGCTTCAAATTGCTTTTGTATGCTCGGGTCCTTAAAGTCATCTTTTTTAAAAATACATATTTTATTTTATTTTATTTTATTTTATTTTATTTTATTTTATTTTATTTTATTTTTATTTTTTGTATTTAGAGACTGTAGTAGAACACAAACTGACCAAATACTGTACTTAAATTTTGTATAGAACCAAAACTGGTATTTAACTGAATTTTCTATAGCACAAAGAAAATACATATTTGTTACCAAAACGTGACTTTGCAAGCTTCACTGAGTCATAGCGTCAATCAAATAAAATGCTTCTGAGCTGTCATGTTGATTACTGAAGAGATGAGTTTCTTCAGTCCTAGGAAGAGCATTTTGCATCCAAGTAAGAAGAATGTATTCTTCATGTCTCTGTTAGGTCTTTCAGTAACCTACTCTTACCTCTCTCCCTGGCTCACCAATTAGAAATCATACACCCAAAGGTGTATGCATGGAAACTTAGAGTCTAGGAATTAAATTTCCAAATTCTTTTTCATTTCCAAGCCCAGCAGAGAAACAACATTTCTTGAAAACCTCAGTACTTGCTTTTTTCTACTGAATGCATTGTATTCTGAGAGTGTGCATGAATGACAAAGGGAAGATGAGATGTATGCTTTACTCTCAGGTTTCATGTGAATCATTTTAATTTTTAAAGTTCAAATAATTGTTTCTAAATTTTTAAAATCTAATTATGCTAGCTGAAAGTGATTGACATAGGCAGAAAGAAACAGTCAAAGAATAGACTACTGACAGAATTTGAATGAATGATTTGGTTAGCATATGCTAAAATTTATACTGATGTTTCTGCATTCTGAATGTATATAGAAATCACAACCAAAAGTCTATTAAAATTCTTGGATCCATTTCTCTTTATCAGCATGAATATCTAGAAAGCTGTTCTTACTGCTTACAGCAAAAATACTAATTGATTTAAAGTTGGTTAAAATGTATATAGATTTTTTATAAGAGAAAACATACTACAGCATTACAGTAGTCAACTCCTGCTTTTCTCCTCCAGGTAAAAGATTCACCACCTTTAGTAGTAGTTTTCTAAACAAAGGTGAAGCAAGCTTTGCTGGAAGCACTGCCAAGTAGTTTTTGTACATTTTTCTTTCCTGTATAATGCTGTATGAGCATAGCTTTCTCTTCAATGGCTTTCAAAAGAAAATGTTCTAAGCAGAAAGATGCGGATCTCAATCTTTATTAAAATTAAATAATTAAATTATTTCTCAGGAACAGCCCAGGCTTAAAATTTACAAGTTATGCAAAAAACTTCAAATATAAGTCAGTCTTTACGCAGTGAAGGAATTTCTACAGTGTCAGTAAAGCAGGGAGTTCCAATTTATTCTCAGAATGCAGAGGTAAATGTCTGGATACATCTGATGGAGAACATGAAGACAACAAACAAGTGATTAAACGTAAGATGTCTCATGCAATACTTGCAAGAGCTTTTTGTTGTAAAACTAAAGGAAATCTGAGTCATTGAAATCTTACACTATATTGCCAGACAAATCAGAAACAGACCACAATCAATGAAGCCAAGTGTATCATTATAGATTGAGTAATGTAAATTACTTACATAAACTATGGTTGAAACACAGAATTTAGTAAAGACCATCACCCTTAATTGCAAGGGCAATTAAAAACTCTTTAGTTTGCAAGTTGTCCATCAGGAATAAGAATGTCATTGATCTATGTCATAGCATTTAAGAAAGGAAAATTCTCATTTTAACTACTTTCTTCTATCTTACCTTTCTTCCTGCGTTATGAATTTTCTTCCATTTACCCCATCTCTTCCTCAAAACTGGAAAACATCTTTGTGTTCATTTGTCTTCAGCTAGTCTCCATTTCCGGCACTTTTTTTTCAACTCAGGATCTTTCATGAAATTCTCTATCTCTCAAGACATTTCTTGTTTTATTAACTGCTCTTTCATGAGCTCAGCATTAGGTTCCTCCTTTTCTGATTCATTCATTCCACATAAGAACAATCCAGGTGATCCTAACACACTCTTGAGAAAAAATATGTTGTTAATAACTGTAATATCCACAAAGCTTGTGATAAGCTTGTTTTTATTCTTCACTTAAAAAAGAAAACCTGTTATCAACCAACTCCTTTTGATGCTTGCTAACATCACTGTTAGACATGTGCTGTCTTCAGTGGATGAAATCATGCATTCAGAAATACAAATCATAGGATGGATGCCCATGTGATGAAACAAACCACAGATTATCAAAGGCTTTAATAGTTTCAGAACACTTTGGATGAGACTGTAGAGAAGAGGCATCAAACTGAGAACAAAACTGGAGTCCTGCAAGACAGTGTTGTAATATCTACAGTGTGTTGTCACACAGCCACATTAAGAAACTCTCACTTCTCTTTAAGTTGCCTCAAAGACCATGGAAATTCTCTGGTGCCAGGAGGCAGCAGACACTGAGATCCTAGTAAGAGCAAATGTATCAGAGACATCTCTAATGCACATTTGAAGTGGTTGGCTATGTGATCTAAATGTGTGGCAGACTATCCCGTAAGACATTTTATGATGAAATGAAATGTAGTAAACCCTCTTGTGGGAGTCATCTTTAGGGTTATAAAGATTTTCAAGAGATAATCCTAAAAATGTGAAAAGTCCACTGATTTATGAGCTCATGATGCTCCTAACAACAACAACAACAAAAATGGCAGGATGATTTACAAGACTGCAAGTACTTTGGAAACAACTGGTGTCCAGCTAGCTGAAAAAAGTGTTTTTTTTTTTTTTTTTTTTTTTTTTTTTAAGAAAGAGCTACATTAAATTAAATCTGACAATAGTGTGGTGAAAACATTCCTTGGATTTCATAATCATAGGAGAACTCTTTGGCTAAATTAATGTAGAGAGGAATTAGCTTGCTGCCATGGTGGATAATAAGCAGAACAGAACAAATAGTTTCTAATCAGTAGCAACTTCAACTCTTTGCAGTCCGAGTTTTCCAATTACTGTTTTTAACACATAAAGAAACAAATCTAATCTCACTTCTGAATTGCCTTTCCAACAATTTCGCATAGCAGACACCATAGCATTCAAGTGGGAGACAAGAAAATAGGATTTGTTGTCTTCTGACAGGTATTTCAGGGAAGTGACAAGTTTTTACAGATGAGTTCAGAACCCAGCTTACTCTTTGACAAAAAGCAGAAGCACTTATCTGGGTCGGGAAGGCTGCAGTCTGATAGGAAGGAAAGGCTGCATGCTTCCAACCATCTTACTCTTACCGACAGATGGACAATGAGTCTAGCAGCTAGAAGCGTGTATATGTATGATTGCCACTGAGATATTTATGAAACCATCTTATCCAGTGATAGCAACATCTCTCCACATTTTACCGTCAAATGGACAGTAATATCAGCTCATCTGAAGAATGCTATGATGAACTACTTGTAAGTGTCTTTTGCTGATACATGCCTTGTTAAATCCTACAGGTTTAAATGAAAAGCTGAAGGCTGCTTCTCCAATGAATTTTGACAAAATAGACATTTGGTCTAATTCTACAGAAACATAGTACCATCTGGTACAGTATACACAGTTTGGATTTCCACAGAAATCTGATACCATTAATTCATCTCACTGTGTTCCAGCCAGAAGGCAAACTGAAATACTAGAAAGTAGAAAACTAAACTGTTTCATTTTTTTTCAAGATGAGGTAGCAAGGCATTTGATTTTGTATGAGTAGTCCTTTAATTACTTAGGGAGCCAGATGTTCTTCCAAATCTGACATAAGTAAACCAAGGACAAGTGAAAATTTTAAGTATTTCATAGTGTCATTTCTGATTTCTTTCATTTTCTTAATTGCACCTACAACATTTTCCTTTAATTGTCAGGCATTGTTCTTTGGATGAAAAACATTGAACTACCTTCCTGATTTAATATAAATGCAATGCTTAAGACTAGTAATACTAGAACCTTAGTGATGAATTGTAATGAATTTGTCTGGATATTCAGTATCCTATTATTATTAATGAACACTTTTCAAGTGTTATTTGACAGCAGTATGCTCCAACGAGAATCAAAACACCTGCTGGAGAATCTCTTCATAGTGAAGAGACCGAAAGTCTTTGAAATAGTTAATGTGGAAAATCAAAGCATGGAAGCACTATCTTTGATTTGACCACAGTTATTTTTGCTCAAGATTTTTTACTCACAGTTTTTTTTTTAGTTTTGTTTTATTGGCTTAAATCATAACTTTTTCCAGTCATTGCATATGTATCTTTTTAGCATCAAAATTATGCCTTTACCTTTCAGTTCTAGATAAGAGAAATCAAAGATGTGCCTTCAAATACCCATTGCTATGTAAAGATTACAGATTTACGAGTCAATTTTATATGTACATCATCTCATTTAATCTAAAGGCTTCACAAAGATTTCTGACATTAATCACTGATTTACAAGTAAAAGATAGACGTCGAAGTATGGTTAGAACTATACAGACAAACATTATTAGCTGACAGCAGAATGTAGAAAGCACCTAGAACTAGGTTTGTAACACTTACCAACTTACCAATGCTTACTGTTCAAAATGTTTTTCACCCTCCAAATTCCAATAAGAGTCATAAAATGAAAACTACATTTGTTCTGAAGCATCTGACCAAAGAGGAGGAAACGATGGACTAGTATTATCCTTCAGCTCCAAACCACAATACCTCATAATCCAGTGATTGGGGAACTCTGTCTAATGAAGCCATATCATCACTTTCAAAGTTGCTCATACAAAGCAAAGATGCACCTCAAACTATTCTGTATTTAGGTAAGAGTGTAATGCCTGGAGGACTGGGGAAACATCTTGCCTCAGCAGCTTTTTGAATCAAACATTTCTTTTGTCTCATTTTCAGTATTCTGTGAAGTGGATTACTGCATTGTCTTAAGATGCTAATATCAATGAACTTTTTTGAATCTCTTTTAAATTCTTTTTCATCTACATTCAGCATCAAAACTTTTACTGGAAACTGACAGGAATTTTCTGCGTAGCTTTTGGAGATGTCATATAATCATTTTATTTTTCATCTTTTGTCATAGCAGTTATACACCACTGTTTTTATTTATTTTTTCAATAATGTGGGTGGAGAACTTCCTCTGATTTCTCTTCTATGCAGTAGTTTGCATACTTACGATATTTTTCTTTATCTCAATATCTTCTGATTATTGAGCTTTTCACTTCATTCTTCAACATAAGCAGATATTCTTTTTCAGATCATTAGCAAAAATAAAGAAGCAATAACAATTTTTTTTGTTTTAAAAACATTTCAGGTTTTCTATGTAATTCCTTACCTTTTTAGTCTACTTGTCGTCATTAATTAGCTTCCAGAATTTCTCAGTTCATTCGCCTAAAATTGAGAGTCTTCATTGCATACCCACATTTATTTGTCCTACCACTTAGTTTTAAGTAAAGGAGCTCACGATCACTTGTTTTCCATGGCTGACTGTTTTATGATGCCCTTGACTACTCGCCAAACAAAGGACTAAAAGAGTCTCACCTCTCATGGTTTCAGTTGATAGTCAGGCGATAGCCCTGAACATACTGTACCCCATCCAGGCCTAACTGGGCCCTATGCTGTTAGTAGACTGCATATCCAATCCAACATAATAGTTTTCCATAATGATGTAAATTTGCAAAAGAATTTCTCAAATAACGTTGCCATGATTTATGTTTATATCCATATTCAAAGGAATTGCATACATTTCCAAAGTTAATCTCAATAAATCTCAATAAATTTGCAGTATCAATCTTCATCAGAGACTGATTTTCCGACTCAGTTCAATTTTATTTTATATATATTTGTTCTTTTTCACAGTTTCTATCACTGAATACAGCTTGGGACCTTTATCCTTGTAGCTGTCTATTCCCCTAAGTCCTACACCTACGTTTCAGAGGACTATGTTATTTCTGCAATCTCTGGTTTCATATCAAGAATTAGCAAGTTTCTTGTATTCATCCAAGAAACTTCTCTTTCTAACACTGCATGAAAGCAAGTACTCATTGCCAGTATCTACCAAAACTAACTGAATGTATCTCACAAATATCTGCTATGTGCAGACTTTGTTTCTAGCTTCATATCAACAAAAATAGATATTTCTTCCTTTTTTTTTTTTTTTGTAAGAAAAAACATACAATTTTATTTTTTCTTCAACAAGCACAGCACAAAATCAAATAACATTCTGAGTATAGTCAGGCCCACAAATGAAAGATTGCAGTAGGAACAAAATTCAGGGGTTGCTCAACATGTTTATTAAATGACAAGTTCACTCCTTTCAGTGCTAATTAAAATTAGAGCCGAAGTGAGAAACAGTAAAGATTTTATCTCAAGTTACAAAAAAGTCTTCTAAGTTGTTCTTATCTCTGAAATTGAGGGTTTTTTTTTGTTTTTAGGTTTTTTGTTTGTTTGTTTGTTTTCTGTTTGTTTTTGTTTTTTTGGCCAAAATTAAATCTAAGTACTGGTCCACATTTTCTGTCTTGGTGCCTTATTACAGAATCAGGAAGCCTGGAAATCTGAGCTCTATGGCATCAGTCAAGGCACAGAAGTTCTGTTGCAAAGGGCCTAACTGAGAAGCCTTGAGCACCTTGCTATGAGGCTGGAAGGCTTCTTTTATTGCATTCCAAATCCTCTTGAAAACAAATTGCAAAGTCATAAATGATCTGCACTTTTTTTTGTTGTTGTTTGTTTTGTTTTGTTTTTATAAAAATACAATTTTCTGCTTGGGATAAATAAATGTTGAAAGAAATTTCCAAATCAACCCAAGTAAAAGTCCCTTAACAAACTAGCCTCTTTTGGCATACTGGAAGTTGTAATGTATGCTTGGAAAGAGTTCAGGCCAACCACTTTGGGTCACTGCTTGGACAACAGAAACTATTTAATTTGCATCAGTTGAAGGTTTCATTTCTGGTGAGGAGTGAAAGCCATTAGCTCTGAGCCATGAAATTCCAGAGGTGACAGTTTGCAACTGGTCAAAATCTGGGTTGTTCAGCACATCGCCTCTGAATCTTACAATTCTATTAGATTTCATTTGTTCTAATGACTTCCAAATAGTAACCTCTTAATTGAGTTCTAAATCCACAGGCAAATGAACAGACCTGAATGCGCAGCAGAAGTCTGAGAAAAGTGTTAATGTTAATTTTGTTGAAGGAACAACATATATGGAAGTCTGGCACTGAACGCTGGTACAGTTCTCAACAGCATTAGCATTATGTTGTAAATCAGCTGTGAAAGAAATTACGAGATAGTAACTGTAAAATTCTGACAGCTTGAAAGATCTGTCTGAAAGATTTAAAGGCCATAGGAATAGTTGAATATCCGCAGTTTCATATTTATATTCATACTGACAATAAAAATACTCATTGTAACAAGTAAAATTACAATCATTAAAAATGTTACCATGATATTTACCAACATACTAAGTCACTTTTCATTCCTTAGTTGTCAAGAAATAGTGTGGTGGAAAAAATCCCAGAATATTTTCAAAAGGTTAGGCTGATTTTCTGGCAGGAAAAGGTGAAACAACTTCTCCACTTAATTATAGGGAATAAAATTATTCAATTAATTTATAATTAATTCTTATTTTAACACCTCCTTCTCCCATGTCTGTGTTCAATGGCGTTGAATAAATATAACAATAAAATATGAAATTTACTTAGCATTGTTTTCAAGCAAAGATCATACTATGACTAGAAATTCCTCATCATACTGGAAGGACATCTTTTAAGTGCCTACCTATGAAACAGCATGTGTTTGTTCATCCTCTAAATAAGTAATTGCCACATGAATGATTTTATACTACATATGATTTTATAATGACAATCTTGACATTAAGACTATGTTATTGTAACATGCACATAATTATTGTAATAATATACATCAACAAGATATTTATAAATAGAACTACATTTTTGTTTATGTTTTCTAAAATAATATTGGGGTACAGTAGCATTAGAATACTTCATTTTCCAGAACTCTATTAATATGCAGTTCTTTTATACAGACACAGAAGAAAAAAGAACACAATGAGAATATATCAGAAAATAGATCAGATGAAAAAAAATTGCTTTCACCATCATGTACTCATTTTATTCCTCAATATGTTCTCATGCATAATCTGATATTGCATACCAGTTTGAACATGCAGCAAAAATAACCTGCCTTCCTGCGACAAGCACCACACCATCCTTTATGCCTTCCTGACCTTGTCTTTGAGGTCAGGTCACCTGCACTGAGCACACCAAGTCATGTGGGCTGCAAATCTGACAGAGCAGATTAGAAAAGGTGAGCTGCATTTACTCACCTGATGGCTGCTCATGGAAGAAATATATACTTGAGTGACTCCATTTCTGCAGGGTGATTAATGAAGCTGATCAATAGCAGCAATCTGTGGCCCAGAAAGAAAGCTGAGGAGATGCACTGGTGTATCTCTCTCTCTACTTCCTAAAGGGTAGTGATGACTGGAGCCTTTCTGAGGAGCAGTTTTGGCTCCACATGCAACTTCTCCACCAAGATTCTGGTCAACAGGTACAGAGTTGTAATTCATAAATCAGAGGAGGAACCCTTTCCATTTTTTTTCATTTCTGGAACCCTTTCCAGAAATGAATGCATGTTCCTGCAATCACATATGCAGTTAATTTGTCAGAATCTACTGAAATGAAAAAGCTAAATTATACCCTTCCTATTCATTGTTGATTCTACTTGTGCTCTTTAGAGACTCTGTACTGCTTGTCTGCCAGCCAATACAACCCTATGTGTCTCTTTGTCCTTTAGACCAAACATAATGTGAGTGTACAAACTGAAAACGCAGTGATGATTTTGCTGCTAGCCATGCTGGGTCACTGTCCAGAAACAAACTCTGTGGTGAATCTGATATTGGTTTTGGCAGTTTTCTTTGTATTCACAGTCATAACAGGTTAGGACAAATGTACTAAGCAGGAGTTAAAACCACCAATCTGCTCCTCAACAGGCATTCCCGCATGATTATTTATATTCAGATCCAGGACTTTGGCATAAGGAAATGAAAACGTGAATGCAGAAAAATGCAGGTTAAGGACCTAATTCTCTTGGGTAATCATCAGCATTTACAAGATATGCCAGGTTTAGCAATAGGCCACAATTCTACAAACAAGAAACCTTAACATAAGCTTTGCTATATCAGTTTGTCCTGTTTACTAAAATTCTGGATTTCAGATAACTCAAATAACTGCACTTGAGACAATTGCTCATTATTAGCCAACTCTGTTGAAATAAAGTGCTTTTGAAATATCCTCTCATTTTCTCTAGGGATTTCTCTTGTAAAATGTGGGTATGATACGACTTTAAGTGTGCTTTTTACAGGAAGATCTTTAGAGGCAAAATATTTTGTTTTGTTTTGTTTTGATCAAAATAGCAATTTGAGAAGGGATTCTGGCAGAGGCAGTTATATTATGGATATTCACAGTATGTCCAGAATAACCAAATGCATTTTTTTACATTATACATTTTGCTTAGCTGTAAAAGCTTTATTTTTGTTTTGAGATGAAAATTTGGAACTGACATAGTTTTTTGTTTTTATATGTTCATTGCGTAAAATGTGAGGAAACTTCCCATATTAGCATCTCAGCCAAAGCAAACCTGAAAGAGATTTATCACTTTTCAGTTCAGTATAAAAGGGAGGGGACAAACCCTCCCATCAAAAAATTGTACTTTTAATGGATTTGCCAACCTTTTGCTAGATAGGGTAAAATATTAAGTGCCTGAAGATTATAAACCTGTTGCTGTATCTGATTCCAGCTCCTTTGTGATCACAAAAATGGAAAATTCCCACTTCATCTCACCCCTCCTGAAGTGCTTGGTGTCTGAATTTTCTGGGGTGCTGTAAGCTGTGTGATTGAAACAATGTTGTGAAATAATCAAGAATGAACATCCAAGACAGCTAAAAACTGATAATGAAAAACATTTCCCCCCTCACCACAGTGTGTGGCTCTTACCAGCCCTTCTAGTTGTGAAGTGTATCTGTGACAGTACTGCTGAAGATTCAGTGGATTCGCCCTAGAGAAAGGCTTTTGTAATGTTTTAGTCCCTGCCCACTTCTCTGACTACTGAAATTCAGAGCCTTACTCCACTGTTGTTGCTGAAACAATTGAAAACTTTCCTTTTTCTGCTTCTGTCCACAGTGGCATGCCATTCTTCCACTCCTCTGTGTTAATTGAACTTTAGCTATATGGATGAACTCCAAAAGCATTAATAAGTTCCTATCTAGAGCAAAGATTATTTTATCAATGCAAGCATGATTTTAATTTACTGATTAAATATTGCCTTGTATTTCATGTTTGTTTGTAATATTTGGACCCTACATGGAGACCACCAAACACTGGCCATTAGAACTGACTGCTTCTCTTGCAAGACACCATTCTGGAATATTTAATATTCTCGACTGTTTTATTTTTTTTCTCTATCTTTTCCTTTATTATTAACTTTTCATTACACAGAATGTTGCAATAGGGACATAGTTTTCAAAAAGATTGGAGTTTTGGACTCTCACAAATTTTTATTGGAGAGGGAGAGCATAAGGCAGAATATGTTTCCAAAATCCTGGCACTGGAGAGCCCTGAAGCAATTGCGTATCTAAAGTACTCCCTTTCCTTCTGTCTTCCATTTGCTGTTTTGCTGAACAAGAGAATTTTAACTTTTCAAGACTATTCAAAAAGCTTTACAAAGTATGCAAACTTATTAGTACCATACAGAAAACTGCCAAGTAGGTATTAGTGATTCCCAATTAATTTTCAGAGAAGAATAAAATACAGATTCTTCCTACATGTCTATTCTGAATGAACTTAACCCACCAGAAGAAGCAAAGTAAATCAGGCCATGCTGATTAACTAGATAGCCATGCAAGCCACAGCTAATTTGCTGAATGAATGGAGTTGAGCATATCTACTTTACCTTCATTACTCCCTCTGCTATTGGAAAACTGCAGAGAACATTGTAAATATGTATAAAAATAAGAGGAAAAGAACCCATAAAAGCCGAATGTTTAATACTATGGATGACTTGTAAAAAAGATTTAGTATCAAAAGGCCTGGTGGGTGCTTGCTCGTTGCAGAGACTGCCCTCCAACCAGAGAAAGCAGTTCTGGAGGAAGAGAGGCCCCACTTCACTACTGCAGATGGTGTCTGTGTCTGTCCTGGACGAGTCTCTCTGCTTTTCTAAGTGAGTACTGGAGGCTCTAAGGAACACTCTCTGGCAAGTGTCCTTTCTCTGAAAAAGTATTCACTAACATAACGGGAAGTTCCTTGATGTAGTTTTATCCTGCTGCTCTTTATGGCTAACAGAAACTGTGTTCTTTTCCTTCTCCATCACATCTTATGAAAATTTTATGTTTGTGTGTTTTAGCATATTCGTTGATCTCTAATTGCAGCTATAGACATTATTTACTGAGAGGAGAGCAAGTGAAATCTTTAGGGCATTGCAGAAGTTGCTTGACTACTTCCAAATTAGCTAAAAGATTGATTTGAACTGGATCACAGGGAAGTCCACAGTTAATCTTTTTTTTTCTTTTTCTAGAGGTGGGAAGCTGCTGTGAACTTTAGGGGACCCTCCTATGGAGTTGTGCAGAGGTTTATGTTACACATGACGAATGAGGTTGGCTCAGATACTGAAGGGGAAGAGTCACCTTCAGCTGGCTCAGCTCACAGAGATATCTGGAAAGTGATACCAAGTTTAGATGCATGTCTGCACTTGTGCTTCCTGTTGGACTGAGTGAGTGAGTGAGAAAGCCTGGGAGCACATAGAAATGAAGCATGAGACCTGCCTAACGTGCTCAGCAGATCCTTCTAGCACAAGATGGAAAGCTCCTGCAGAGCGCAAGTGCTCTGGCTAGCTTTGGTCCCCCCATCAGAAACACAACAAGAAGAGTGAAAAGAGGAGTGGACAAGAAATAGATGTATCTATATATTACGGCACTGTCCCATATGGTTACTTCAGTATGGGGGTACCTATGGTGTTAGACATCTATGGGGTCAGAGCTGCAGCAGCCTTGCAAAGCTCGGGGGTGGGTGAAGGAATCGGCACCATTATAAACAAGATTCAGAAAAATGAAAGATCCTGGAAAATGGTGAGTTTCCAATTCATCCTAGTGGGCATGTGGGCAGCTAAGAGTTGAGTTTGGCATATCTCATATGCAAGGCCAATGCCTACCACAGCTCTCTCCAGATGCTGTGGACATCTTTTTCAGCTACATTTACTTCTGGGTACTGCCCTATATAGTTGCCCAAACTCAAAGGCTGGGTCCTCATAGGTTTGAGAACAAATAATTTTCGTACTGGTGAGAGAAAATATAGGATATAACCAGGTAGGGTGAGAAAAAAAATGTTTCAGATGAATAATACTTGACATACACTGCACACCCTGGGTTTCAAAGAGTTATTGGACAAACCTAATTATACATAACAAGCACAGAGTGTGAAAAATACAGCAGACAGGCAATTTCCTTGCCAAAACATCACAGAATCTTGGTAAGAATCTCTGCACTTGTGATCTGCCAAAGGTACACTGGGGAAATTTTAACATGTGTGAGTAGTGCTTATCCATTAAGTTGCAATGCTCTTAAGGCATAACTACAAATTTATTTTGTACAGTTCAACAATTAAGGAATAGAACCACCTGAAAATGTTTGCTGTCTCCAGAGTGAATTTATATGAAATGATGTTGAAGACTTGGTTTACATCAGAATGGCACGTTGGTCTGAAGATTCAAAAGGACAAGCTGATAGGTTGTCCAAGAGCCTTTCAATTCTTGAGGTAATAAGAGAGGGAAGTAATCACTAAGAATATCTGTTTAGAAAAGAAATGAGTAAGGAGCAAAAAGGAATAGAAATTATTCCTGTGTTTTACATTAAAGGTAGCAGTTTCCCAGAGCTCTCTGGAATCTTTTCTGTGAAGTGGGACAAGATTTTTGTACTGCATGTGTCTGTGTATACAGAGAACAATCAAAAGATTCCTGTCTGTTGTCTTGTACAGGCAGATTTTTGCAAGGATTTTTGCTAGTCAAATGTGAGCTGGATAATGCTGAGTACTCTGCTGTGTATGACTTGTTTTCAACAGATCATCTCTTAGGAGTGCAAGTAGTTGGCCTAGAGAAGGTGCTTGTGCTTGTGCTTCTTTCTGAAGGACTCCTCTGGGCATGTCCAGTCCTGGTTCTAGACATATCCTTAGGCCTTCTGGGCTCTGACAGAGGGGGTGACAGAATATGCCAAATAAATATGTAATTTTACTGAACACTTACAACTGTTCTTTCTAGAATCAATTAAAACTCCAAGTGAACTTCAGAAGTGAATATTTCAGAGTCTTGTGAAGTCCTTGATATTCATAGCTGTACCAAACAAATTCCTTTTAGAAACAGAGTGGTTAGAATTTTATTTCAAGAATTTCAGAGGAAGAAGCATTGACATCTCTAAACTCCCAGGCTACCAGACAACAGAAATTGCCTGATGGTCTTTGGATCTGGACCAGGAAGAGTGTAGCCTGTATTTTAAAATATGGGATGTGTATCCATGGAAATGTCTTTGGGCATTCATAGAAAATGTCTCAACAAAAATCTGAATGACAGAATGTTAGAGTAAGTGTCACAAGTTAAGGACATACAACCTAGACTGGAACTGTCAGGAATCAAACCATGGTATAGTAGTGGAGAAAGACTTGCAGACTGTGGAACATACCTCTTTAAATTTTTTAGTCTAGTGGTTTAGAACAAGAATAGCAAATAACTCTGGCAGCTGGAATGGCTGAAGTTGTACACTTGATTCCCTGTATGATGTACTGGACTTTGTGATATAAGCTGGTGTAACTTTAAACACCCACTAGGCCCCTGGAGGCCATCTGGTATCCAGGTGTGAAAGTACTGGGAAGCTGAAAGATATGTTTTCTCCTAATCCTCTTCAGTCCCCCTCTCTGTGGAAAATATGATGTGCAAAGGTGGGTCTGATAACATCTGAGGCCATCACTGCAACAGAGCCTGTGTGTCTCATAACTTAAAAATGATTCTTTTTCAGGGATTCTGCAGCTGTTGAAGACTGTTACCTGTATAGAATATGTTGCAGAGTACTTGCTGTACACCAGATACATAATAATTCCTCCCATGTTATCATGACTCTCAAAAATATGCTTCAATTATCCAACTGTACTTACGCTTGTGTGCACCTTTCTTTAAATGTGACTGCAGACGCTTTTAAAATTACAGCTCTAAACCAAATGAGAGTTGCTATTTCAGGGACTCCAAATGACCCCTAGAAAAATAATGCTATTTTATACAAACAGAGAGAGCAAGAGTTCATCATGAGAATTTTATGCCATGACTACCATGAAGGCAGAGTAGATACTGTAGTCATCAAAAATCAGGCTCTTGGAAAGTACGATCAGCTATTTCAAATGTAATCAGAGGTCTTATTTTAATCTCACTTATGCTTGAGTAAATCAGAAACATTGCATGTGCAAGTGCAAGTGACATAGCAGTTCTTCTGTAATTTTGTGCAAGAAAGATCATTATCAGCTGCAATTAGCTGCACACTCTCGTTCAGAAATGGGTATCTCAGAAAGCATAATTTCTTTGAATGTGTGATTGTTTTTCTTGACCTTTTTTTCTTGACCTTTCTTTTTCTCTCATTTTCCACTGGATTGCAACTTTTCCAAATGAATTACTTTGGAGGTGAAAATTAAAATTGTTCTTTTTCAATCTAATATTGCCAAATTTTGAAAAATTTGAGAAAGAAAACCCCTAAGCTGTAACAGCTGAGTTGTACTAGTATAAAAACATCTCTTATGCCATAGTTTCTTATCTGAGAAGGACTCAAGTCACATCATTTGATCCAGATGTGGGTCTAAAACATCCTCAATCCAGACTCAGGAAACACTAAAATTTAAGACTGTTTCCACAGTGTTTACTTGGCCAAGTTGTACACATGTGTTATTTTCTATTCCAGGTTTCCTTATTAAATGGAAACCTTAATGTATCATTTTGTTATTTACGGTGTACCATAAAAACTACAGGATATACAATGTGAAGAGTTAAACTGAGGAAGTTAAAGCTTAATATTTGGCTTTCCTGACTTTTGAGTGCACATTGCATTAATTCATGTTAGCCTGTATGTATCTTCTTACATAAATTTGCTTGCTTTGTGGAAGCTGTAGAGCTGCAAGGCTACTTTTGGCTCTTCCAGATTTCTTACTCTGTTACCTCCCTGTTCTTTTGAAATGATTTCATGTGTGTTTACAACACATCCTACATTTGAATTCAGATCAAATGGTTAAATAAACATTGATTATTCTAACTGATGAGCATGAAACCTGTTACAAGGAAACAGGGAAAGCTGTTATGCAGTTTAAGCTATTGCTTGTTTTAAATCTCAGTTCTGATGTTGTGATAGGTGGTAAAGGACTTTCACATGTAGTCCTGTTCTTGCTGTGTGAATGTCCAAAGTGAGTTTCACCAGAGGGCCTCACAGAAGCAATGCTATGCGCTCCCTCTGCCGGCAATGACAATCAGATTACCACAGAAGGCTCAGTATTTCACCCAGTGGGAAGCCAGGTCAGAGCTCCCAAAGAGCTCCTACTCGTCCTCTGGCACTAGCTCTACTCCCATCCCATCTCTGCCAAGGTACTTGTAGCAGAAGAGAGAAGAATGAAAGAGCAAGAGGAGAGGAAGGGAAGGAGGAGCTAAAGAAATGGAGAAAAAAAGGAAGAAGGATAAAAGGAAGAAATGAAGGAAGACAGAAAGAAGAAGAGGCACAGAGGAGGAGAGAACAAAAAAGAAAGAGGGACAAAAGGAAGAAAAATAAAAGGGAAGAAGAAGGAAGACAGAATGAGATGGAAAGAAGAAAAGAAGAGAGAAAGAAAAAGAAAACAAGAAAAAAAAGGAAAGAGAAAGCAAAAGAAGGAAAGAAAGTAAAAAGAGAAAGAGGGAAAGAATGGAGAAACAAGAGAAGGAAAGAAAGAAAGAAACAGAGAAGGAAAGAGAGAAAGAAACAAAGAAAGAAGGAAAATAAGGAAGGAAGGGAGGAAAGGACAGAAAAAGAGAAGAAGGAAGAAGGGAGGAAGGGAGGGAGGGAGGGAGGAAAGGAAGGGAAGGGAAGGGAAGGGAAGGGAAGGGAAGGGAA
>NW_024962268.1:12513999-12929016 GCF_019238085.1 Lagopus leucura | reverse complement strand
GGAAGGGAGGAAGGGAGGAAGGGAGGAAGGGAGGAAGGGAGGAAGGGAGGAAGGGAGGAAGGAAAAGTCTAGTGCAAAGAGAATGCGGGATTAGATATAAACAGCCGGTGGAACAGAAGGGGAAGCAAGATTGCTTTATTTGACAGCAGACTGTGGTTTGTGGTTTAGTTGGAATGCCAAGCTGCATCCTTAGATTGGAAAAAAAAAAAAAGGACAGTTTAATTTTAGTTATATATTAAACATACAAAAAGAGTAGCAATTTATATGTCAGAGGAAAACTAACAATGTGTAGGAAAATGTTAATTTCCAATTGCTATAAGAATCATTAACAATAATTCAAATACATATACACAGTATATTCTGGAGAGGTTAGAAAAGAACCATATCTTCAGTGTCCATGACTGGAAATGACAGAAATGACTTGTATCTAACTAAACTGCAAATGAATGACTGCTTTGGATATTTAATCTCTTCATTACTGTTTTTTTTTTGTTGTTGTTGTTGTTGTTGTTTGTTTGTTTTCCTGCAACATGTCTAATTCCAAAACAAAATGAAGACCATATTATTTGTCAGAGAACCTATCTGGCTTCGTAATTCAGTTGTATTTCTATCTCTAAGTGCTAATATGTGGTGGATAAAATCAGAAAACATGGAGGCAGAGGGGATAAAAACTGGTAGAAATAGTCTCCTTGAAAGAATTTTCCCTACTTTTAAACTATTTGGGCTTGTTTGATAGAATTGCTGTTTGTGATTCACTTGATGGATTGATCCAACTTAATATCCTTGAATTATGGGCGCAGTTCTTACATAGAAGCTTAGTAAAATTCACATTTTCTGCCCAATCCTTGGCACTCTCATATTTCTTTCCTCATTACTTTCCTTATTTTCTCACTTTTGCTTGGAGAGGAACTAAAGAGATTAACCTTTTTTAACCGCATCCAGCATTTGTTCTTTTCTCTTCTGGCTCACCTCAGCATTGCCATCTTTTGTCTCTAGGCATCTTGCTGCTCTCTGGGGTTAACTGCTGAGCTGATTCTACAATTAGTAAGGTGTTTTCCAAGCAGAATGTGAACCTGAAAGAGGAGAAAATGAAGACTAGCAGGACTGAAATTAAGCACTGTGAAAAACAGACGTAAATTATAGCACTGTTACAATGCCTCTTATGCAGTGATTTATGTTGTTTTTCTGGTTTTATGTTCTGTCCAATATAATGCAAAACATATTGCTGACAGACATCTATTTTGCTATTATGTTAACCAGACCTGAGATTTGTATCTTCTTGCAGTTCATGTAGTTATTTTATGTCAATATTGCCAGAGTGGAAAAGAGATCTTGCAGAGGACACTTACAGAGCTCTTAGAGATCACTTTCTAAGAAAACTTGTATGAGTTCTCCAGATTTTTGCTCTAATCTGCATCAGTTTAAACCCCAGTGAATGGCTTGGCTTAAGAGTGGCTTATTGCAGGTTTTTTTTTTTTATTTGTTCCAAATCAGTTTGGATGAAATGAAAAGGAAAAATAAAGGAAAAATGAGCCACATGGCTATTTTCAGTGATATAATAGCATTACATCTTCAGCCATACAGAGTTTAATGAGGACATACTTTTTTTTTTTTTTTTTTTTTTTTTTTGGGGGGGGGGGGGGGGGGGGCGGGGGGATGCTGGTTTAAGATACAGAAGTGATATAACAAAAAATTTTGTTGTACATGAATTTAATAATGAATACATAGGTTCAAAGCAATAACTTAGGTAGTTCCTATGAGATTTTTTTCTTTTACTGAAGAGTCTACTAATAATAATGGGAGAATTCAAGGAAAATCAGTCTTTCTTTAATAAGGCATGCTTTACAATCTTGCTTGCAGAAAGCTATAGCTACATCTATTTAAACCAGATATATTAATTATTCTGGAATCATATAGAGCTTTAAAGGAAGATAAGAGAGGAAACCAAGGTCCAAGGACTGTGGATTTCACAAGTGAAGCACTGAAAAGATGAAGTAGATTTAAATAGAAAGGTATTGAAATAATTTACAAAATGCATTTAGCTTTCTTTAATATCTGCATTGGATGACAAGGAATTGATCTTTCTTAAAAAAAAAAATAGTTTGACTGTTGACTTATTCCATTTGATTCTGTTCCGCATTCCAGAAGGAAATGACATATGTAATTGGAAAAAAAAATTGAAATTCCTGATTAGCTTTGTGTGATATCTGATATACTGCTTTATTTAACTACATTTATATTCCAATGTTTAAAATGTGAATATCTTCTACTCTTTCACATGTTACATCCATAAAAACGACTGACCCTTCAAATATGAAAGACATATTTGTTTGCAGCACTTGCGGAAAGTAAAATTTTCAATTACTGTTGGAAGATGTAAGAAACAAAGTCATATTCAAAAGTATGTTATCCCTTTTGTTCCATAATGAATTTGATGTAGACTACAGTCACGTTCTCATCCATGTCAAGCCTTAGTCTAAATATGGGTTTGCATTTTTTAAAATCATGAATATTGTTATATGAATGCATTTGGCTTAGGCATATACAAAGGAGAAGAGATCAGAATGACATTCATATAGGTTAGTGCTTGTGTCTAAGGAATACAGGCTGCCCCAACCTCTGTGCCTTAGTTTATGCCCCATTCAAATGCCAGTATTCTATCCTTAACTAGAATCACAGAGTCAAAGAATTGTAGGGGTTGAAATCGTTGAGTCCAATGCCCCAGCAAAGCAGGCCCACTACAGCAGGCTGTGATTCAAGAACATGCACTAAGATCTACAGAGCCAGGATTCATGTTACGCCACAAACTCTATGGAATACAGATGCAGTTCTGCTCAAAATTCACAGTTCTCAGGTCTTAGTAATGGTGCTTGTACTCTGTTTAATATTGTCTGCTCATTAGTGTTTTGTGCCAAAGCACAATTTAGTCATCAATCTAACCCTATCTCATGATATCAGATAATATTTTAGTTAATGAATCTGTTGCTAAGTACCACTGACATGCTTTAAAATATAAATAAATTATCTTTGTTTTGTAGGGTTTCTTACCTCAAGTATGTCTCTATTATATAATTCTTACTACAGAGTAAACAGGACAGAGTTTAATGCCAAATTGAAGAGACTATGTTAGAAACAGAGTTGGTTGGACACATGTCATATAAATTAGTTGTGATAACACAAGACAAAGTATCTGTCTTTTGTTGATGCTTAAAAATATTTCAGTTTTCTATAACTAGTTTTTGCTTGCAGGTGTTAAGTACAAATTGTAGTTCTGGAAGCCATTTTAGCCAACAGATCAGCTGAATGCTATTGGAGCAGTCAATAAACTACGTAATTTCCTGGAATAACAGTTGGCAAGAGTAGATACTCATGGCATGTTCCTGAATCATTTAAAAATGGGCCTTTGCACTGGCAGATGTTTTGTCAAAATAGCCATAGTATACGCTAGATTTTCAGTATTTCTATGTGAATTACCTTTTTGAGTTTAGTTCATTAGTAGAAACTAGTTTGAACAGCTGTGCTAAAATTCAGATTAATACTTTTTGGAGAAAAATGGACAATAACTTTACACAAAACATCAGCTCTATCAAACATATAAATTAAAAATAAAAATTGGACTGTGCATAGTCTCTTTGGATGCTGCTGATCTATACTGATCTAGCTACAGATTATTTAATTTGTTGTATGCTTCAGACAATGCATTTGCTGCTTAATTATTAATCTTGTCAGCTTTCACATGAAGACTGTTCTTTGGACAGTTTATCATGAAGTTTCTCATTTCTTTCTTTTGAAGTGATGAGCTTTCTGCATTAAATGCTCCTATTTCCCTTGTTTCCTTTCAGACTTTGCTGCAGGACATTGCCTGCAGTCAGTATTTTATATATACATACATTATATATATATTTAATTCTAGGTTGGTCATTCTAAGATTTGTCACCCTAAAGCTTCTTGACTTGTGTACTTGGAGCAAGCCACAAGTAGTCCTTTCATTCTTAGCAGGTTGGTATCCAGTCACCACTGACTTGATCAAGTGTAGTAGCACCAGATGCTGAAGAAGTCATCTAGTTGCCAACATGACATCAACAGGAGTTTCAGCAGTACCATACACTTTTACAGTCAGATTTCTTGTGTGAGGTTCTTAACATCTTTCTGTTAGCAATTGTACTGTGTCAATAGAGGCTTTTCCGTTTGATGAATAGGGTGTAAAAATGCTTTCCACATGAGGGTATGCACTGTTACAATAGGCAGCCCAAAGATGTCTTTCTTATGCCATTATTTAGAAACTGAAATATTTAGCTAGACTCCATTCATGGTACATAGTATGTCTTCATAGTCTCAAATTCTGCAGTAATTAATTTTGTATAGACAATGCACCCTTCTGGTCACAGGGAGGATTTCTAAGCCAAGAACATTTCCTATGAACAATGTTTGGACAAGCCCATAAACTAAACCTGAGTAGCTTCTTGAAAAAGTAAATGTAATCTTGATTCAGCTGTGCAAGTGTTTGCTATAACATTGAGTGATTACCTAAACAAACTGACCTATATGTACCTATCTCCTGAGTATGTTGCAAAGGTCACTGTTCAGAGGCCTGGATCTGAGGAGACTTTTTTTCTCATACTTCCTGCCTCCATTTTAAGCTCTTTCTCTCTCTCTGTCTCTCATTTGTATGAGATTATACTCACCATTATGTAGTATGCACTGACAGTTTTATTGAGTGTGCGATGGTATCAAGGTACCAAGGAAGCATGCAGAGGTAATGCCAAGCAGACAAATCACTGAGAATTGAAGATAAACAAGATTTTATGCTCTTGATTCTCTCAAACATAGGTAATCTAATATTAGGTTTGCTCAGTCCTGCAGTGAAAGATGACATTTCCGTTCATGCTGCATGTCTTAACGTGTTGATGATTATTATGAGGTAGCTGAAAGGACAAAATGGAACTCCAGCTCTGCAGAAATGCTGTGCCAGCACATACATTCAGAGTCTTTGTGTATCTTGTTATGTGGAAGGGTTATAAAAATCAAAGATGCCTCATGAAAAGCACTAATGATAGCCAACTTTAAATGAACAAAGTTGTATCAGCAATGTTTGTTGCTTTCAGAGAATCACAGATCACAGAATCATAGAATGGCCAGGGTTGGAAGGGACCTCAAGGATCATGAATCTCCAACCCCCCGCCACATGTATTGTGTGATGCCTTAGAAAATTTTTAAATCATAATCTTAGAGGTCTCCTCTGACACAGATCTCAAGTGACCCCAGAGACTATGGTTTAGATATAATGTAATGCATGATGCAAGAAGTAGGAACAATGGAGTTGTTTCAGGAAAATTTAGTCAGAAACTCTTCAGGAAAAACTCTTTCCAAAAGCTATGGAACACTTTATTTACAGGACGTTTTTCTTTTGTGCTCTTTATGGATACAGTGTTGACTGACTCAGCTTTCTAAAATGTGTTTGCACACAAACTGAAGTTATTAACAGCATTATTATTGTTGCTAGCTGTGAATAGACTTATAAGATAATTAGCTACATGTTCAAGATGTAAATTAAAAATACTTGAAAACTGACTGAACTTAAGAGCTGGATGTCATGTTCATATAGACAAAACCTAAATGATATGGATATGTAAAGACGTAAAGAATAAGGAAGCATGGATCAAACACTGGACTTGACATGAATGATGTTTGGTGTGCCCTTTTCCTCCATACTACAGCAGTTCTTACATCCTGCTTTGCTTCCCATTGCGTACTGACAAGAAACAGATTCTCTGTCATCAAATGGCAGATGGACTGAGGCACTAAATATCTACTGTCTTGACTTCCCTCTGTTTGTTTGAAATGGGTCATCTCTTTATTTTCACTTCATATTCTGTAGTGTCTTCCAGAATGTGAGATTTTATATCAACAAAATAAATATTTATAGAAAATGTCACTAATTATGAGTGCAAATCTTCCAAATGAAGCACATGAAAATTGTTAACCAGAAGTCAAAATATATACAGCTAACAATGAAAAAAAAATCTCATTAATTGAAGTAAATTAAAAAACATGGTGAAACTGAACTCTCATGGCCAAATTCAGCTAGTGTAAAAGAGCACGGTATCTCTGTGACAGAAGTTGCCTTTTCACTGAGTATAAGTGTATTTCCAATAGGATGGGATACATGTATATCCCTTGGACTTTAAACTTTGTGCTCAAGATGGCACACAAGCCAAAGCACTTTGAATATCCACACAATCTTTGTTTTTTTTTTCTTCTTCTTCTTTTTAAAATTATTTAATTTAAAAAAATTAAAATTTAATTTAATTATTTTATAAAAAATATTTTGTGTTTTTCCTCTTTAGGTAACTAAGCCCTTAGGTTGTCCAGAAGAGAATATGGGAAGAATGGAAACAGACAGATTCATATTCAGGTTTTGATCCTAAAAACAGCCTACGTAGTAATTGCTTGAAAAACTGGAGCACGGTAACACAAGCTGTTGACAGCATATTACAGTCTGGTTTAGGGTTTAGGGCAGGAGAAGTGAGACCCCAGTTTAAATAAACAACAAGAATTATAGTTGTCTGTAGTATTGCACTGGGGCTAAATATTTCTTTATAGCAAACCTCAGAAGGACAGGAAGTGTTTTAAACTGAGTAAGTTTAATTAAGGAAATATAAAATCTTTATGTTACGTCACATCTTTTTCTAGAAAAATAGCAACCAAATAAAGCAATCAAATCAAAGGTCACATCTTTGCCCTGAGGTTTGATACTAAATGTAAACTAAAGAAAGTGAAAACTGAGATCATTATGATGAAAAAGTAGCAAAAATTACCTACTTTCCCCCTGTTTTTATTACTCTGTGTGCCCTCAATTAAGCAAAATAGTTTTAATTCTATTGTGATCTGAGACGGGAGATATGATTCAGTGTTAGTATATTTTCCCCAGTTCATTCATACACTTCAGTGTCAAACACATTCTCTGTAAAAAACAAAACAAAACAACAAAAAAAAAAACAACAATGGAACTTAAACAACTCCAACAGGGAAATGAACTCTGGAGCAATATTAAAATAGACAAAGATGCAGACTATACTGTTTAGAACATATTCTGTCACAAAATGTATTTTGTTTAAAATGTATCCATTTACGAAAATTTCAATCAATTGTATGGTTGCATTTTGCTCCAATATATATCAAAAGGAGCAGGAGGGCTTCTTCACTTATCTTGCTACAGAAACAGAGGTAAGTGTATTGGGAACCCAGACACAAGCGGTACCATTAAAATGGTGGTTTACCAGAAGGAGAACACCTATTTAGTATATAAATTATCTGACAAAGCCTGTAGTTACTGAACAATGGTCAGAAAACAAATGTAGAATCATAGAATCATAGAATCACCAAGGTTGGAAAAGACCTAAAAGATCACCCAGTCCAACCGTTCACCTATTCCCAATAGTTCCCACTATTATATCACTATATATCACTATAATATCACTATAAATGTGATATTAGATGCAGTAGAAACAACTGAAGAATGTAGTCATCAGTTCCACAGTTGCTTCTGTCACTACTATTCCCTATTCACAGAGATTTTGTTTATTTTTTTGCAAACAAATTTATTTTCTATTTAGTGATCACATACATTTGTTACGAATAAGAGCCAAAGAGCAACTGCTGTACTTAAAACCAGTCTCAAACTGCAATTATTCCTGACTCATGCTCGTGATTCATTTGCGGATTCTCACACATGCATTTGCAACTGTTTGGTGGCTCATAAATCCCTTTTATTACCCTGCATGGTAGGGTTACCAATTGGGAAGATGGATATTCCTTAAGTGGAATCGGCTGCGAAGTGGAGTGACTTCTTACATTCATATCATTACTTTTCAGTGTGAAAGTTATAGATGATCATGAACTCAATAGGATGGTAGAGGAAGTGTAGGTCAAAATCAAAACAATGGCACATTTCTGCATCCGCATAATAAAACCAACTTCCACTCTGCTAGTCTGTGTACACAAAAAGGAGTGTTTCTATTGAAACATGAACCATATGTTTTCAGTCCACCATATATTTATGCTTCATTTGTAAAGTAGCCAGAAGATGTGACTTTAGTAGGGACAAAGTAATGCAAGGAACTGAGAAGAACTAAGAAGAGGAAATAAAACCAACCAAACACAGCTTTAAAATACTGTATATTTACCAGCTTTGTTTCTCATTAGAACAGTGCCCATTTTGTTTCTGCTGATGCTTTTATAGCTGGTATTTAATATATAATCATGTTTTTTTCTTACTGTTAGCCTGATCTTTTGGAAGTAGTCACCTTTACTAAATGCATTTGCATGTGTACCGGGCATTCAAATAAAATCTACAGAGACTATGATGGAAGACAGTTTGAACTGCTGACAGATTTTCCTCATGCTGCTCAGGAATGGAAAAACTGGGAAGTGTGATTTGGGAATATATGCTGTAGTTGTTAATGAGGGCTCACCTGTTTCCCATCAAGTCACCCCAAGCCACTCTAACGTTAACTTAGGGAACACCCTACGTTTACATCCTAGAGAGCATTCTACATTTTATTTTGAATGGCTGAATGAGGAGTAGCATCCCGAAGGGGCAGAGAGTTAGCTGCTCTCTGTAGCGTTTTGCATGTCTCTAGCCCTTTTTGAAGCCTCTGCATTTTGCCATTTAAAGTTTTAAAAACAATGGGAATAATAGTATGTTCTGCTTATCACCTTGTCTTCATATATATGTCAGGACTTTCATATCTGAATGTTTAAGATAGACTTTCTTATCTCAATTTTTCTCTTGTAGCTAATAATATATTACAAAACACACAAAATTATTGTGTGCAAACACGAACTTTAAAAAAAAAAACATATGTCCAGAATTATCGCTAGCTTGTCTCAAGCATCAGAAACTAAGTGAAATTGAGGGAATGCCAACATATGTCAAACAGCCTCGTGCTGAAATATGTTGAGTTGAGGTGTCTTTGGGGTCTCATGCAGAAATATTAGCTTGAATGCAGCCACGGTATAGCCATGTTATGTATAGTGTTCCAACAGAGCTAATCATCCAAAGAGGAATGTCATAATGATGTGACAAAAATATTTATGATTCTGGAGTTAGCTCAGGCATCTCTTCATCATGCTAGGTTGTAAGATGTAGACATAACCTTTGTGACTCATGATATGCAGGAAGTCAGATTAGATAGGTGACCTCGAGGCCAGCTTGGTTCCTCAGTTCTATTAATCTATCTGTGTATCAGAACAAGCCATAAACATATTAGAGGAAGCAGTAAAGTAGCTCAATTAAACACCACATTAAGTGAACAAATTTCCACAAGCCTAGACACAAAAAAGAGAAGAAAAAAAAAAGAGAAGAAGAAAGAAGAAAGAAAAAAAAGAAAGAAAGAGACGAGGCATTAAAAGTTTTGTGTTTAGATAAGCCAGAGGAAAAAGGAAAAAAAAAAAAAGAGACCTCAAGATGTTAACAAACTCACTTCTTCTAAGGTTGATAGAAAAACTGAAATTATTAAACTTGAAAAAACGTTTCTGTGAGGAAATGGAAAAAACAACAGAAACTCTGCTGAATAACTACATTTCCAGTTTTTGTTGCATTTGCTACTGTTTTATATATGATGTCATACCATCACTATATTTGAACTCCTTCCAATAATGCATTAAACAATGTAAGTAACATCTGCCACATGTTCACTTCCACACCTCCTGCCCAGATGCACAAGAAATAGCTTGTTTTAGGTTTGTTTCAATGATGTATTCATATTTTCTACATGTTTACAGTAGAGGCAAAAAAAAAAAAAAAAAAAAAAAAAAAAGCTGAGGAAACGAGTTTTGAACAGAAGTTAGCAAGCTAGTTCTTCATCCCTGTGAAGGACATGGTACATTGTTCAGTCGTCCTTGGAAATGCCTGTACCTTACACAGGCAATTATCACGCTTTTTCTAGCAAGTTCCATTGCTTAAAACACAGGAAGTTATTAAAGGAAGACTGGAGCTTTAGGTGATAATGCTAACATACTGGCTTGTATTACAGAGCTCTTTCAAATATGAGGTGATGTTATCTTTTCTGTAGAGAACTGGATATTGGTTTGAGTTGTTTACAGTAGCCAGTATTACTGAAAGGACAATCTGTAATGTTTTATACCAGCTGCTGTATCCTCAGCACTTAATGCTTAATGTTCAACTGGACAGTGATGAGAGTTTCAATAACTTAGGCTAAATCATTATCTGCTGGTATATGACAAAATTATTTTGACAGTGATGCTCCAGAAAGCATAGTCTGGAGATAATGCATAGTGGGAGAGATTTGCCTCATTAAGGAAATACAGGAAGATTCCCAAACTCCTAACTAAAAGTTGACCACATTTCGTTATAAACACCTTCAGCCAAATAAGACTGTAAATTTTATGAAGGCTTTCCTTGCCAAATTATTGACCAATATCAATAGTTATAGCAGTAATAGCAACTGATCTAGGCCACTGTGCTACTGGAGATAGGTCACAATAAATAATCTAGTTTACATCTTTTTCTGATACTGAATGTCACTAATTTTATTTTCCTTTCAGAAGTATCTTATATAAGCAGGCAAAAATATCCATGCAGTTACAATGTTTGTTTTCACAACTTGCTGTATTTCTGACTAAATATATTTTTGCTTCTTTGTGTAGAGAGATGTATCTGTGTCAATAATCTTTCCTACGTACCATTAGCTAATCAGCTTGCCTACGCTAAGTACATAGCTCTGTGAAGTCAACTAAAATGCAGACAGACAGTTTTTGTATGAAACTATATGGCACTTTAAAAACAATAATGAAACATTATTATGAAAAAAAACTCTTTTTCTCTTGTGATTAAAAAATGTACATATTTTTATTTGAATATGAATGTCTTTTTTCAGCTCTGCATCCTGGTCGTTTTTTATTTATCATTTGTGATAAGTCCACCTTAATACTTTCTTCAGAAGTTTATACTTTCCTTCTGCTAGGAGGATGTTTGAGGAATTCAGTACGTACCTTTGAAAAGAAAAAATCCCATCCACATTTTCCATAATTAGACCATGGGAAAAAGGATCAATGAAGAACTTCAACTTTGTCATCAGCAGAATACAAAACAAAACAATATTAATTTTTTAAAAAATACAAAAATATTTTTGTTGCTGTAGCTAAAGGGGCTGCATTAGATAGCACAGATGCACACTTTGAGTGGTACAAGCAATGGGTAAAGCACTCATACATACCATGGGTGATGCTTTGTCTCACTTCTAGAGAAGTCTCCCACAGGAAGTTATCTAGTCACCATTTCTGGAATATCAGCCATCTTCCATGAGAAAGAGGCTTCCTTTTTCTTCTAGTGACTATTTAGCCCCATTATACAACAACCAGAAGATGACCATTAGAGATGAAGAGTCAAGCCTTTCACAATGCACTGTGTAACTGAAAAACAAGAATCAAGTAAAATAAATATATATTGTGTTGTAATGTTAAAACGTAAATGTCCAATTCATAAAATATAAATGCATGCAGAAACATCTTTTTGTAGAGGAGGCAAAAATGAACAAAAATGAAGGAAAACTGTATTTATATCAAGAGGATGATAGTGCAATGAGCTAGATTCAATTAAATTTAAGTTGAGCTCATTCTATCACTGTGCATATAAACGCAGGAAACAGCCAAGTAGGAACTATTTCTGCTGGCTTTCAAAAGTGTACTCAGCATTCAAGATGAAGAACACTTGTTAACAAAGAAGAGATTTCCAGATGTTTGTTGCTAACTGGCCATTCAGAAGCCTATGTGTATAAGAAGCTAAGAGCGGAGAAAGTTTGAATGTTTAGTTTTATCTATATGTGATTAAATATCAAGGGCAAGGGGGAATGGTATTAAACTAAAGGAAGGGAGATTTAGAGTAGATGTATGGGAGAAGTTTCTTACCGAGGGAGTGATGAGGAACTGGAACATGCTGCCCAGAGAGGTTGTGGATGCCCTTTCCCTGGAGGTATTGAACGTGAGGTAGGCCCTAGGCAATCTGATCTAGTGCTTGATCTAGTGGCTGGCAACTATCCCTGTGGCAGGGCTTTGGAACTTGATACTTGGGATTCCGTCCAACCCCAAGCCATTCTATGATTCTATCTTAGAACAGATATCATTCTATGATATCTTCTTAGATTTTGGTCTGATCCTATCTTTTTGTACTCTAGAACACTCAATCATGTGAGAAATAGCAACATTGCTTACCTTGAGAGCTAAAGGTAATGATATAAAAGCTGACATATCAGATTTATTGGATATTTAGTATTTTTGAATGTCTTTGTCTTTTACCTTTGTAATTTCTTTCTTTGTGATGTTTCACCATTTGCAGAGCATTTATACTCTTTCCTAAAGACTAATGAACATGGTAACTTAGCATTATGATATAAAATCCAGGTGAAAATTCCAGTATCTTCTATTAAACTTTTTTTTTTTTTTTAATGTTTACTTTAATAGAAGATACTGAAATCTCAGCCCTTTGGAAAATCAGATCTAATATACAGCTGCTTTACTGTAGTCTCAGAAACCAAATTTAGATACTCGTCTTTCAAAATCTTCACTAATTTTCCTTTCATGTTTTTGTTTTTATAAGCTTATGGTAGTATATCTGTTGGTTTTCCAGCTCTTTTGAAACTATTGGAAAAAATATGATACGAGTCCAATGCTAATTGTTTTCATCTTGGAATATTACTCATCTTTTCAAAGAAAAGCATCATTTCTAGGCAACATTGTGTTCCTTATTTTCAAAATTGTTTATTGGCTCTATCTCATTCCCATATATATGAGCCAAGGATGAGTAGCTGTATGCATCCAAATGTATTATTCGTTTATACCATCTATGCAAGTTGTACAGCATTATTGTACTGAATGAATGCGTTTGAATTCTTGGATTGTCATCTTGTATTTTCCTTTAAACATACATTCTCACTTCCCAGGTCCTTTCAACCAAAAATTTGAGAATTCAGAGCAAAGTAGATGAGCAGAAGAAGTGTTCTTGGCTACTTGATTTTCCATCCATGAATTTCTGTACATGACAAAGCCTTTTTCAGTCTTTGCTCCCAGGTAGGGGAGTGTTTTTCATATATTTCATATGAAATAAGATCTAAGTTTTTTATGCCTTACATGAAAAAATAACTGCTTGATTTATGACTTTGTCATAAGTTTTCATGTGATTTTTTTAAACATAGAGATTCACAGTTACTTTGTTCTGTTGGGAGCTGAATTATTTGCTAGCCATTTTATTTAAGTCAGCCTTTCCAAAACAAGAAAGATATCCAAGATCAGAATGAGAAAGCACTAAATATGTTTAACCAACAAAGATGTTGAATCTCTTTGCTCCACTATTTGAAAAATATCCATAGCTGGAAATGAAAAAGCAGAAGGAAAACAGAGGCCAATAATAGCAGACCTCCCACAGGAATTGCAGTCTTTGTCTTGTACTTTCCATTACAATGATTTGGAATGGCAATGGAACTCATGATCACAGAATCACAGAATGGCCAGGGTTCAAAGGGACCTCAAGGATCATGAATCTCCAAACCCCCTGCCACAGGCAGGGCCACCAACCTCCCCATTTAATACTAGATCAGACTGTCCAGGGTCCCATCCAATCTGGCCTTGAACACCTCCAGGGACAGGGCATCCACAACCTCTCTGGGCAGTCTGTTCCACCACTCTCTGTAAAGAACTTCCCCCTGACATCCAACCTAAATCTCCCCTCCCTCAACTTAAAACCATTTCCCCTTATCCTACAGTTATCAACCCTTTCAAAGAGTTGATTCCCCTCCCCTCTGTAGGCTTCCTTTAGGTACTGAAAAGCTGCAATGAGGTCACCCCGCAGCCTTCTTTTCTCCAGGCTGAACAAGCCCAGTTCCCTCAGCCTGTCTTCATAGGGGAGGTGCTCCAGTCCCCTGATCACCTTCATGGCCCTCCTCTGGACCCTCTCCAACAGCTCCCTATCTTTTTTGTACTGGGGGCTCCACACTTGGACGCAGCATTCCAGATGGGGCCTCACAAGAGCAGAGTAGAGGGGGACAATCACCTCCCTGTCCCTGCTGCCCACCCCTCTTCTGATGGAGCCCAGGATACCATTTGCTTTCCAAGCTGCAAGAGCACACTGCTGGCTCATGTTAAGCTTTTCATCCATCAGGACCCCAGTGCCCTCTCCGCAGCGCTGCTCTCAAGGACTGCTCCTTCCAGTCTGTATGGATGCCTGGGATTCCTCCAGCCCAAGTGCAAAACTCTACACTCAGCTGTGTTGAACCTCATCAGGTTCACCCAGGCCCACCTTTCCAGCCTGTTGAGGTCCCTCTGAATGGCTTCCCTTCCTTCCACTGTGTCAAACGCACCACTCAGCTTGGTGTCATCAGCAAACCTGCTGAGGGTGCACTTGATTTCATCATCGATGTCATTGATGAAGATGTTAAAGAGCACCGGTCCCAAGACAGACCCCTGGGGGATGCCACTCGTTACCGGCCTCCACCTGGACATGGAGCCATTGATGACCACCCTCTGTCTGCGGCCTTTCAACCAGTTTCTTATCCATCGAGTGGCCCACCCTTCAAATCCACATCCCTCCAATTTGGAGATAAGGATGTGGTGGGGGACGATGTCAAAGGCCTTGCTCAAGTCCATGTATGTGACATGTGACTGGACAGTCCTTGAAATGATGGTCAATGGCACACTACTACTAATATTTTTCCTTTATTTTGTAGATGAGAAATATTTCTGAGGGATACTAAGCTTATTAAGTGGTATTAAACTTGTTTACAAGATGTTAAGGTATATGTCTAACTGAATTTTTTCTTCTTTATTTAAACACTAATAATATTATCAGTGTACTACTTTTGAGCTAACCATAGTGGCCATAGAATTACCAATGAAAATAATCTGCAGCACAGAAACTGGCAACAAGCATCATTTCTTTCACATGAAGCTGGACTTAAACCTGAATTGCAGAAATATTTCAACAGAATAGGTCCATTACATAGGAAGACATTCAGTTACTTTGCTTTATTTCACTCAAGTAAGGCCTTACTTGATAGGTGAGTAGCCCATTTTGAATGTAAAAACTGGCTACCAGATAGCAGTATAGAGGGTAATGTGGGATCTGGTCACACTGTCCGGATGGACTTAGCAAGAAAACCCGTAAAACATTCAGTATTAATATTTCTGACTGCTTTTAGCCAAGTCCCACTGATGCTGCCTTTTCTTCATCTCTGCCACTGGATAATTACCTCCTATTTCTGCTACTGACTGCTTTCTCCAGCTGCAGCTCAGCTCGTTATTTTGGCCTCTGTTTTACACTGTGGCTCTCTGGGAGTCAGTGCCATAGATTATAAATCATTCAAGGTCATGACTGTTACTTTTGTGTGTTTTCTATCAGGGAAACAAGACTGACCACTAATTATTGGTATTAGATCATATTAATTACTTTCATAAGCTTTTAAATTAATTATTCACTATCGTGTGTTTATTTAACCCAAGAATATATTAAAACAAAACTTTGAGTAATTACATCCTTTATTTGATAGGCACAATGCATAAAATATGTATTTTCAGTCATTTATGAACAGAATCAGAATGTCATTGACAACTGACTGCACAGCTTTTGTGAAAAATAAAATTCAGAAGCAGAAACTACTTTTAGAAATCAACAAAATGTCCCAACAAATAGGAGTCAGATTGGTTCAGGCCCAGAGCAAGGCACATATTCCAGTATTTTTTCCTGACAATCGGACTTTCCACAGATGTTATGACAAACATAAAGCACTCAGTGTTAAATGTCTATGTGGAAACCCCAAATACATGCAGTTAACAGGAAAAATTTTTGCCAGCCTTTCACCGCAAGTCAAGTAAGAGACAGAAATGCATCTTTGCTGAAGCCAGTTTTGCTTTTTTTTTTTTTTTCTGTGACAAAACTCATCCCCCAGATGTAATAAAATCACTCCACTTAAAACTTATATTAGGAGCTTAGGATGTTGTCAAAACTGATTTTTCTGTCTGTCTGATCCTATGCTTGCTATCAAAATCACCAATGAAATCCTGTGACAGTGAAACAAAATGGTTTAAAGAAGGAACACGAATTTAGCTTTAGTCTAAACTTTCTTTTACCTGTTTCAAATACTGAAACATGTTCTTCCTGTCTGGAAAGTATGAAGTAACTTCAGACACAATATATGCACGACGTCAGCAACAAAATAAGACAGACAAGATATTTTTTCACAACTGGCATTGTCCTAGACAATTATATTTTAAAGATTAATTAGTATGAATGCTAGAGAGGGATACAAAAAAATTGCCTTTGACAGTTTAGAGAGAGGATACTGGAACATTTCAAAAGCAAAGGAAAATATGCCTTGACAGATTAAAGAGCACAGTGTAATGCTTTGCCTTGCTCAAACTGCCCTTTATCAGATGGATTGATGTGCTACAACCATTTGAGAAGACACACAAGTCTGTGTGATAGAAACAAAATATCTGAGTGAATCTGGTTTGACTTTTATGGAGAAGGAAAGTGTTTATTTCCCTTGTCAGTAGATTGAAAGAATTAGGCAACTATTGGCATATGGCTTATCTTAAATAAGCTTCATTAACACAAAACTCAAGTGGGAAAATTACAAAACAGATACCATAGCAGCACAGAGTTGAAGAGGGTGGCCTCAGTATCACTTCAATCCACTTCTTTCCCCCGTCCCCTCAAGCAATTGTGTCTTACGTGATGATGTTCCTTTCCTAAAGCTTGCTACTTAAAGTTAGTCACTCTTTCCATTGGTTGTTTTCAGATTGAGCTGTAGTTGTTGTTTTTGTGTGCACTGAAGTGCTTATCAGATTAGAAGTCACAATGGTTAGAATGATCTGTCTACAACTTTCCAGTGACAAATTTTACAGCCAAATATCAGTACTTTTAGCCTACAGCCCCACTGATACACACAGAGGTGATGCACAGTGGAAAGACTGCATTTTAATAATGGAGCTATCTGTTCCAGGTAGGGCTTTCATTAATAACAGAAATGTCTAATGAAGGCCACTGACAAATGAGTTTTGGTCTGTTCCTCTTTCTTGCCTTTCTTGTCAGTTCACATCATGAAGAATATCCATCACCTGCTATTTTCAAATCCAGGAAAAATCCAACGTACATGTATCTCTGTATTTCCTACTAATTAAATTTTGAATTTTCTTTTCTTTGAAAACGACTCATCCCTTGACACACTGCATGTAAAAGTACCATGCAAAGTAAAAATGATTGTCAGTACCATATAATGATTGAACAAATTGTATTTATGGAATATCAAATTCAGGGCAGCTGAGGTCCTTACAGTACAAGATTATTTAGATGGATAGCTTAAACTTTAAAACCCAACTATAATCTATTTAAAATCTGATTTCTGTGCAATACTTTCAATTCATTCCTCTGTTTTCTGACAACTAAATTTATCACATTCTGTAGATAGAGACCCATCTATTTTGCTGGCTATCTTGTGATACCAAAGCTCCAATTTGTTATAACGGCAGCATACATACGTATATATTAACATACATGATTAATTACAGATAAGGAAGACCACTGCTTACACAACAAACTATGTTGCTGACTTGAGTTTACAGATGAATTAAAGCAAAAAATATTAGAAAATTTTGCAAAGCAGTGGAAGAGCCTTCACTTTCTTCTTTTCAAACTTGAAATTATTGATAACAATACAAAGTGTTTTCACTGATGTAGAATTTTACATAGCTATCCGTAAAAACAAACAAACAAACCCAAAAAGATATTTTTTTCTTCCAGCAGTATTATATGGAGTAGTTCTTGATTTCTTTATGTTTGATCAGTGTATATTGACGTGCACATGTGGTAATGTCATGAACTTGTGCTTATGACATTTTAGCTCAGGTTAATTTAACATGAGATACACTTATTTCAAAGACAATCTTACAACATAAGCAAACAGAAAAGGTATTTTCCCACTTAAAAAAAAAATAAAAAATGCTGATGACAGCACATAGCTAATGGTGGTGATTATGTTGAAAACTAGTGTTTTATAGCTGAGAATTTTCTCTAACAAATACTATTATTGTGCTCTCCGTATGTGTCTTAGTGTCCAAGGAAATAAATAGGAGGCATTGCTTCTGGAGTGATCTGCACATCACATCACGTTACATCTGAAGGAACATTTTCAACACTGGGTTTACTCAAAAGTGGAAAGAAGGAAGAAAGTTTTAGGAGGCAAGAAAAAACACACACAAGCATGGTGAAAAGACTTACATAGGTTACACGGAGGGCCTTTATAGGGCCTTTACTGTCCTGATTGTTGCTGACTGAGGTCAGATATTATTTACAGACACTTAACTTTCTATTTAAATCCTACTAGATATGTGAAGAAAAAATTCTGTGTAAACGTTTTGTTATTTGTGAAAACTTCCTTATGCAAGAAGTTTCATGCCAGATGTGCTACTCCTTTTTTCACCAAAAAAAAAGAAGCTTTAAAGGATGTCTGCGAGAATGAGAAACAGTGGTGAGAATATGAGCCAAATGCAGATTGCTATCTCCAAAATAACTGAGAAGCACTACGAAAACAACTCTGAAAGCTCTCCTCCATTAGCAGGATATAGACAAAAAGTCTGGATAGAGCATGAGGAAGTCAGTTTAGATGCTGGATTAAATAAAAGTCTTTTGAGACCTCTGAGATAATTAATCATAAAATTTACTGCAGAACACTTTAGACACTTACTTTCTGGTATCAGGGTTCTACTTGGAGACAAGTGAATAGTATTACTAGCTGTTAGCAAAGAAGTTACAGAGATTCTGGTTCAAACACTGTGGAAGTCAGGAGTAATTGGCAACAACTTTACTGATACTGATAAATATTTAAATGCTAAATATTCCATCTCATTCTTAAAACTGAAACAGAGAAAGAGATTTTACCCACAGAATTGTCGTTGTAGGTTTCTTTCTCTCACAAAGTAAGATTCTATTATTCAACTAATTTAAATCACATTAAAAATGGATTAAGTACAAACATAATTGTCCTCTTATATGTTATCAGTATCTCATAATTATGCACCTATTCCATGGAAATTCCATATGGAAAATATCAATTCAAGAAAAGGCTTTTTCCTGAAAAATGAAAAGTAAAAGTAACTTTCTCCAATACTTTAGTGTTGCTTATATGCACATATTTTGTTTACTAGATAAAACTTAGTAGGTTATCTGAAGATATTTTTTAGTCTGCCTTGTGAAGGAGCTTGCTTTTCATACATATCAGAGCCTGTGATATGACTTTAAATTTACTTTACATTCTCCCTTAGGTTTGGTGCTAATGACCTCTGTATTTGGTTAAAGGAACAGAATTTTTAACTGTCCTATTAAGTCATGATGAGGTTTACAATAGCTAAGACATCTGGCCTGGATGTGGTATATATGAAAGATTGTCACCTCACAAATCAGCCGTCTGTATTGCTTGAGAGAGATTAGGTAGGAGGGTTACTTTAGAGGCTGCTATTTGGATGAAGACATCAGGCACTCCTTTCAGATGTAAAATGGTTCTATATTTTCTGGAGAATGTATTCAGAAGTGACTATGAGAGAGATTTGGATGGCACAGGAGTTACGGTAGGAGACTGTGAAGCAATTCACCTTTAAGATATTGGTTTGAATTCACTGTATTTTATAAAATTAAATTAAATCATTGTTAAATAGACCAGAATTTCTAGACTATTGAGTCCTAGTACCTCTGTTAAGACTATTATAGCTATTAATCTTAGGAGTCAAGAATAATGTGCATTAGAAATGACAAGATGTACTATTTGCGTTATAATACTTGTTCTAAACTTTCAGGGTCAGATTTGGATAGTATTTTCTATCCCTGCCATCTCTGACAATTTGTACTGAAATATTCTGTGTATGGCATTTCTTGCATCATTCCCTCATTTAGTAATACAGAGATTTAGTTAATGGAGTTGAGCAAACATCACACTAGTAACAGCCATCTCTTATACAAGAGCTGTGAGTAACCACTTGCTCATAAAGATGGCCCAGCTTAGCCTGCAGAGAGCAGATCACTATATTGTCAGTCATGGAGTCATAAACTACAGAGTAGTTTAAATGAGGATAAGGTACAGCTACAAGAACAACAAATGGAGAAGTTTGAGCACCGTATTAGAAGTTAAGGAATAACTGTTGGGTATATTATATGTCATGATAGACTATGACAGTCTATCATGTCTAAAACTGTTTTAAAGTAAAACCAAATCCCAGAACCTAGAGACGACTGCTACTTCACTGAGAGCTCCTTCATGCTCTCTGTCTAGTTCATGAACTGAACATTGCAGTTGTGCAATTATTTGACCTACCCTACTAAAGCAGTTGAAAACAGGGCTGTTCTCCTCACATTACCTCCTTAGAATTACATGTAAGGCATTTTTCCAGGATGTGGGTTTGAATACACTTAAGCTAATGTCACATCCTGATCTCCTATCTGCTCGATTAGTATACCAAGCTACCAAACAATAATTCAGATGATTATCTAAAGGTAATGGCTGCCTTCTTTTAAAAATACTTAATCCTTCTCAAAAAGGTAGGGAATGGGAGTACCTAGTATACCACTATGTATTAAAGGTTTTGTGTTGAGAAGAGTGTGAGAACTGCCTTCTACAGTTATATTTCTACACTGTGCTTTTTGTTGCCTGACTTTAAAGGGCTACCTACTGTGTAAGGTTTTTGAGGTTATCTCTTTGTATATTCTGTATATAGGCTTTCATCTACATTCTTACCTTCTGCAAAGTGAGATGGATGTCTCCTGAGAATACAACATTAGTTCTAGAAAAGTACAGAGCAGTATGGAAGAGGGCTATGAAATGCAGGGTTTGGATGTCTTATAGAATAGAAACTCACCATGTTCACCTATCCTTTAAAAAGGATTGGCAGACTAGGGGGATTGAAAACAGAGGACTGCCTGACCAGCAGTCCTCAGCAGGTTGTGACTGCCAGAGAGGTGTGATCAGCAGTGTAGAATCTAACTGAAAGCCTCTAGCAAGTGGTGTTACACAAGGATCAGTACTGGGTCTGGTGTTGTTTAACAGCTTCATCAATGACCTGGATGAAGGGACTCTCACTAAGTCTGATGATGGTAGCAAGCTGGGAGGAGTAGCTAACAGACCAGAAGATAGTGCTGCCTTTCAGTGAGACCTAGACAGGCTGGAGAGTTGCGTGGAGAAGAACCAGATGAGGTTCAACAAGGGCAAGTGTAGAGTCCTACATCTAGGGATGAATAAGTGCATGTACCAGTACAGGTTTAAGAGAAGCCTGTTGGCGAGAAACGCTGCAGAGAAGGACCTTAGTGCCCTGGTGGACAACAGGTTGGCCATGAGCCAGTTGCATGCCTTTATGGCCAAGAAGGCCAAAAGGTATCCTGGGGTGCATTAAAAGGAGCGTGGCCAGCTGATCGAGTGAAGTTAACCTCACCTCTCCTCAGTCCTGCCAAAGCCTCATCTGCAGTACTGTGACTGGTTCTAGGCCTGTCAGTTCGAGAAAGTCAGGGAGATTCCAGAGAGTCCAACAGAGGGCTACAGTGAGGATTAGCGACCTGGCACATGTCTTTTACAGAGAAAGGCTGAGAGACCTGGGACAGATATTCAGCCTTGAGAAGAAAGGACTGAGAGGGATCTGATCATTGCTTATATGCCTATAAACATCTAAGCAGGTATGAAGTGGATGGAACCAGGCTTTTTTCACTTGTTCACAGCAACAGAACAAGGGGCAATGGGCACAAACTGGAACACAAAAGTTCCATATGAACATGAGAAAGAACTTATATAATTTGAGTGCAGCAGAGCACTAGAACAAGCTGCCCAGTGTTGTTGGGAGAGCCACCTTCCCTGGAGATATGAGAAACCCACCTGGATGCTTTCGTCTGCAGCTGACTCCCGGGAACCCGCTCTGGTGGGGGCTCGTACTAGATCAAGCACGTCCAACCCGCGGCCTGCAGCCCGCACGCGGCCCACACCAGCTGGTGCTGCGGCCCGCTCCCCGGCCAGCGCCATGTCGCCCCGCCGCAAAGCGGCTCCGCCGCTCCGGCCCCGGGCGCACACACAGCTCGGCGGCAGCCAGACGTCGGTGCGCGGTGAGCGCTGCCTGAGCTGCAGCCGGGGCACAGGGAGGGCGCAGGGCGGTACAGGTCAACGTATAGCCAGTGACTGTCTGCGTTTTGATTCTTTGGCTAAACCCAGTCCTGTGAACAGCAAAAAAAAAATATTCAGGCACGCTTTGCTTTTTGATAAGGGAACTTGAGAACAGGTTTCAAGATTGCAAATAAATGAATTATTATATATATGTATTTTTCCCAGTATATTGTGACTCTACTTTTAGTTAACTTAAATACATAACCTGGGAATTTTTAAATGGAGTGTATAGAGACATTCTATCGGACATTCAACTAAAAAAATATGACCATGTCTACTTTTTTTGTAAACCCATCTTACCAGAGAAAAATCTCTCTCCCTTCACGGTCACACCTTTTTCATGTCATTGCCTTTTGGCAGTATGCACGCTTGTGAACAACTGTTTTCAAGAATGAAGTAGAGGAAGAGTAAAAGAAATCTCTGATGAAGACTTGGAGAACTCACTGAGAATTGCAGCCACTGACATCAAATCAGATACTAAGGCCACATATCCTTCTAGTTCTGTGTTTTTATTACCTTTTTTCATTTTAACAAAAAATATTAAAGATTAAAATAAGTTTTGTTATGTACATTAAATATCTATTTTATGAGGGCTGCTCCAAAAGTAATGCTTCCTGTTTTAACATAGTGGCCCTTGTCAGAAGCCGATGTTGGTGGTATGGCAGTAGAGATTGAACCTTCCTCCCAGTATCCCGTTACATGTTGTTGCTTTGCTACCAGTGGCAGCAAAGGGGCAGTCTGCCAGAATGGTGTCTAGCATGGAAGTGTGTATGAAGCTGAGATGTGTCACTGAATTCCTCCATGAGGAAAAGATGGCATCCACTGATATTCACCAATGCTTCCTGAATGTAGAGACCAACCAGTGGATGTGAGCGCAGTGAGGCAGTGGGTGGTGTATTACAGCGTGGCAACAGCAAGAGTGGGTCACCTCTGCTGGTACAGATTTTTATGAGCATGGCATGAAGCTCTTGTTCATCCCTGGCAAAAGTGCACAGCTAACGGTGGTGAAAATGTGAAAAACTAGTGTTTTATTGGTATGATTTTGCTATATAAAATAGTGGTATTGTGCTCTTTGTATCAGTTGTAGTCTCCGTGAAAATAAATAGGAGGCATTACTTTTGGAGCAACATTTGTGTATGCAACCCAAGACAATTCCTTTTCACTCAGTGTAGCCCAGGCAAGAGAAAAGGTTGGACACCCATGTACTAGATGATGTATTTTAGAATGGTAAGGCACAGCAACAGGTTGCCCAAAGAAGCTGTGGATGCCCACTTCCTGGAAGTGTTCAGGGACAGGCTGGATGAGGCCATGGGCAACCTGGTCTAGTGAGTGGGAATTGTGCCTATGGCAGTGTCTTGGAACTAGGTGATCTTTGAGGTCCTTTCCAACCCAAGTCATTTTATTATTCTGCAATTCTATGATTTCCAGAGGTCCCTTACAGCCCCTATGATTCTGTAATTCTGTAAATACTGTAATTTGAAGAATGCATGATTGTTCTCAGTGTTGAGGTTGTAATTGCAAAACTCCAAAGGCAGGTAATATTTATATAGCTTTGATTTTATTTGGACTATGCTATGAATAGTCTTATAAAAGCAGGCCAGTTATGCTAGTGTCTTTTTCAATTAACTTTATATACACATTTTATTTACTATTACTTTATTGTGAAATTTAATTCTTCTTTAAATGCATTATCTAACAAATGGGTTAGCTATTCAATCATCTGGGGAGAAGTTATGTATACTGGGAATAATGATATATTGTAATATATCATCATTATTATATATATTATTATGTATATATAAATGTAATGATGATATAATGTAAAGATTGGAGGCAAAGGGGACAGAGCCATAACAGACATAACTGTGCTGCTGCTGAATTTTTTCTCTTGTTTTCATCAAGCTGAGACTGATGCATAGGGCAAATGTCCTTCCGGCCATCTTAGATTTTTTTAGGTCTCCTCTCTCCTTATGAAAATGGAGCCAGAGATCTTCAGGGAATGGAATTATCAAACACTTGGTGGTTTTGCCTCAATCTCAAAGTATTTTGCAAATGAATACGTGTTTATAACTCTGGAATAACTGAAGAGCCTCTAGTAATGCGTCTTAGTATTTATTAATTGGCTATTTTCTCCAAAAGCCATTTATCTTCTTATTAAAATGAAACCTAATGAATTGTTGCTGTTGGCAGCTCAGTGTGGAATAATGCAGTTGTAAGATAAATGAAATGGCTTCTTCTGTGGATGATAAATACAGTTAATGAAGGCAAAACAGAAGTCTGGAGACCCTTTCCATGGAAAAAGTGTCACAGTATTTTAAGGTCAGTTTGGGTAGCTGTATAACAATATCATTTATCTCTTATGTCCGTTCTAATCCCACCAAATTTTTGTAGTGAGGCAGTCTGAGTAATTTTAATTGACTCAAGTTGGGTGGTATGTTTATGCTTTATGCACCATGGAGCAAGGGTGTTAGAGACTGATGTGCTTAATGATATTCTGTTGTGGGTGCTGGGTATTTGAGCTGACCTGGTTTGACGGCATTTGTATCACAAGGTGATGGAGACTAGTAGTGCGTAGCTTGACTTTACTATGTGAGGGGAATTGTCTACTAGTGGTATTGCATCTGAAGCTGAATTCTGATTTACAAGGAAAGAAAAAGCAATCATGAATGGTTTTATGTGAAGAAAACAATGTTACTGATTCAAGATTTTCAGGCTTTTACTTCACTTCCTATGAACACAGCAATGAAAGATCTGCCAGATCTTGACTATTCCCACTTCTTGAGGGTTATGAGAGAAGTGTAAACAGCTGTGACTTCTGACCACACATCTTGTCACTTGAAAGAGTAAGTAAAAGAAACAAACCCAAAAGAAATAATAATAAAGTATTATAAGAAATACAGAAAAATAGAAGGAATACTGAAATTATCAAGAGAGTTAAATGGATGAACCTGGAAGGAACAAAATAATCCAGGCAATATCTCTTTTAAGAAATTACATTTTTCCTGTTTAATTCTGTTATTTTCTTTGTGTTTGTCTTGTGGCATATGACTCCAAAATATGCCTGGAATGGCCCATTTCATTGTATGATTTAGCTGCCTTTGGAAGAAACAAGAATCAAATGCCATGATTTTTCTGCTAATAATGATGCTTTTTTCTAGTTGATTCATGATTATTGCAATTCTCTGCCAGGCTGCATTCTTTTAGGCTGCAGACATCCAGCTTCTATATGTTATACAAGCTGACATTATGCAAGCAATGATGATTTAAAATTTTCCCTTGGTCTGAAGGGTTGTTTAAAGGGTATGGTTAAATATTTGGCATTACATTATCAAGCCTGAGATCCTGTATGCCAGCAATTTATGACAACACACCTGCATGAATGAGGTGAGAGAAACTCAGCATGCTAAGCTATTGCACGAGTTACCAAACTCAAGTAGCTTCGCATGGCCACACAAGAAAGTTCAGAGGCTAGAAATATAATCATTTCCAGTCAACATGTTCTGTGGAAAATGAATCCTATTGAAAAACCTGCAGTGTGGGTTTTTTTTTTTTTTTTAATTATTTTATTATTTTATTTTTATTTTTTTGTTTTTATTTTGTTTTTATGCAAGATCACAGTTCTGCCTGGTATTCTATTGCTAAATTTCTCCAAGTAAAATAACTGCATTTCACATTACATTTTGATTAAAATAGTTGTATCAGATGAATATAATGGGGTAGCCATGTAACCCGTAAAGCAGAGATATCTGCATTCATGAACCAGGATTCTCCAGACTTCAGACAGAAGGCAGATTTGTTTTAGAGAAGGGATGGATGAGTACTATACTGGAGTACAGTGTCCAGTTCTGGGCTCCCTGGTACAAAAAAGACAAGATCTCCTGGGAAGAGTCCAGCAGAGAGGCACAAAGATAATAAAGGGCCTGGAGCATCTCCCCTATGAGGAATGGCTGAGTGACCTGGGTCTGTTCAGCCTTGAGAAAAAAAGGCTAAGAGGGGATCTTATTTATGTTTATAAATACCTTAACTGTGAGAGTCAAAGGGACACGGCCAACTACTTTTTGTCAGTCAGTGGGGACAGGACAAAGGGAAACAGCCATAAACTGGAGCATAGGAGGTTTGCACCAGTATGCGAAGGAACTTCTTCATAGCGAGGGTAACAGAGCACTGGAATGGAGGCTGCCTAGGGGGGTTGTGGAGTCTCCATCTCTGGAGATATTCAAGAACCACCTGGATGCCTACCTGTGCAGCTTACTGTGGGGAGCCTGCTTTGCAGGGGGGTTGGAATCGATGATCTCTGGAGATCCCTTCCAGCCCCTGCGATTCTGTGATTCTGTGATTCTGAGAGATGTTATAGCTGTGATAGATGTGAAGATCTTCAAATATATAAAAAGCTGCTGTAAAAACTTGCGGGCTTAACTGTGTCTAGTAGTGATGTGACAAAAAGTAAACTGGGCAGTTAATTTATTCTTTGGGAAAAATTCTATAATGATAATGATACTGGAGCTTTGTTATTGTTTGCCTGAGAAAATGCAAACTCATGGAAGGTCTGTGAACAATGATCTCAGAGCTGGTATAAAGATTCATGCTCATAGATGGTGGCAGGATGTTCATCTCAATAATTCTTTCAAACTCTGTTTTTCAGAATCTTTTACTGACACGCCTTGTAAAGAAATAGCTAGTTAAGACAGTAAAATATAGGTAACTATTTCTGTGATATTGCCATTTATTATTGCTTGTCTGTAATTTAGGCACTACCTTGTTAATCAAACAAGTGAATGTGACTGATTTGGTAGAAAAAGAAATAAGAGGAAAGTTCAATGTTGTCAAAAAATGTAAGGTGTCACTCTTGATGAATTACAGTACCTATTTATAGCAGAGGAGACTAACAGACCAGATCTCTTGCTCCAAGATTGAAACTCTGTTTTGAGTCTGTGAGACTTTTAAATGAAAGTTTCATAACAACAGGTATATCTTTGGGAAAAAAAAAAACAAAACTCTTTAGGAAGAGAAAGCAGCATTTTCAAACAAAGGACTGTTTTTAGAATCATATAATCATTTTAGATTGGAAAAGACCTTGAAGATCATCAAGTAGAACTATGGTCTTATCACTGCAAACTCACCAGCAAACCATGTTCTTGAGCATCATGTCCACATGTCTCCTAAATACCTCCAGAGATGGGGAGTTCACTACCTTTCTGGACAGCCTGTTCTGGTGCTGAACCACACATTTAATGAAGAAATTCCTCCTGATACCCAATCTAACCTTTCCCTAGTGCAACTTGAGACCATTACCTTATGTCCTATTGTTACCTGGGAAAAGAGGCTGACCCTCACCTTGATGCAACCTCTTTTCAGCTGGTTGTAGAGAGCAAGGGGGTCTACCCTCAGCCTCCTTTTCTCCAGACAAAACAACCTCAGTCCCCTCAGCTGCTCCTCATAAATTTTGTTTTCAAGTCCCTTCACCAGTTTTCTTGCTCTTTTCTGGACACACCAGAGCAAGTCAGTATTCTTGTAACGAGGGGCCCCAGACTGACCACAATACTGGAAGTATACTGAGTACAGAGACAATCACTTCTCTGGTCCTGTTGGCCACACAATTTCTATTGCACACTGAGATGCTGTTGGTCTTCTTGTCACTTGCACACTCCGCTGGCTCTTGTTCAGCCAGCTGTTGACCAACAATGACAAGTCCTTCTCTGCTGGATAACTTTCCCAAGCCAATCGTCATTGAATCACAGAATGGCTTAGGCTGGAGGGGACCTTAAAGACAATCTAATTCCAACTCCCATGTCATGGGCAGGGTTGCCAGCACCAGATCAGGCTGCCCAGGATCCCATCCACCCTGGCCTTGAATACCTTCCGAGATGGGACATCCACAATCTCTCCAGGCAGTCTGTTCCAGTGCCTCACCTCTCTCTAAAAATTTTTTTCTAACATCTCCCCTCTTTTAGTTTAAAGCCATTCCTCCTTGTCCTATCATTGTTAGACCATATATAAAGTCCCTCTTCTGCCTGTAGGCTTCCTTCAAGTATGGAAAAGCCACAACCAAGTCTCCCCAGAGCCTTCTCTTCTCCAGACTAAATAAGGCCAACTCCTTTAACCTTTCTTAACAGGAGAGGTGCTCAGCCCTTTGATTGTCTTCATGGCCCACCCTAGCTGCATGGGGTTGTTATGACCCAAGTGGAGCACTTGGCATTTTGCCTTATTGAATGCTGTATAACTGAATGTAGCCCATCAGTGCTGCCCATTCAGATCCTTCTGCAGAGCCTTCCTATTCTTAAGTATCCTTCAGATACTTAAGAATCAGAATAAGAATTCAGAGCCTTTCTATTCTTCCTATCTTGAGATCTGTACTCTCACCCAACTTCCTGTCATCTGCAAATTTAATGAGGATACTCTCAATCCCCTCATCAGTGTCACTGATAAAGTTATTGAACAAAACTGGCCATAGCTTTATTTAGAAAACATTCCTCATGCATTCCTCTACTTTCAGGTGCAGAGGGAGCCAAAAGTTGCTGGCAAAAAGAACTGTTGCCAGAGAAATGCAAAGGTTTGAACATATAGTTTACGTCTTAAGCATGTTCATCACATTGAGCTCTTCAGGTATTGGAACAGAGATTCCTCTGTAAATGAAAGCTTCCAAGCTTTATTTTGACATATATTTTACAAAGATTTAAATAAAATGTGAAAATTAGCTGTTTTTGACTTTCATAGATTATGTAGTTCATAAGTGCTTGAGGTTAAGTGATGACGTTGTGTGCTCTCCTCTCCTCTCCTCTCCTCTCCTCTCCTCTCCTCTCCTCTCCTCTCCTCTCCGTCTCTCTTTACTTTTCCTTTCTTTTTCTTTTTCCTTTTCCTTTCTTTTCTTTTCCTTTTCCTTTCTTCTTCTCTTTTTGTAAACTCTGTGTTTATTCAGTGTCAAAACAGAAAATACAGAAAAATTATCATCAGACATGGAAAAGCTACAGTCCACTGACATCTGAATCAGAATAAACTCCTGATGGCACTCTGCACTTCAACAATCTTTTGATATTTGGAATTTGAATTTTGATGGAAACAGACACATTTAGTGGAACAATCTGTGAGATTTGGTGAACAGCAGAATTATGCAGTTCCCTGTGCAATGTGAGATGGCTGCGAGGCAAATGAAGGAGAGATGCTGAATAACAGTCATTTAAATAAACAGGTATCTCTTTTTTTTTTTTTTTTTTTTTGCTACGGGTTGTCATTTGCATATAGCTTTCTATGTTAGTCATGCAGCATAATTTTGTTTTCTACATGAATTTTGTCTGCATGTAGGCATTAAATAAGCTGTTCTTTTTGTCTGCTCCAGAACAATGCTGTCCTACTCTGGAGGTAGAAAATTGATTTCCATCATGCCTTCTCATTGTTCAGGCGAAACTAGACAAAAGGACTGGGTCAGCCTGGTAGATTGTACTCAGAATCATGTTGCAGTTTGGCACATATATAAAATGGGTGATTTCAGTTATACACAATATAGTCAACACAGAAAATGGATAACAGAAGAAATCACTGTTGCGGCTTACACATGCAACATTGCTTAGAGAAAAGAGTAGCTCTCCTTTTGAGATCTGCAAGTAAAAGACAGGCACCCAGGATGCTCAGACACTTTAAAGTCTAGAAACTAAGTTTTATGAAAAAAAAAAAAGAAAAAGACAAAGGTAATGGAAAAAAAAGCTGCTATTGCCTGTTGGTATAGAGACAGCATTTTTACACAGAAGCATGCTAGATGAGAAGAATGTATGGGTTGGCTCTCAAACACACAGTGTTGTTAAACATGAAGGCCTACAAGGCATATACACACAAGCAGACATTTCCACACATACTCCAGCGTGGTTTGAATGGAGGTATGGAAGTACTTTTCTTTATAAGGACGTATGAATGTGTGACAGTACATGTATAAGTATGTATGAATGGATATACTGTAGGAACTACTTTTGAATTTCCTGAATATGAAGATAGAAATTTATCACATCTGCAGTGCTGACCCAATAATATTGAAGGAAAACCAGTTCTCTTGATTGAATGAACTCCTCATGATTAAATGGAAATACTCCTCCTTTGCTGTTAAACAGTGAACTCACCCATAGGAAGAAGAATAGCAACATTTAATTTCTCTCTCTGTGAGTTAGCAGATCACCCTATTTATCCATTTGCTTGTAAGATTGGAATGTACTATGCTCAAATACAAAATGTTATAAGAATTTCTTTATTAAAGGGATGACACTGCTTTCTGCTACTTAAAACAATACTGCTTCAAAGATCTGTCCGTGGAATTAATTCTGCTGTTGTTGGCTGTACATAAAGAGACTCAGACCCACGGACTCTTCATTTTCCTTTTGGTGGATATTGTTCAGCCTTGTCCAGTTCTCCACCAGACGTCTAATTGATGAAGTCTCAGATAATTCTAGTGTTTTCTTGACTTCACGTGGTTTAAGAATAAATATTGTTAGCCATTCCATTTCAGCCCCTTGTTTCCGTATTGTTCCTAATAACTGTGACTACACTGAAGCCCTTCAGTATGCAGGAGTCTTAATTGTTACATGCCAGAGAGAGAAAACAGACGTTGTCCAAATTCCACCAGTGCTTGAGATGTGGTCCAAGACAGAGGATTGATTAGGTGAGATGCAGATAAACCAGCAAGAAACTCATGCTTAGGGGTGCAGAGAAAGGAAAAAGTCTCTGGTGTCCTTGCCAACCTGACATGGCAATGTATTCCTTCCCAGTTTAAAATCTAGCAATGTAAGCTTGAATATGGCCAGATGTCCTTGTAGAAGGATTCTTTGCATTACCTTAGGCCAGTCTCCAACTAAGTGTTGCAGAAGATGGAATCTCTTGATTCATGGCAGTTATGAAAAATAGTTGGGGAAATATATCTTTTCTAACCTTTCCAGCCAATGATCTGAAATATTAAATGTTGAGATTACATTAAAGTTACCAGTAGCACCAGCTCATCTATGAAAAAAGGGTTAAAGTGTAGGATTTAGTGAATCCAAGCTCAAATAAATCTCCGCAGACCAACTGCTTACACCCAAGAGTTGGAAAACTTCTCACAAAACATTGATGAAAGGACATTTTAGGAAGGTTTATGTAATAATAAAAACTCCAAGAATTGGTGTATTTATCTCATTCTATTTCAAATTAAATTATTCTTACTGGTTTATATGTTCATTTTAAATTAAAATCTTTCTTTAGTATTCTATTATTCAATATGATTATGATTTTATCAGACAAAACAAACACCCCAATCTTCCTCAAGAGCTGTGCAAAAACCTATATGCAGGAGGTAGCCTCAGCTTTCTTTCTGAGATGATTTTGATATGCTGATTATTGTGTCATGATGGCTATTTCATAGTTTCTCTATCAGTTTTATCTTTTTTTTTTTTGCCACAGTTCTTCAGCATTTCTTTATCCTACTTGAACTATGAATACGGTACATAGAAATGGCACAATATTCTAATTTTACCAGTACTCTATTAGAAATAAAATTATTTTGTGTTTCTATTGAACTTTTTTCTCCTTAAAAAAAAAAACAAGAATAGTTTTTTTTCTTTATACTGTCTTGATAACACAAAGCCTTCTTTTAACCAGATTCTTTTTCTCTACAATCTCTGAATCATGTATGTTGTTTTGCATTGGTACATTGAATACATCTATATGTCTCCCTTCCCCTCTCTTCTCCTTTTTTTTTTTTTTTTTGAAGTGAGAAAGACAATTGAAGGTTTGTTTCTGATGCAGACAAGAAGAATCTGAGAATCTTGTTTCATCAAATAGATTAGCTCAGATTTTCTGCCCAGAAACTGAAGTATTCCAAACTTCTAATTATTTTGACAAAACTTGAACAATGGTTATGCCTTTGCTCTGAGACTGCGCCAAAGGATGTAGGTCATATGGAATAGGATTGTGTGTAACACCTTGTAGGTTTTCTGAGGACAGAAACCAGACTAAAAGTTCAACAGGCCCCATATTTCTCTACTGGGCTTTCCATAATCCTCACTTCATTTTGAGTAAGAATCCCACCAAGTCACTATTAATGTCATCTACCAGCTTATCTCTGGTGTTTTGCCTGTCCCAACACCTGTTCATGTAAGAATGTTCTTGCATGATGATGGAGGGAGGGAAAGAGCAAGCACAAGATCTACTTCTTCCAAAATCTTCTGTTCATGTGATGATTCTGCCTACCCTTTTCCATATGCATTCATTCTCTAATCTTTGGAGAAGTAGCTGATGCTTTTAGTAAGAGTGGGAAACTGGTTGAAATTAGACTATATCTTCTGTTTTATAACCTTCCTCTTCTGTTGCCAATACCTCCTCAGATTACAAAATATAATTCTTCTATTTTTTTGGTGTGTATGCACTCTCAATCCTTTGCAAACTTTGTCCCGATTTGTCATTGCTTGGGCCAACTGCACTACTGAAGTTTTTGGAGAACCTCTTTGTCTTTAAACTGCAGTCAATTTCTTTAGACTTTTGGATATGAGATGAAAGGAAGGATGAATTCAGACATTAAAATGGGTAGTAATTAGCCCAATGTATGCTTCTTACTTTTTATGAAAAGAAAACTCAGGTTCTCTTGACAGAGAGGTTAATTATATAAATAAATTACAGTGGAACCATCCCATTACAGTACACTCCCAAAGCCATCACTGTGGTGGACACATGCAGCACAGCTGTAATTCCTTCTATGCTCTAAATCTATGGAGGAGTTCTCCGACATCAGTGACCTGCAAGAGCCTGGGTGGCCAACAGTGCCATTTGGGTGGCCCACTGCATAGTCGTGGTGCGTTCAGAATGAAAATGTAAATGCACAGAGAAGCGTATCAACCTCTTTGTGGGTGCAAGGCACAGAAGACTGGGATGGGATGCAACCAAAGGCATGCTACTTCTTCATGATTTCCAAATTTCCAATTTAGTACATTGTCTACTTCTAATGCTGTATGCAGATGGCGTCAGAAATAGTTGTGCTTAAATTAGAACTAAAACAAGATGTACAAGCTGAGTTAAGCCTGCTGCAATCATCCTCCTCTCAGGATTGTGGACAGACAGAACTAAATGAATGTGGTTCTATTTCTGCATTTTCCCTTTGCTAGTTGAAACCCACATTTGTGTCCTTGAGATGTTCTGCTAATAATATATCATCATTCACAATGCCATTTATGCACTTATTAGCTTTGTTTAAATCTCTGTGTTCTTTTAGGGATTACATTAACAATGTGTTGATTCTTTTTTGTGATAGTTTGTTTCATAATACAAAGAAATAAACTCCTCCTGAATGTGAACTGTTCATGTATTTCCAGGTGGGCTGGTAGATCCAGTAAGCTTTTTGGTAGGAACTGAAGGAACTTAAAACAAGGCTTCTGGCAGGCAAGCAACTGATTCTGATGTGATTAGTACAATTTGGATCAGATCCTTTAGGTATTTTGGGGGTTCCTAATTTACCAAAATACATGGATGTGCCCATGGAAGGATCAGGCAATGAAGCATCAGAGCAGATGCTTTGTGTAGGCTGAGCATAAAATAACAAGAGGTTATGTAGGTGGCACGAAGACAATTTTCTCCCAGTAAATTATATAATCTGAATATGGAGATGTCTGACAACTCAATAATGAAAAAAAGAGCTTCACTAGTTTAAAACACCTCTGGCTTGTTTTAACTGTCGTTGAAAGTAGGAGTAAAATGCTATAAACATATGTGGTTTGTTCCTTTATTTCCCACATACATTTGCATTTTCCAGGAAGATCAACTTCCCTTAATTTATTAAATTCAAGTCTCTACAGACAAAATCTTTGCTTGGCAGGAGGAGGATTATTTAGATCTCTTGGTATAACACATAGCTCCATAGGACAAAAATCTGTGAAGCATGTAAACTGGCATCATTTGTGTATTAAAAACAACCTTCCCTTTGAGCTTACTCCAGAGCAAACCAAACACTATGCTAGATTTGCTGGTTATTGTACTATTTTTCAAAAGTTGTGAATTTTGAGAGTAATTTTATGTGGTGAAGTTCTCATTGCAGAAAACCAAAAGATCTGGGAAAAAAATAGGAAGCCAGCTTACTTAAAATTAGCTTTCTATTTCTGTGTGGGGTCTTTGAAGTGTTTTTAAAATGGCAACAAGACTTGGTTTCTATGACTGTATATAGACATTGGCTCAAACTCACACATCCTCAGTTCCATCCAATTTTCTGTGCTTGGTGTTTTCTATTGGCAGGGCACCACCTGTGGCCGAGAGCCAGTCAACAGGAAATGCTAGGGAGAAGGACTTGGGAGGATTTAATATGTCTTTATCTGGAATCTACTTTTGAAATTCTTGGCCCTAATCACCTGCTTCTCAGTCTCAGGTCTTAATCAGAACACCATGAAATAATCCTTCCACTTCTGCTCGCTGTCCCTTCTTCCTCTTTACCAGATGATTTTCTTGCTTCAGTCGAAGGGTATCAAGCTGGAGGGCAGTGGTTAATAAAACAGAACAAGTAAATGGTGGTCAAGAATATAACAATAGCTGCTGCTATCATGTGGCTGAGCCAATTAAATGCCAAATTAGAATAATCTTTGCTGGTATTGTATTTGCTTCATTAAAGGTTCCAACAAGCCTTTAATGTTGTTACAACAGGATATTACTTTTTCTTCAGATAATGTAAGTGTTCTGCTGAGAAGGAGTAAAAACATGCTATAAGGTTGTATGTTAAACAATTTCTGCATACTTCCAAGTGCTATAAGGTAATCTTATCTTAGCCTAGTAGGGGCACAGGTTTGCTATGGAGCAGGATGTGAAATGTTTATATAAACCACAGTTAAAAGAATTTCTAAGCTCAGTTCAAGAGTTTACACTTTCAAAGCCATTTCACTGGTGCATTCATCATGATCCACACAATTACTTTGTCTGAGTCCTTTAATTTTTCCACCCCTCTGAAACTGTATACTTAAAGCCTATCGCAGGGTTCCTAAACAGACAGGGTCAACTAGGTGTTGTAATTGCATCTCTTCACTTAGAAAGCAATCTGTACTCAGCTGAGCTTTATCTCCAAAATGTTGTAAACTGCTGAGTCGTATGATTATTGATGGGAAGAGACCTATAGAAGCTTTCTGTAATGTCTGTTATCAGTGAAATTTAATGGAGTTATCGCAGGAATTATGTTTTGATCCAGATAGAGGTAACAAAGATGGCACCCTAATCCAATGACATTTTAAGCCTTTCCTGGTAATAATCTCTTCCCACATTTAGCTTTAGCCTTTAAACTAATAAATATTGATGCTTTTACTGTGCCTAAGTATTTTTGCTAATGTGTTAGAACTTAATTAAAAATTTTCATGTCTAGAAAGTATTATTCAGACAATTTTTTTTAGACATTTACTTTCTTGTCATTAAAAAATAAAAATAAAATAAAATAAAATAAAATAAAATAAAATAAAATAAAATAAAATAAAATAAAGGTCAATTCTCCTAAATAGATTTAGTATTGTGATCAAATGAAGTTTGACTTGGCTGGAATTCAAGAGCAGAAAGGATTCGGGTGAAATATACAAATTCTCATGAATATATCACTCTAAAAGCACATTCATTTTTTATTTGACATCAGCACAGAGATGAAAGGATACTTTTCTCTTGTGTATCACTTTCGTATCTGAGTTTGAAAAACTTATCACCTTCTGAGTCCCAAAATCAAATGGAAATACAAAACCATCAGAATAATTGTCTTTTAGATATCAGTATAAATTAGCAGGCTCATCAAAGATTATTTTTGGAGATAAAATGGGAGTTTTTCTCTAAGGCAAATGTGAATGTGGTAGTTCAAAGTCACTTTACTGCAGCTATTTGTCTTTGTAGCAGCACAACACAAAATGGATTCATCAGATTTTATTTATTTATTTATGCCATCTTAGAAACTAGATGGTCAGATAATTGTTTCACTTTCTGATCTGAAATACAAAAGATTTAAGTTCTCCTTTGGAAGTTTTTTTCCTAGCATTTTTTCCTACATGGTATTCTGGCAAACTGAAAAAAGTACCAATGGATTGAAAGTGTTTGCAGAAAAGCTATTATGACCTTCTGTGTGGAGGTAGGACATTTTAAATTCTGTCAGATAATAATGAATTAATGGAAGAAGACGGTTTTGATTGTAAGGTACTCACAGCTCTTTTCCCAGTTCAGTCTCACAAATTGGGATAAATCGGAATGCAAACTTACTGCTAGATGAGAGTTTGTATTTTTAGTGGTAAAAACTGTATAATTCCCCAGAAGTACACACTTTTTTTCCCTCAAATAAGTCTCATTAAGTGTCTGTACATATTCCAGTAACTCTCCAGGAATATGTATGCGCTGAAAAAAATTAAGTGATTCACAATTAATTTTGGCTGAAATTTCCAATCCAAATACTTTTTATAGCTTATATTTTATATGACTGAATGAAAAATGACTGAGTATTCCTTTGGGTACTGTGAACGTGTCTTCTCAAAACATCTGAAAATCCCCTCTGGGCATTCTAGACCTGTGTAAGAGTGGGTTACTGTAATCAGAAGCTCCTCTACTTCTGCCTGTGCTGCCCTTCAAACCATACCTGTATCCGACTGTACACTGAGGCTGGGATCTACACCTTCACCCATTCCACACACAATGCAGGCATTATACACACACCTCTTCAAACTGTTCTTTTTGTTTCTCAGGGAGTTGAATACAGCAGAAAGGCAAACAGAAGTCAGTAGGAGCACTGTTACGCTAGACCATTAATGAATGTTATCCATATAAAAGATCTCATCTATATAAAAAATGGCTGTACTAATTGAGTGACAGAAAGAATCCTTTATCCTTCATTTCTCAGATTTTCAGTGGCTGAAAAAATCACTGAAATATGGGGATTTAATAGCACATATAAAAGTTATACTGTTTACTTCATGTAAGAATTTCTTTACTTGAGCTAACAAAGAGTAGACACTGTGATTGATGAAGGCATGAGCTGGCTTTTGTGTTTAATGTTGTGCCAATATTCACAGTCCTAACTAAAGATGAGAACAGAGATCAGCTTTGAGCAGGATGACAGAGAACAGAAATTCAGCTGCTTCTGAAACACAACGTCAGTTGACATGGTCACCAGTGGGACCTGAATACGAGGCAGATGATGTAGAATGAATCATAGAATCACAGAATCATAGAATCCTTAGTATCGCTGTCTAGTTCAAATCCCCTGCAGTGAATAGGGGCACCACAGCTAGATCAGGGTGTCAACCACTTCACTAGGCAACCTGTTTCCATGCCTCATCTTTCTAAAGTCTCTCCTAAGCCTCTCCACATTCTCTGCCACTCAGTATCCTCTGGTTTTGGGGAAGGTTTTAGAAAGATGGACATCTTCGGTGTCATAGAACTTTACTCCTGAACACCTGAAAGACCCTGAGAGCTTAAACATTTAGGAATGTTGCGGCTCAGGCAGATCTGAGGAGGCACAAATGATTTGGGGCCTGGCTAATGCTTATTGGGCCCTATTCAATAGTATCCCAAAAAGGGAGAGAGCTTGTGAAATTGAGAGAGAATGTCCGAAAGGTGGATAGGCCTCACCATAAAGCTGAGGTGAGATGCGCAGTCCAGTTGAGCAGCAGGGAGACCGGAGGAGAGCTGACAAAGAGCAGACAAGAAAGAGCGCATCAGGTGACCTTGCCAGGAGTTCTATCTCCTCTCCGTGACCGCAAAGTCCCCTGGGGAATGTAGTTTGTTTCTCCTCAGATCGTTGCTGCTGTTTTTAATTATTTTGGGGTCCCCTGTTCCCTTTTTCCGGAGGCGCGGATTTTGCAATATCCCTCTACCCCACTAGTCACGGAACTGGGCCGAACCAGCCCGTAAACCGTTGACACAACTACAGCTCCCAGAAGACATCACTGTTCCATTTTCATTTTAAAGGAAAAGATAAAATCGGTTGCAAGTCACGAGATCTCCATTTCTTTTAATGCTCATCACTGCGGTGTGTGCTCCCTAGCTGTCTTGCCTTCAGCACTGGAGTAAGGCCTTCAGTTTTGGACACTCTCATTTTATTTGATTGATTAGCTTCAGTTCCAATTACATTATACTATATTGTGCATTCAGCAATTGTATTTAGTAAATTATTTTTCTCCCTTAGCTCATTGCTGCTGTTTTGTTTGTAGGCCTCTCTCCCTACCTTTTGCCTTTTCCCTCTTGTCCTTCTCCCGGGTCATGGGTCTATAAGTCCCCCACCTCCCATTAGACATGGAACAAGGCCAAAACAGGGGTTTTTGGAGCTGTTGACAGGAGTTCTTCTCAGAGACTCAGGATGCTCCTCAGAGCTTGGACATCCCTGCACATGTCCACCAGCACACCCAGGTCCCTCTCCACAGAGCTCCCCTCCAACAGCTCATCCCCCAACCTGTACTGGTGCATGCAATTATTCCTCCCCAGATGCAAGACTCTACACTTGCTTTTGTTAAACCTCATCCGTTTTTTTTCTGCCCAGCTCTCCAGCCTATCCAGGTCTTGCTGAATGGCAGCACAGCCTTCAGGCGTGTCAGCCAATCCTCCCAACTTCGTATCATCAGCAAACTTGCTGAGGGTGGCCATTATCCCCTCATCAAGGTCATTGATGAAGATGTTGAACAAGACCAGACCCAGCACTGACCCCTGAGGAACACCGCTAGTTACAGGCCTCCAACCGGACTCTGCACCACCAACAACGACCCTCTGTGCTCTGCCAGTCAGCCAGTTCTCAACCCACCTCACTGTCCACTCATCTATCCCACACTTCCTCAGCTTTGTTATAAGGATGTCGTGGGGGACAGTATCAAACGCCTTGCTGAAATCAAGGTAGACTATATCCACTGCTCTCCCCCCATCCACCCAGCCAGAGACAACATCATAGAAGGCCACCAGGTTGGTCAAGCACGACCTCCCCCTGGTGAACCCGCGCTGACTACTCCTGATAGCCTCCTTTTCTTCCATTTGTCTGGAGATGACATCCAGCACAATCTGTTCCATCACCTTTCGAGGGACAGAGGTGAGGCTGACTGGCCTATAATTGCCTGGATCTTCCTTCTTGCCCTTTTTGAAGACCGGAGTGACATTGGCTATCCTCCAGTCTTCAGGCACCTCCCCCATCCTCCAAGACCTCTCAAAGATGGCAGAGAGTGGTTCAGCAATCACCTCTACCAGCTCCCTCAGCTCCCATGGATGCATCCCATCGGGTCCCATGGATTTGTGAACATTGGTGTTGCCTAGGCGCTCTCGGACCACCTCTTCCCTGACTGAAGGGAGGTCTTCCACCCTCTCACTAACCTCCAGGGTCTCGAATTCCCGAGGGGGAGCTTTTTCACTGAAAACAAAAGCAAAGAAGGCATTCAGTATCTCCGCCTTCTCAGCATCTCCCGCTACCAGAACACCCCTGTCACTTAGCAGGGGAGCCACATTCTCCCTAGTCTTCCTTTTACTGTTAATGTACTTGAAAAAACCTTTTTTATTATCCTTTATCCTCTTTGCCAGATTTAATTCCAGGTGGGCTTTAGCCTTCCTCGTCGCATCCCTGCAGGCCCTGACAACATTCCTGTATTCTTCCCAAGTGGTCAGACCCTTTTTTCCACATTTCATGTGCCTTCTTCTTTCCTTTGAGTTTGCGCACGAGCTCCTTGCTCATCACACAGGTCTCCTGCCACCCTTTCCTGATTTCTTCCTCACAGGGACACACCGATCCTGAGCTTGGAAGAAGAGCTGCTTAAATGCCGACCAGCTCTCACAGGCCCCCTTACCTTCTAACACCCTAGCCCACAGTATAGCTCCAAGTAGGTCCCGGAAGAGATCGAAGTTGGCTCTCCTGAAATCCAGGGTAGCAATCCTACTTTTTGCTTTGCTTCTTCCACTCAGGATCTTGAACTCCACCATCTCGTGGTCACTACAACCCAAGCTGCCCCTGACCTTTACTTCCCTGACAAGCCCTTCTCTATTAGTGAGAATAAGATCCAGCAGTACCCCTCTCCTCGTCGATTCCTCAACCACCTGCATCAGGAAGATGTCTTCAACACTTTGCAGGAACCGTCTGGACCGCGTGTGCCTGGCCAATGATGTTTTCAGATGTTTTCAGGCAGTGGGGGCTCATCTACCCTCTCACAGCTGGGTGGGAGGGGGTAATCTCAAAGACAGCAACGAAACAAGTCCCTGTTCGGGGCAGCAAGTGGACTGCCCCTGAGGCTGTCCCACTGTCCCAAGTGCTTTTAGATAACACGTATGAGGCTCTGGAGCTGAAGGGACAGGGGGATGTGGATGTTGGTCAAGGTCCACCCATGCAGGGGAGATTGTCCGGGGCTAGTCAGACTGCTTCCTGTATCGCTGCAACGTCAGTCAGAAAAAAAAGAACTGTCATCACAGGGGACTCCCTGCTGTGAGGAACTGGTGGCCTGATATGCCACTCAGACCAGTCCCACAGGGAGGTGTGTTGTTTGCCTGTAGTTTGGGTGAGAGATGTTGCCAGGAACATTCACTTGGTCAAGCCCTCTGATTATTATCCATTACTAGTTTTCCACACTGGAAATGAAGAGGTAGGCAAAAAAAAGTTCTCAGGTGATCAAAAGGGACTTTAGGGCTCTGGGAAAACTGCTGAAGGGATTGGGAGTGCACGTAGTGTTCTCCTCTGTCCTCTCAATTGGTGACTGGGATCTGGACAAAAAAAAAGAGGGCAGACATGGTGAAAGAATGGCTTTGTGAATGGTGTCATATGCAGGGCTTTGGGTACTATAGCTTGGGATGCAGCCTTGAGAAAAGGGGAATGCTGACAGCGGATGGGCCACAGATATTCTAGGGAGAAGCTGTCTGGGCTTCTATATATGGGGGGAAGGGGGTATTCTGGGTGACAGAGAAGCATGAGAGAACACTGTCAACTATCATGGAGACATGGTGGGACGAAACCAATGATTGGAATACTCTGATTAGCAGCTACAGGCTTTTTAGAAGAGATGGACATGGTAGAAGAGGTGGGTCAGTTGCCATTTATATTAGGAAGTGGATAGATTGCAAAGAGCTGTGTCTGAGAAACAGCCACAATCAGCTTGAGAGCTTGTGGGTTAAACTCAAGGATCAGTTCAGTAAAGGGCATCTAGTGGTTGGGGTCTGCTGCAGACCACCTGATCAGGGGAAGCCTGTTGGTGAGGACTTCTTGCTTCAGCTGCAGGAGGTGTCATGCCTGCGGGCTCTTGTCCTGATGGGCGATTTCATCCACCTGGATATCTGCTGGGATAGCGGTCTGGTGGGTGGCAGACAATCCAGGAGATTCCTGGAGTCTGTTGAGGATAACTTCCTAGTCCAGGTCTTAGATGGACCAATCCGAGGTGAAGTCTTACTGGACCTGGTGCTCACCAATGCAGAGCAAAGCATCAGAGAGGTTTAGATTGGAGGCAACCTGGGCTGCAGTGATCATTCCCTAGTGGAGTTTGTGATCTTGAAGAATGCGGGCCTGGCAAAAAGCAGAGCCAGGATCCTGAACTTCAGGAGAGCAAAATTCTGTCTGCTCAAGGAACTGCTAGATGGGATACTGTGGGAAATTGTTTTTAAGTGCATGGTACAGAACAGAGCTGGCAGCTCTTTAGGGAGACTCTCTGAGAGCACAGCGGCTCTCCATTGCCCAGCAGAAGTCGATCAGGGGAGGCAGGTAACCAATGTGGCTCTGCAGCTTAAACTGAGGGAAAAGAGGGAGATGTTCAGGAAGTGAAGAAGGGCTGTAGCAGGGAGGAAGGTAGCATGGGAGGAACACAGGGCTGCTGTCCGCATGTGTAGAGATAGGATTAGGACAGCCAAGGTGCAGATGGAGCTGAACTTGGTGAGGGATGTGAAAGATAACAAGAATGGATTTCATGGGTACATAGGCAGGAGGAGACCGGCCAAGGGGAGTGTTCCCCCTCTGATGAAAGGTAATGGGGAGCTGGCTTCCTCAGACATAGAAAAAGCTGAGGTACTCAATGAGTGCTTTGCCTCAGTCTTTACGGGTGGTCAGGCTTCCCATGTCTGCCAGGACCGTGAGCCTCTAGGTGAGGGTGTGGGTAGTGGTTTCTGTCCCACTGTAACAGTGGAACAAGCCCAAAACTTCCTCATGAAATTGAACATATGTAAGTCCATGGGGCCGAATGATATCCGTCCTAGGGTTCTGAGAGAGATGATTCATGTGGCTGCCAAGCCACTCTCCATCATATTTGAAGAATCATGGCTGTCTGGTGAAGTCCCTGGTGACTGGAAAAAGGGAAACATTACTGCTATTTTCAAGAAAGGGAGAAAGGAAGACCTGGAAAACTACAGACTGGTGAGCCTCACTTCTGTGCCTGGGAAGATCATGGAGCTGATCCTCCTAGAAGCTCTGTGAAGGCACATGTGAGACAAAGAGATGATCCGAGATAGCCAGCATGGCTTCACCAAGGGCAAATCTTGCCTTACCAATTTGGTGGCCTTCTATGATGGAGTGATGGCATCAGTGGATGGGCGAAGGGTAATGGATGTCACCTACCTGCACTTCTGCAAGGCTTTTGACATGGTTCCTCACCACATCCTTCGCTCTAAATTGGAAAAGTATGGATTTGAAGGATAGACTGTTTGGTGGATTAAGAACTGGTTCCAAGAACAAGGTACTGAAGGACATCTATGCACTATGCAGGGAGTGAGGCTGTTGGCAAGGGGCAGCGAGTCCCGGCAGAGGATGCAGCAGCGCTGAGGCAAGAGTATGAGGAGAGTGGAACCGTCAAGGAGCATCGGGCTGGTGGCAAGCACACACACAGCCCATGGTGACCGGGGGAGTGAGGCAGCCAGGGGAAGTCTCTGGTTTTACCCTGTGGGAGGCCATGCCCCAGGACATGCTGGTTGGAGGTGGAGATTCAGAGCAGAACCAACTGTGCTACCCTAGGCAAGACACTGCCACTGTGGGCCTGTAAAGCTCTTGATGGGGTGGGGAGTATGGGGACCCTACAAAGACAAGCTGAGGGAGCTGAGGGAGCTTGTTCAGTCTGGAGAAAAGGTGGCTGCGGGGTGACCTCTTTGCAGCCTTATAGTACCTACGGCGAGCTTATAAACAGGAGGGGAGTCAACTCTTTGAAAGGTTAGATAACAGCAGGACAAGGAGAAGTGGTTTTAAGTTGAGAGAGGAAAATTATAGGTTGGATGTCAGGGGGAAGTTCTTTACAGAGAGAGTGGTGAGGTGCTGGAACAGTCCGCCCAGAGAGGTTGTGGATGCCCTGTCCCTGGAGGTGTTCAAGGCCAGATTGGATGGGGCCCTGGGCAGTCTGGTCTAGACTGGGGAGGTTGATGGCCTTGCATGTGGCAGGGGATTGGAGATTCATGATCCTTGAGGTCCTTCCAACCCTGGCCATTCTATGAACAGTCCACAGGGATGATGCCTTCTCACTGCAGCTGGAGTGGAGCTGGGAGGCTTCCCAAGACCTGTCCTCTGGTAAGAGCCTCTGTGGAGGCTGTTCCTGCCTGCCTCAGCTCGCATAGAGTGGAGCTGGTGCACAACCACACTCTTTCCTCCTACAGAAGCCTCAATGCACAAGTGGGATCAAGGAGGCCTTAATCAGCATCAGCTCCTGCCTCTACTGGCCAACAATGTGCAGTGTGGTTACATGGCCAGAGGAATTGCAAGTAACCTGGCTGCCGCAGCATCAGGGCAGAAGATGAACGTCTTGAGACTGTTCATCACACTGCTGGTGGTGACTCTTCATGAGTGATGATGAGCAAACATCCTACAGCGACCACAGGGCTGTGCTAGGTGCTGTCAGCATGAGCAGAGCCACCAGAGCTACTGAAGCACCATGTAGCCTTCTTGTCCTGACAACTCTGCTGCTCTAGAGCTGATTTCCACCAGATTGGAAATGATGTCAGGAGCTCCACCGTGCAGCTTGCCTGCTGGAAGCAGCATGGCTGAAGCGAGGCTCAGGGCTTTCACCAGCCTGGTCCTGGAAATCTCCAACTGGGAATGCTGCTCAGCCTCAGGACAACTTCACAATGCCTGTGACAGGTGCCGCAGCATTTCCAAACCCAGTGAAAGGCCCTGCAGCTTCTCCTGCCCCTCTGACAGGCCCTGCAGTTGCTCCAGTAGCACAGCATCCCTTGTAACAGAACTTGGAATGTCACCGAGGAGGCAATGACCTGTGCTCATCAGGCTCAACTCTATCATAACCTCGCAGAAAATGGGAAGCAATATCCCATGTTGCTTGTGGGTCTTGTCGCATTGTGAAAAAGATGTGGAGGCTGAGGAGTCCTCGTCAACGTATTACAGAAGCTACTTAAGAAGAAGACGAATGACAGCAATATGCTGAAGCCAGGGCCATCACGCTGGCTTTGGACATTGCTGAACAGGAAAAGTGGCCCCTGCTCTTTGCGCGCACTGAGTCCTGGAGAGCAGAAAATTCCCTGTGGCAGTGGCTAAGGCAATGGAAGCAGAGCAGTGTAGAGGCAAACTCATCTGGGCTGCTGCACTGAGGGAAGCTACTGCTGCCCGGGTGGAGAAACTGGCAGTAGAAGGATGTCACATAGGTGCTCACCTGCCCACAAGGCGGGCCACTGAAGAGCATCAAAACCACCAGCAGGGCTGCAAGGATAGAGGTGGCTCGGTAAGCATGGACTGGCAATGTCAGGTGAATTATTTCTGTCTCAGTGGTGGGTCCATGACACCTCAGGGTATCGAGGAAGATGCAGCACGTAGATGGGCTCGGGGTTGAAGCATGGACTTGAGCGTGGATGCTACCACGCATGTTACCCATGAATGTGAAACATGCTTTGTAATCAAGCAAGCTGAGTGGATGCAGCCTCTCTGATAGGGGGGATGAGTGAAATATAAATATGGGAGGCCTGGCAGGCTGATTACAAGCCAGCTGAGAGGAGCGCCATGTGCGGAATGCAATGGTGGAAGCAATCAAACACGAGACAGCTGGAATCATATCCTATGCGCTATGCCACTGCCCAGAAACCCTGTTCTGGGCATTTTACAGCAAGTCTTACGGTGGTGTGGCAACTCAGAAGGAACTGAGTCAGACAGCAGGACTCATTTCCAAAACAGCCTCAGAGATAAAACAGCTGGGGCCAAAGAGCATGGCACTGAGGGTGCAGATCACATCCACTTACATGCACCAGCCTTCGAGAAAATCCAGTGCTAGCAGTGCAGCTGTTAAAGACTACACTGAGAGCAGTGGGTGCTGGGACACTCAAGCACAGGAATAGCACACTTTTGTAAAAGCTACATGGTTATGCAGCGCTAGAGGATCTCCCAGTTCAGTGGACCCTGGCAAAGCAAAACTCTTACATAGTGCAAAAGGAGTGCACGTAACAAACATGCTGGGAAGACAGTGTGGGTTATTCTGGGCTTGGTGGGTGATGCAGCAAGAAGGGGAAGTCCAGTATGCATTCCAAGGGAATTTGATTAGTCGAGTGAGACTAGGCAGTGATCTCAAGTGTATGCTGTTAATTTCTATATAATACCACGTCATCACTAATACAGTTGCTGTGGGCTTCATCCACATTATTACAACCAGAATCACCCCGATTAATGAAGAATGAGTTGCGATGGCCTCAGCATGCACCAATACAACCCTGAGTATCATCCCTCCTGCCCTGAAGGACTGTTATGACAGACAAAGCCCAAAGCCACGGGCTAAATGAACTCCATGGATATTTCTGAGGGATAGCCCATAGACTATGGGAATGCCATCTCTGTGTTTGTATCAAAAGACAGGAAATCCGATGGTGATTTGGATGTCTTGGAAAGTGTGGGACTTGAGCATGCTGGAGATGGTATAGAATGAGGGGAGGGCATTGTCCTGGTTTTGGCTGAGATAGAGTCAGCTTTCATCCCAGCAGCTGGCACGGTGCTGCATTTTGGATGTAGGGTGAGAATACTGTTGATCATGCCCCGATGTGTTAGTTCTTGCCAACGGGTGCTTACACTCAAGGTCTTGCCCTGCCTGAGAGAGGCTGATTCACAAGAAAGCGTTAGGGAACTGAACCTGCTGGTGGCAGGGACTGCTTCCTGAGAACTGGCTGGGTTTCGCTCGGGTGGGTTGCTTTGCAATATACTCCGTGGTGACCTCCTCCCTCAATGCCTGAAGAGTGCCTTGGCTCAGCTGCTCAGAGTCTGTCTAAGGAGAAGGACTGGTACATTGCCACCAGTGGGAAAGCCCTGGAGTCTGAACAGCGGAGTTTGAAAGAGACTTCTGGAGACCATCTTTACATGCCACTGTATTGAAATATTCTCACCTGGAATAGATGTCCCAGGACCATGACTACATAGCTCTTTGTGTTCTTCAAGGAGTGAAATTGCACCACTTTTCTTTAAAAAAAGTGTTTCCTGATATTCATGAAGAACTTCCTTTTTTCATTTTGTTGTGCTTACCTCTTGCCCTGTCACTAGGCACCACAGAATGTACTGGTGCCTGTGTTTGTTCCTCTCCATGGAGTGCAGGTCTTTGCACTCTCTCTTGTTGAACTTTACAATAGTGTTGTCATATCCTTTTTTCACTTGTCAAGATCAACCTGAATGGCAGCATAACCTTCTGGCCTATCCATCACTCACCCGTTTTGTACCATCAGCAAACTTCTGAGGGTGTGTGCTTCCCCATTGTTCAGATCATTAGCCTGGATAATTAAGTTTTTGAGCAGAATTGGATCTATTATTGATTCTTGATGTGCACCACTGGTTTTTGGCCTCCTACTAGACCTGTTTCACTGACTACCACCCTTATTCATCCAGTTTTCAGGATACCCAATTGTTCAACCATCCTGTACTTTGTGAGCTTCTCTGTGATGGTAGGCTGTCAAAAATCTTACTGAGTTCTAAGTAGGTGTTATCTCCTTTTCTTCCTACATCTGTCACAGTAATTTCATCATAAAAGGTTATCATATTGGCCAAGCATATAATGGGGAATGATTTCGAATCTGCAGTGTCTGCAGCATTGCATTGCATTGGAGCAGATGGGCTGAGATCACAAACCTTTCTTCTCCATCTGAAGCCAGTTTCTCCATCCCGCACTTCTGACTGAATTATGAGTAATGGAACAACTGCATGTATGAGGGTATTCAATAGAGGAAAATGTAAGGATATTCAGTTCCTTCCTCTCTTTTCCAGTGAACTTTCCCAGTTCCTCTTTCCACTTAAACTTTTTAATTGGGTGTCCAAACGACAAAAATAATGGGAAACCTGAATCCATAAAGCCTTAAATTGCTTTTATCCCTGCACAGTGTACATCTCGTTCTTCCAGTTCCCATGATAAGCAGACACTGCCCTTATGACTCCCTGGAATATTCAGTGATTAGAGATTAACACATATAAAACGTTAATTTTAGTGCATGTGTGCACCTTTTTCTTGGATAGTGTTTCATCTGTATTATCTCTATTAGTAGGATATTTCCACTAACAGATAGACCAGTAAGATAAAATTCCTAAAATAACCTCTTAAAAATCTTCTTCAGTCAAATCGGAGCAGCAATATGTTTTGAATTTTTAGTTTTGTTTAGTCACTGCATTCACAAATACAAACTCTTTTCCTGGTTGGTGCAAAATAAAAGTTTAGAGACCATAAATATCTGAAGTGGTGCTTAACTGAAGGTTTACTAAGGTTAAAAATATGTGTAAACAATTTAGTAGTCTGAACCAGACTCTCAGAAGGGCATGACACACCAAGGACTGCATTTCCAAAGTTAGTTGCTTGCTTAAACTTGAGGTCTGGAACTACTAAGAAGTTAATAGCAATTTCTGGCTGCTAACTGTAGTTAAAAAACATACCTGCTGTAGCCCATCTTTCTGCCTTTCTGAATACCTTGGGTCTGCAAAGCAAACTCTGTGATACTAATAAGCTCTATCGCGTGCACTGGAGTGCAGCTCTATCTGCATCAGCCACACTCATACATTTTGTTGTGGATGCCCTATCCCTGAATGCATTCAAGGCTGGGCTGGATGTGGCTCTGGGCAGCCTGATCTAGTGGTTAGTGACCATGCCCATGGCAGGGGTGTTGAAACCTCTTCAATCCAGGCGATTGTATGATTCCATTATTGTATGATTCTACTTGAACTTACCTCCAATTGGTAGCTAGTTGAAAAGTTTTTCTAGTTCACAATCACTTTGCCTGACAGTTTGGATGGGTTCCTACAACTGCATGAGCATGTGGCAGAGGGACATAGGTAGACACCTTCTGCTGCTTCAGACAGAATAATTTGCAGTGAAATGGTGCAACAGAGAGGGTGATAGTGGAGATGGTACTACCTCACATCCCACATGGCATTTTCTTAGAAGTCCTCAAGTTTCTGAAACAGTTCAGAACAACTACATTCATTAGTGTGGACTTTAGTGTGAGTGAGCTGTCTGCACAGAAGCTGAAAATCTCACCTTTGGAGCAATCTGAAAAATTTTACCCACGAACTGTTCTGTGCCTGCTAGGACAGACTGAGCTGTGTGTCTGTCACCATTTTCCTTAGTGAAGGCCACCTCTCCTGGGAAAAAGAAAAAAAAGACTATATAAAGGTTAAAAATGAAAGAAAATTAGTGTGGAAAGATAAAAATAACACTACTGTGACTTGGTGACTTCACCATGGTGGGTACACCTGCACAGAGACGTTTGCAGAACTGGAGCCAAAGTGCTAAAATTGTAAAACCAAGTTTTCCTTGCTTTTGAATCTGCACTTGATTATGGAAACAAAAATGGTACCCAGAAAGCTTGAGGCAAATTTTAAGAGACTTAATCAAAACCAAAAAATGAACTGAGAAATATTTTAATCTGCCAAAACTTGCTTGCAGAGGTTCTGTGTTTCCTCTACAAGATGTGATAATATCTTCCTGTGTAGCAGAGAATATTGGAAATATTGGTGTGAGAGCAATCAGAAGATAAGGAAAAGAATGCTTGAATACAACAACCTGGTCAGTCATGGAATGAAGTAAGTGTTTCTAATATTCTGCATTTATTGTTAACTTCTCATTATTATAAACAACTTCTTTTTCATTTCTGAAACTTGAACAGTTTTGTTATTTTCCTCCAAAATGTAAACTCAATTTTTCTCAGATTTGCAATTCTCTCCATTTGTGTAATTAAGCAAGAACATTGTGACTTGCTAGTATAAATTATTGAAAGACTGGCAAAGATAGAAATGTTTCTTTTTAAAAAATCAGATTAGTTTGCATTGGTTTAAGAGAGACAGAGTATCACATTTTGAAAACCCTGCCAGGTACATTTTTGTTTCTAGATCAAAGTTTGATTTATTGACCACTGACCTTTAATTTTCAAACTTGTTTTCTGATCTTAAGTGAACAGAATATATTTAGTCCAAATTCTAATGATGTCTCCCTTAAGATAAAATCTACCTGAAAAAGTTTGCTACCTCTAAGCACTTCCCTACTTTGAAATACTATGTAAATATATTGTGGATTAACTGAAAACTTTTCTTTTGTTTCTTTTTGAGATAATGGATAAAAGCAAAAATTAAATTATATATATCCCAAGATTAAAAAAAAAAAAAATAAAAATAAAGGAGAGAGGAGGAAAAAAGACAGAAACTGCAATAATAAAAATTATCTTTGTAAAAGGCTCACTTGCTTTGAGTTGTCCAGTGTTCCACAGTTTATTTAATCATTCTAACTAATTTAATGTTTTCATTGCAACAGAAAGGCACAGCAAGTAGTAGTACTACTTTAAGATACTCAAAAATCTGAAACTTCAGAAAGAACTCCAGAATCTGGAATTCTCCGCTAGGCCTGAGGGCAGAGTGGTGTCAGGAGTACAAGTGTGTCCAGTTTGATGAACTTTGCAAACAACTGACCAACTTGCAAGAGCAAATTACAAGGCAGGAGTCTGAGTGAGAGACTGATGCATGGTACTGCATGCTGACATGGGCAGAATGACAGCCCTGTAAGGGGAAGATGTTAAGCTAGCTTCACACCATACAATCATAATCTCAGAAGGGTTTGGGCTGAAAAGGAGCTCAGAGATTTTCTAGTTTCAAGCCCCTGCTGTGGGCACAGATGATGTTCACTAGATAATGCTGTCCAGAGCCCCATCTAACCTGACCTTGAACACCTCCGGGAATGGGACATCCACAGATTCTCTGGGTAGCCTGTTCTGGTGCCTCACCACTCTCTGAGTAAAAAAATTTCTCTTAACATCTAATGATAATCTCCTAACATCTAAATGACCATAATAAGATCGGCCTCCCTCCTATTACTTGATGGACAGACAAAAGAAGAGCAATTTATGTTATCTATCTGGACCTGCAGCCAGAGGATTGTGGCCAATGACTCCATGTCCAGGTGGAAACTGGTGATGGATGGTGTCCTGCCAGGTACATCTTGGAACTGGTGCTTTTTAGCATCTTTATTAATGAAGGACAGGGAATTGAGTACACCCTCAGCAAGTTTGCAGATGATGTCAAACTGAGGGGTGCAGCTGATGTGACAGAAGAAACAGATGGTATCTAAAGGAATTAGGACAAGCTTGAGAAGTGTGCCTACATGAACCTGATGAGGTTCAACACGGCTAAGTGCAAGGAGCTGCAGTTGGTTTGAGGCAACCCAAGACACGTGTACAGACTGGGAAAAGAACTTATTGAGAGCAGCCCTGTAGAAAAAGACATGAAGTTTCTGGTAGATGAAAAGCTGTACATCAGCCTACAGTATGCGCTTGCAGCCCAGAAGGCCAACTGTGTACTGTGTTGCATCAAAAGAGGAGTGCCCAGCAGGGAGAGGGAGGTGACTGTGCCCCTCACCTCTGCCCTCATGAGGCAGTACTGTATCCAGGTCTGGGGCCTCAGCACAAGGAAGATGTGGAGCTGATGGAGTGAGTCCAGAGGAGGGCCATGAAGATTATGTGAAGAAAGGATGAAGCAGCTGGGCTTGTTCAGCCTAGAGAACAGCAGAAGGCTTTCAGAAGGTCTCATTGCAGCCTTCCAGTACTTGAAAGTTTATAAACAAGGTGGAGACTGCTCTTTTACATGGTTTGATAGTCATAGGACAAAAGGGAACAGTTTTAAACTAAATTAGAGGAGATTTAGATTAGATGCTGGAAGGAATTTTTTTACTCAGAGGGCAGTGAGGCACTGGAACAAGGCGTCCAGAGAAGCTGTGGATGTCTCATCCCTGGAGGCATTCAAGGTTAGGTTGGATGGGATCCTGGGCAGCCTGATCTGGTGGGTGGCAACTGTGTCCATGGCAGGGAGGCTGGGTAAAGATGGTATTTAAGGTCCCTTCCAACCCAAGCGCTTCTATGATTCTGTGTTTCTGTAAGAAATTTAAATATAAAACAATATTAGACTGGAACAATGAAATCAGAAATGGACTAAAAGCACAAATTATTATTTAAGAATGTCATTTTAATGTTTTAAAATATTTAATATATTAACTACATAGCTGTATTGTTTTTTTGATTTTTCTTGTTTTTTTTTACATTCACATAAAAGGTTTTTTGTATGTTCTTTAAATAATGAGATGGATTTAAGTGAGCTTGATACATTCATCAAGGTCAGTTTTCTTCTTTCCAGTGTAGGAAGGGAGATGCTCTTTAATTGTGTTGTGGTTGCTATTTTTAATTCCTTTCTATACTTTCAACTTAAAGAGTTCATTTCTGATGTCATTTTCGGATGCCCTGCCGTACTAAAGTCACTGAGGTTATGTTCTTGTAAATTAAAGCATTTCTTAGTGATTCATGAGTATCTGGAATTAAATAAACTAAGACAAGTTTTGTGTTGGTTTATAGCTTGTATAATGAAGTCACCTTCCATGTGGATTTCTCAGATTGTAAATCAGCATACAGTCTGGTCAGAGCTCTTTTACTAAGATGAATAGCATGATTGTTTCCTTATAACAGCCATAATTCAGAATTTTTGGTTAACCTAAAGAGAAAGATTTACTCATATAGGCAATTTATTACCAAATAGCTACAGTCTTAAAACATGTATTTACTTCAGTGAATGTGCTGAAATATTAACATTTAATTGTTTCCATGTGTATACGGTGTAGAATAATATTAAATGACTTGTTATTCTTTTCCTGATATAGAAGTTTTGCTTGTGCTAAAAGTCTTATATAATCACACCAATATTATATTTTTTACCAAATGTATGGATACAGATTTTGCTATTTCAATGGTAGGTGGATTTTTTTGTTTGTTGGTTGCTTGGTTTGTTGGTTTGTTGTTTGTTTGTTTTTTTTTCCCTATATGTAGTGGTGAATTTAAAAATGCATTAGCTGTCTTGCTTCAGTTTTTTAGGTTCAGTGTGGGAAGCATTTTTGCCATAGCTGACTATATTAATCATAGCAATACAGAATATGCTTGCTTGGAAGGGAGTTACAAGGATCACTGAATCCAACTCTTGCTTCCACACAGGACCACCCAAAATTCAAATCTTGTGTCTGAGTGCGCTGCCCAAACACTTGTTGAACTCCAGCCACCGGGGGCAATGACCACTGCCTCAGGGTACAATCACCCTCTTGCTGAAGAAGCTTTTCCTAGTACCCTCTGAATCTCCCCTGACACAGTTTGATGTCATTCCCTTGAATGGACTTTGGAACTTTGGAAATATTTTACTACATTGTTCAGTTTTTAGATGTTTCTTTTAATACCAGTTTCTGCTTTAATGCCTCGATTGATTAAATGACCTGAGAATTTTATTTTGTACATTTGCCTTTTGGCAATATAAAAGCATCATCATATCCAAAATAATTTACAGTTTTTCTAGAGTGTTAGCTGAGGATCAGCAACCAGATTCCTAGCATTATCCATGCTAGGGTTCTTTTAGGTATCAAGACTGGCAAGCAGGGAGTTATTTGTGCAGAACCTTTTAGACTGTACTCACTACCCCTCGATACTTTGCCCATCTGCTTCTGTCTCTATAATTTTTGCATGTTTTTCCTGAGCAAGTCTGAAGCCTCAGAGCAGTAAATAGCTTAGTGTCTATGTGTATCTAAGACACACAAAGCACAGGTTGGTTAATGTCCAACCAAATGTGTGCTCACAACATCCTTGGACACATTTTTAATGACACTTGTTTTCAATTGTCACAGATTACCCTGAATCCTTTCCTAAGTACTGTATTCTTTCTACAGAGTTGTCAAAAGGCACAGTAGTTCTACTTTTGCACAAAGCATCACATCTACTGTCCTTGTGTGAAATGGATGTCATCTGATAATAGCTTATACATCTGGCCCAATGTAGAATTTTAAAAACTGCATTTTTTCATGAGAAATCCAGAGTTGTGCTGAATAAAACTGAATCTTAAGACTGCTGGTCACCATGGGTGAAAGAATGCAACTGCATTACACTAGTGATGGATGCTGCTTGCTACATCTTTTCTCCTCTACTACTGGCTCCATCATAGAGGAGTCCCAGGCTCCTATGGGCAAAAGTAAGCTGCAATTGTCTCCAAACCTTTGCTGTTATTAAAGAACAAGTTTCAAAAGACTGCTTATTTCTTCTTTTCTATATACTGATTTACTTTGGTGTGGCAAAAATAGAAGGACATTGTTTCTTTCTACCCTGATTCTCTTGAGCAGGACCTCTAGAGATATTTTGTCCTTGGTTCATGTTATGCTGTGTACTCCTTCCCAGCACACTCAGGTAGCAAATTAGGCAAAAAATACCAACTGAGAACAAATTTCAAGGACAAAAAGTATGAAACATCTAAATATCAGGTTATGTTCAGATGCACTATATTGGACATCTGTTGCTCAAAGTGTGATGTACAAATGATTCCTACGATTTCTAGATTTGATTTTCAGCTCAAAATTTTGTGAATGCTTAAATGATCAAATTTGTTTTTTACAAATGGCTTGAAGGTTACTTTTCATTCAGCAGATAGGCACAAATGGAGGAATAAAGTAACAACATTTTTGCGGAAGTATTCATTAAACCATCTATAGTCATTTTATGTTTGACACAAAAATAACAGATATTTTTCAAGTGCAGAAAACAGGATCAACTTTTATAAACTTTCAGTGAGTCTGAGCACTTAGATGTCTGTTTGTGGTTTTGAAAATCACCACCTAATTGGGAGTAATAGAAAAAATAGAACTAAATTTTTTTGGTCAATACATAAAGCTAAGTCATAGCTTTCTATGTGCTGCAGCCAAAAGAAACCTACAGGTATACTTTTTCCTCATCTAAAAATAACCCGTGAATATTATAAGACTTCATATTGAAATTACAAACCAGCCTTCCCTTGTATCTGATCTTCAAAGTGATCTTATTCTTTCACAAAGAATCTTCAGCAACATAAATGACTACTTCTTCTATAGATTCATGTTAGGTTTTTTGTTGTTGTTGTTATTGTTTTTCCAGGAAGTTGAGTATGTAATTTAATGTATATGAATAGAAGTCAAGTATCAAAAAGGACTATATGCTACAAAAGAAATTAAATCTCACACACAACTCAGTTCCCCAAAATAAATGTTTAAAAATTCAAGTAGGAAACAAGGAAATAAATAATTACTTAATTTGATCCTCATGAATTGTTTGACAAGGCTGCCTACAATAAAGCATTCACAAATTGGCTTTGAAAGTTGTATTGCTTAAAAAGATTATTCAATCTTTAATTGATCTGGAATAAATGTGAGAATCTCCACATCCATGGACAAACCCCAAATAAATGAAGCAAGAAGATTTATGAAATAACTTCAGTAGACAGAGATTTATCTTTATGGGAGTTACTGTAGCATTGTTAACGTTACTTTTAAATTAGCTTCAGCTGGATGAAGGAGTGCAGATGTCATGGACACCAACATCATTACTTCCTATTTCTACCCAAATGACAATCTATAAAAGTTAAAGAAGAGCGACTGAATTGGTTACTAGAGAATATTAGTAGGAGCCAGTTTTGCAAACTCTTGGCTGGAGTGCACACTCTTACACAGCTTTCAGTTATTCACTGAATAATTCAAGTATAAACTTGGAGTGTTTGTACTTGTAACAATAGGTGCACTTTCATCTACCACTGCTGCTTGACTGCAAGAAAGCTTTTCTTGATTTGATAGATCAGGCAAGAAAGGAGGGAAGCACACGAGGAAAATGAACATCCATAAGTGTATGGGTCCCTGTAAGATGCATCCTGGAGTCCTGAGTGTTGACATAGGCTGGCATGGTCACCAAACCAATCCTGATTATATTAGAAAGTCACAGTAGTCAGGTGAAGTCCCTGGTACCTGGAAAAAAGGCAGTATAGCACTCATTTTTAAGAAGGGTTGACAGAATTACCCAGAACTAGTGGGAAAGAACTACTGACTTGTCAGTCTCCCTTCTGGGAAAGATATTCAGGCAGATCCTCCTGGAAACTTTGCTAAGGAACACGGAAGAGAGGAAGGCAATATGGGATATCCAGCATGGCTTCTCCAAGGGCAGGTCCTGACTGACCAATCTAGTGGCCTTCTATGACTACATAACTTCATCAATGGACAAAGAAAGAGCCAGTAAAGTCTTCTATCTGGTCTTCAGTGAGGCCTTTGATACATTCCTCATAACATACTTCTCTCCAAGTTGGAGATACAGATTTGATGGGTGGACTGTTCAATAGACAACAAACAAGTTGAGAGTTTGAACCCAGAAAGTAGTGTTCAAAGGCTCAGTGTCCAGATGGAGATCAGTGACTAGTGGTGTCCCTCAAGAGTCAGTACTGGGATCAGTGCTCTTTAACATCTTCATCAATAACATTGACAGTGGGATTGAGTGCACCTTCAGCAGGTCTGTGGATGGCACCAAGTTGTGTGGGGCAGTCAACACATCTGGATGCAATCAAAGAGACCTAGACTAAATGAGCAGTGGGCACAGATGAACCTTATGAAGTTCAAATCGAAATGCAAGGTCTTGCATCTGTATTGTGGCAACTCCCACTTTAAGTACAATCTGGGAGACTTAAGCACAGCCCTGCTGAAAAGAACTTGAGGATACTGGTGGATGACAAACTGGACCTACAAGGACAGGCTGAAAGAGCTGGGGCTATTCAGCCTGGAGAAGGCCCTGGGAAGACCTGATAGAGGTCTTCCAGAATCTAAAGAGGAGCTATAGGAAAGAAGAGGACAGGCTCTTTAGCAGGGTCTGTTGTAATAGGACAAGGGGAAATGGTTTCAAATTAACAGAGGGGAGATTTAGATTGAATATAAGGGAGAATTTTTTTACAGTAAGGGTGATGTGGCACTGGAACATGATGCTCACAGAGGTGATGGATGTCCTGTCCTAGGAGACATTCAGGGTTAGGCTGAATGGGGCTCTGAGCAACCCGCTGTGGCTGTAGATGTCCTCTGTTCATTGCAGTGGAGTTGGACTTGATGACACTTAAGGGGATGAGAAGAAGACAAATTTCCAGGGGGAGTTTTGGCCAAGGGACATGGAGGACAAACTCTCCCTGGCAAATCAGGAGGAGGCCAGGGGGCCCATTTGGATCACACAGGTTAGATGAGATTAATTTGATCCATCCACACAGTGTACTCCAATTCTTCTAAAATCATGTTCCATTCTGGAGACTACTGTGTATTTAGCAGAATTTGTTCTCTGTAGGCTTCCTCGATCTACTCTCCTTCTTCATTCAACAGTTGAGGGTCTTCAGTAAAACAAGTATGTGTACCCAAAGTACATCTTCTCTCTAACCACAGCTTTTAGTTAGTGTTCCTAGGGATGTTGTGGAGCTTTTGAAGTTAATATGGATGTCATCCTTTCTAGTTATTCTGAACTTCTGATTTTTTTGAAACTGTGGCTTCATGGTGCATCTGTGTTGAAGAAAAAATTTTGTGACAGCATTTCTTGTTCAGTTTGGGGCACCTCAGTACAGAAAGGACATGGAGGTGCTGGAGCAGGTCAAAGAAGGGCAACAAGGCTTGTGAAGGGCTTGGAGAATATGGCCTAGGAGGAGAGACTGAAGGAACTGGGGCTGTTTAGTCTGGGGAAAAGGAGGCTGAGGGGAGACATTATTGTTCTCTTCCAATATCTGAAAGGAGCTTACAGTGAGAGCGGGGTTGGTCTCTTCTCACTAGTGACAGCTGACAGGACGAAGGGAAATGGCCTCAAGTTGCACCAGGGTAAGTTTAGGTTGGATATCAGGAAACACTTCTTTACAGAAAGGGTTGTTAAGCACTGGAATAGGCTCCCCAGGGAGGTGGTTGAATCACCATCCCTGTATGTGTTTAAAAACCATTTGGATGTGGTGCTCAGGGACAGGATTTAGCAGAGGGTTGTTAGGGTAGTATGGCTAGGTTGCTGTTGAACTTGATGATCTTGAAGGTCTTTTCCAACCTGAGCAATTCTCTAATTCTTCCATGGCTATTTGACTGGTTGTTATTCCTATTTCACGAGTGCATGGAGCTTACATCATTTCTACGCTGTTTCTTAGGGTGGAAGCATTAGGTAGCTGAACAATATGATTCCAAATAAAACAATCAAAACCCAGCCACTAAGAAAGTAACTTTTTTTGTTTATTTTTAATCATGCTATTTTGTGATGAAAACTGTTTAGTAAATGAGCTCAAAGCTATGAGGAAGGTATTTTAGAGGAGAAATTATTTCTGTTTGTAAAGCTACTGTTTCCTAATGCAGTGTAGATTAGACAACTGCTTTGCTGCAACTGGCTGGCGTAGAAGAGTACATTCATGTCATCCAGCTCACCTTCATGGATTTTTGTTCCTCTCCAAGGCTTTTTGTAGGGAAAAATTGGGTAGGCCTGCAGGTTTCCACACTGTATCATCTGTATATATGCTGAGGTGAGAGAGAACTCAGATTCCTTGGTGGTCACTGATTTCTTCTCTGCACCAGAGCTGAACATAAATACAGCACCATAGCATTTGATGATACTATATATGAAAACATATCAGACAACAGATCGAAAGTTACTGTTAGCACATAGAAGCACCAAAATACTCACTTCTAAGACTAAACAATTTTACTCAGGTGATAAAGAGCTATTGTCCACCTGTGCTGGACAATATCAAGATATTACGGTTATGAAAGACAATGCTAGATGTTAATTCTCTTCAAATCACAGAATCACAGAATCACAGAATTGTAGGGGTTGGAAGGGACCTCCAGAGATCATCGAGTCCAACCCCCCTGCCAAAGCAGGTTCCCTACAGCAGGTCGCACAGGTAGGCATCCAGGCAGGTCTGGAACATCTCCAGAGAAGGAGACTCCACCACCTCCCTGGGCAGCCTGTTCCAGTGCTCTGTCACCTCACTGTAAAGAAGTTCTTGCGCATGTTTGTGCGGAACTTCCTATGCTGCAGTTTCCAGCCGTTTCCCCTTGTCCTGTCTCCACTCACCAAATGAACATGCATAGGAGATAACTTCCTTGTGTCCAATAAACAAAGGCTAAATCTCTGTTCTCAAATGATTAGAGAATCAAACTCCACTTCTTTTACAGGCCAAAGTGATGGAGATCAGTGGGTAAAAGTGATTACGAACTTTGACTTCCATGCTCATAAAGTTGCAGGACTATGCATTCCTCACCCAACTGTCATCTTCCTGAGGAATTTGTTGGGGTTGTAAGAAAACTCAGACTTATGACATGATTTCTTATGGAAGATGAATACATTGCCCTGGATCTGCTTATGAGAACACAGCTAGAAAGGGACAAGAGAAGATTTTCGTCATACCTTTTCCTTTCCTCTTTTTTTTTTGGTTTTGTTTTGTTTGCTTGCCAAAATGCTGCATACTATGCAGAGTAATGATGCCATACAAAAGTAATTCCTGAAAAATCAAGTTAGCTGATGCTCTGCAGTGGAATTTCTTTGGTATTACACTAAGTTCTAGCACATCAGTAGAAGAACAATCAGGTATAGTGCTTATGTCAATTATTAGTAATTATGAACTTGCATATAATGATTTCAATAACTATAAAATCATTGAATCAAAATATCTGCATAACTTTTTAATGTTTCTTGTTAATAGATTTATTTAGCTTATAGTATTTAAAAAGTTAGATGTCACAATATTTCATAGATTATATATTTAATAATACTGCATAGCTTTCGTATAATTTGAAGCAAGAGAGACTATATCAATTTTAATTAATTCTCAACTACATATTCTTAATTTGTTTAAAAAGTCTGAGTTTTCCCAGTTGTTTTGTTGTTGTTGTTTGCTTTTCTTTTCCAAAGGACATTTTAACAGAGCAGAGTAGCTCCAGTCAATCAAAATCCCTCAACATTTGGAGTCCATTTAGCTGTAATGTTGACCATCCTGCAGGCCTGACTCAGTGGGCTTTATTTTGGAAGACTAGATCATTTCACTGCACCCCAAACAGGAGCATGGAGAGAATTAACATTCAATAACGTAGCAGTGTGAAAGAAAGCTGACTTATTTTATTTTTATTTGTTTATTTTTATTCAACATAAGTAGCAATGTTGAATTGATCTCTCGGTATTCCTCTCCCAGTCTGCAGACCACAGAAACTCGTAATGTTTAAACTTCATCTTTTTTTTTTTTGTATGGAATTAGGTGAGAATAAAGTCTTCGTGAAGAAGGGAAGAATAAAGCACAGAAATCAGAAGAAATAAAATAGTGTAGAAAAATCAATCTTTTTAAAATAAGATCCATTACTCAAGAAATCTAAAAACACAGAAATAGATGTGGTACTTATCTGTGTGTTCAACCAATGTATTCATTTAATCCTTAATGTACTTGTTTTTAATTGTTGTTTCTTTGATTAATTATTGCTAGGGTGATAATGCAGATAAGAAAAAAGAAGTCTGTGAACTATTAGACATGTTAAAGTTTTTAGGTTGTATTAAGGTTTATTTTGAAAGCTATCTTCCAAAAGTCAGGATTTTAGATTCCAGAAACAAGAACATTCCGATTTTTTTTTGCAGAATGTTCAATTTTTTTTTTTCCCTGAGAGCCTGGATAAGTCAGAAATGTCTGGCAGAGATCTTTCCAGTCTTCCCTGAACAATGTGCTCTAGCTCAAGGTAAATGACTATAATATTTTGTCAAATTTTTAGCAGTGGGAAAATCAAAGTATGTCCCATAATGAGAAACAAACATCTTTTGTTTATGGTGTATGTATTTATCTGTGTTTACCTTTAGATCAGTCAGGGCTTCTTTCATTATTCTAGATTTATAAGCAGTTTCTGAAAAACAAAAGGAATTATTACTGATGAAGTATTTCTGCTGCACATTCATTTCAAACGATGCTTATTGGAAAATATGTACTTTTCTCATCCTACTGTGAACTAAAACCAAATGTCAGAACATAACCTGTTTCACTACATTCATTTTTCTTCATTATATTCCATCAAATGTACCTAATGAAAAAAAAATAGAACTACACCAAGAGAATGTTTTAAAGTTGATACCCAGGAAGTCCCTAAGTTTTGCACTGTTAGTGTCACGGCAGCAGAGGTGTTCTCTGCCTGAGGAATAGCTAGGAAGAAAAATGTAAACTAATTTTTAACCTTGGTTATAATTCCTTCATACAGAAATGTTTGCACCTTTTTGTAATTATTTATTAATTAGCTTTTTTTTTTGCTTTTTTTTTTTTTTTTTTTTTAAAGTAACGGGAATCTACTTACAGCATTATTTTTTAGAGATGAACTTTACTTCTGTGGAAAATAAACATGGTCAGTTAGTTTTTCCCTCACTGACCTGGTCATCCATTACAATAATAAATATTTCCCATACTGTTCTTTTTTTTCAGACGTGGTTCCTCGGCCTCATGAAGTTGTTTACAGAGAGAAACTAAAGGAAGAAAAGGTCTGTTTTCTTAAGGGAAAGGTAACCATGAGTTGATTTTACTGAAATATACAAAATTCGGAAGGAAATACGGGCAGATAGTAAACCTTACTTGAGTTCGTGCCAAGTGAGAGAGAACTCAAGGCATGGTTTAAACTAAAGTGTGGGTCAGGCCTGCAAGGAATGCAAGAGGAATTTCTTTGGAGATTACAGAAAATAGATAGAACAGTTCATTGGAGTCTGCAATAAAAGCAATTACAACAGAGAAATCTCAAAAACATACAAGATACAGACAACATATTGGACAAGAATGGTATATTAATGCTGTGTGAGTTTTCAAGACTGACTGACCCATCTGCTGCCTGTATACTGTATTGACCTTGTTATGTTCTTTTGAGTATATAAAATATAAAAAAATTCAGGTGACCTTTCTGAATTAAGATTTATTTAACTAACCATGTTTATAAACTTCCTAACTTTAAACAGATTAAGAAACAGAGAGGGTTTGGTTCAAAGCCCTGCTAAGCCTACTGGAATTTTTCAAGGGATATTGATAATGTAAGTGCACATATTAGTGGCAAATGATATGCAGCAATGCCTGAGCTTGTGGAACTAAACTATCAAAAAACTTAAGACAAATGTGAGGAAAACTTTCAACCTAAATAATCAATGTCTACCAAAACTATAGCTGAAATCATTTTGGAATACAGATTAGCTTCTTGTTTTATATTTTCTCTGGCATGATAATGAGAAATATATTAAAACTGTAGTCACTATAGATTAATGGTGATCAACTACTGTTTTGTTATTTGTTTTTTTTGTTTTGTTTTGTTTTTTTGTTTTTTTTTTTTCCAGAACATATTCATTTATGTAGAATATTTACAAGTATCTTTGTTCTTTTGGCATCTCACAAACATTTTTAAACATTATTTGTTTTTTTTTAAGCCACCTACCAGATGCAAAGTGCTTTGCAATGTAAAAACTGTTCTCTTTCAGGGATTCTGTAATGTAGGAAGACAATGTGTGAAAAAAAATTGTGGGAAAAAGGTATGTCACACACAGGCACACAGGCATATGCCTTTCTATAGTGAATCACAGAATCGGGGGGTTGGAAAGGACCTCAAGAGGTCATTGAGTCCAACCCCTGTGCTAAGGCAAGTTCCCAACAATAGGTCGAACAGGTAGGTTTCCAGGTGGGTCTTGAGTATCTCCATAGAAGGAGACTCCACCGCCCCTGTTGGCAACCTGTTCCACTGTTCCTTGGACTTTCCTATGTTCAAGTTTTAAGCTATTGCTCATTGTCGTATTGCTAAACACCACCAAGAAGAGCCTGACCTCATCCATTTGCCTCCCACCTCCCTGTAGATACTTATCAGATCCCTCCTCAGTCTTCTTTTCCCCAGGCTGAACAAACCCAGTTTACTCAGCCTTTCCTCATATAGGAAATGCTCCAGGCCCTTTATCATCCTTGTGGCCCTCTGCTGGACTCTGTCTACAATTTCCCTGTCTTTTTTGAACTTGAGACCCGAGATCTGGATACAGCATTCTAAGCAAGGCCTCACAGGGCAGAATAGAGAGGGAGGATAACCTTCCTTGACCTCCTGGCCACGCTCTTTTTAATGCACTCCAGAATAATGTTGGCCTTCGTGGCCACAAGGGCATACTACTGGCTCACGGCTAACTTTTCATCCATGAGAACAAACAAGCCATTCTCTGCAGAGCTCTTCTCCAGGAGGTCCCCTAACCTGTACTGATGCATCTGCAGGGTGCAAGACTACACTTGGTCTTGTTAAACCTCATCAGGCTCTTCTCTGCCAAACTCTCCAGTCTGTCCAGGTCTTTCTGAACACAGCCTTGCAACACAGCCTTCCTGTGTGTCAGCCACACCTCCCAGCTCAGTATCATCAACAAACTTGCTGAGGGTGGACTCTACTCCTTCATCCAAGTCACCGATGAAGATGCTGAACAAGACTGGATCCAGCCAGCCCCTGGAGAACACTGCTACGTTCAGCCCTCCAACCAGACTCTGCCCCACTGATGACAACCTTCTGAGCTCTGCCAATCATCCAGTTGTCAATTCACCTCACCATTCACTCATATCCTGCACTTTCTAAGCTTCACAACAAGGACGTTGTGGTAGATGGTGTCAGACGCTTTGCTCAAGTCAAGGTACACAACCTCCAGTATTCTCCCCCCATCTACCCTGCTGGGGATGACATCATAGAAAGCCACTAGCTTGGTTCAGCATGTCCTCCCCTTGGTGAATCCATGTTGGCTATTCCTGATAACCTTTTTCTCTTCCAGTTTCTTGGAGATGGCATCCAGAACAAGCTGTTCCATTACCTTTCCAGGGATGAAGGTGAGACTGATTAGTGTGTAGTTTCCTGGATCTTCCTTCTTGTCCTTTTTGAAGATTGGAGTGGACACTGGCTATCCTCCAGTCTTCAAGAACCTTTCTCATTTGCCAGGAGATTTCAAAGATGATGAAGAGCAGTTCAGCAATCAACTCTGCCAGCTCCCTCAGCAAATACAGGTGCATCCTATTGGGGCCCCACGGATTTGTGTATATCAGAGGGCTAAATGCTCTCTTATCATCTCCTCTTCACCCCTAGGGAAGCCTTTCATTCTTCAGACTCTCTCTCTTATCTTTGGTCTGGGATTCCCAAAGGGCAGTCTTTATTACAAAGACTGAAGCAAAGAAGGCATTCAGTATCTGCCTTCTCAGTGTCCCCTGTTAGCAAGGCATCCACCTCATTTAGTAGTGAACTCACATTTTCCCTAGCCCTTATTTTACTCTTGACATACTTAAAAAAAACCCTTTCTTGTTATCCTTTACCTACCTTACCCTACGATATTCCTGTATTCTTCCCAGATGGACAGGTCTGTTTTCCACATTTCATGGACCTTCTTCTTTTCTTTTAGTTTATCTGTGCAGGCCTCCTGCCTCCTCTCTCTGGTTTCTTACACTTAGCACAGATTTTAAGTTCAGAAGTAGCTTAAGTGTTTACCAGATCTCATGGGACACCTTACTTTCTAACATTCTAGTTCATGGGGTACCTCTAAGTAGGTCTTTGAAGAGGTCAAATTTGACTTTCCTGAAGACCAAGGCAGCAATTCTACTGATTACTTTACTTCTTCCACACAAGATCCTGAATTCCATCATCTCATGATCAGTGCATCCCAAGTTGCACCCACTCTTCACATCCCTGACCAGCCCTTCCTTGTTAGTAAGGACAAAGTCAGGCAGGACATCTCTCCTTGTTGATTCCTCCACTTGGCACCCAGGTGTCAGAAGATTATCTTCAATGCATTGCAGAAATCTCCTGAACTGTGTGTCTGTCTATGTTGTTGCTTATCCAACTAATATCAGGATGACTCAAATTTCCTATAAGAACTAGTGAAAGGGATCACGAGGCTACTTCCAACTGTTTGTTGGCCTCCTCAACTTCCTCCTCCTGATCAGGTGGTCTGTAGTACACATCCACAACAGCGTCGCTTATATTAGCCTGCCCCTTAATTCTTACCCATAAGATCTCCACTGGTTCATCATTCAGGTGGATCTTGATACGTTCTACTTGCTCGCTCACATAAGGAACATAAGGAACACCAGCACCACCTCACTTGGCCAGCCTGTCTTTCCTAAAAAGGACGTAGCCACCTATGGCAGCTTTCCAGTCATATCAGCTGTCCCACCGTGTCTCCAAGATTGCAATGATCATGGCCCTGTGACTGCTCATGAATCTCTAGTTCTTCCTGTTTATTTCCCATGCTGCACGCAGTGGTATATACACACTTGAAGGAAGAAAAATGTGCAGGTATCCCTAGAAGAATACAAGATTTCAGCCAGTCTATTGACAGCGTTATCTTCTCTGAAGAGTCCTCACAAGATCCTATGGACAACTGAGAGAGTTTTCCCTGTAGTTTCCTAAAATGACAGCATTTTGTCCCTTCTCTGTCACAAGGAACTCCATCCCCTCCCCCCATCCAGCCAGCTTGCTCCTCAGAACACTTTTGCCCTATCTGCTCTCTCACATTCCATCTGACATCCACATACCCAGTCTCTCTAAGACCTACTCAAGATCATAGTACCCAAAACCTTGATCCTGACATGATCCCCTCAGCTAGTAATTTACCCGACCCCTTCTTTCTGGGTCCCAGCCACCAGTCGGGAGGATAGAGAAAACTACTTGGGTTCCTGATCTCTTCAGAGTCTTTACAAGGGATGCAAAGTCCCTTTTAATATTCTGTAAATTCCTTAATATTCTATAAATTCCTGTAATTTCCAGTTGAGCCTCTTGTGACCTACCTGAATGACAATGATTGGGTAGTAATCTGCTTGTTTTATCAGATGTAATAGTCTTCTTAACATCTCTGACATGTGCCTCCAGCAGACAGCAAACCTCTCCAGGAGAGGTTATCTGGGTGGCAAATGGGAGCCTCAGTGCCCCAGGAAGGAATCCCCAGTTATTAAGACTGTAAGTGTGCCCTGCACAAACCATCACACCACACACTTCTGATGTACCTTGTCTTTTGCCTTTTGCCAGTTCTGCTCACCACAGTCCTTGGTTGCTTCACTCTCTAGGTGCTGCCTTTGTATCTGTGGAGTGCAGCCCCCCTGCTGCTGCTGATTCTGCCACTGCATGTCAGAGCACTGCAACCATGAGCAAGCAATGGCATATGGCAGTTACTCACAGACTGGGGCTCGCCTTACCCACTGAGGTGATTCCTTGCTTCAGCATGGAATGCATCTGCCCCAGAGCCGAGTTCCTCACAGAAAAAGTGAAAACAGTGTTTGTAAATTTGATCAGAAGAATAGTTGGGGTAAGGTGGAAGCAGATTAACTTGCAGAAGTCTTTTCTTTGATAACTTCTTAGATATAAATATTAATCTGTTAGAATGGACCTTTTTAGCATTAAGAAAAAAGCCAGTCTTTGTATAGTAAATGCATTATTAAAAAGAAACATGCAACAACAGTAACAAAAAGTTGTCCTTTCATGAAGCTTATAATAGAAATGGGACTAGAATAAAAGTGGAATAAGAGTACTGCCTTGTGCTGATCACATGAGTATGTTCTGGCAGAGGAGAGAAAATTAGGATTCAGAAACAATGGCAACAGAAGACAAGACGAAAGAAAGATGAAAGGAATAGCATGGGCCTAAATCAGCACAAGATGAATCAAAAACCAGCTCATTTAAGTGCCTGACTCTTCAGATTCTGCCAGTGACTTCCAAAAATAATAACAATAATTAAAAACAAACAAACAAACAAACAAACAAAAAAACAGCTTTATATATAATGCCAAAAGGATAGAGACTGCAAAATATGGGAAAAAATCAGTGGTTCCCTTTGTCCCTCTATGGACCTTCTACATTAGGAAGCTGGATGTATTCACAAAACCCCACCAGAGGCACATAATTTAGTCAACTAGATTAGGAAGTCTTGCTAAAATCCGTGGATAGGTACAGGAGATAAGTGTCTTCTGCAAAGGCAAGGTCCAACTTAGGTGCCCCCCTTACCAGGGGTCTTTAGGAGTGATGAACTTGGGTCTGCTAGCAGAAGTAGTATTCCTTTTTTGAAATGAGGTGCAACAGACTTCATGTGATCAGCCATATTACCAAGCATTTCTGAAGCTTAAATCGCAGATCTCTACCAAGGCTCTAAAGAGTCAAACTCTTGAGCTGAATATTTTAGCAAACTTATCTGCAACACAGCTATGGTACCAAAAAGGAAATTTTTTATGCATAATGACAACACACAAAGGTACCTTTGGGAGCTAACAAAAAGCAAAATCTATACAGCTCTAAGGCTCTCTATTTCATAGAAACTATTAATCATGCTAAGAAATACATAGGAAGACTGAACTACATGGATTGATGTGAGGTAACCATATGCTAAAGAGGCACTGATAACACTAAAATTATGCTTCTAGAACTTTTCCCTTAGGGAGGCAGGCTTTATAAATGACTCCAACAAATGTGGGATCTGAATGACCAGGGTCTAGAAGAGTCATATAATCACAGAATGGCTTGGGTTGGAAGGGATCCAATCAACAAGTTCCAACCCCTCTGCCACAGGCAGGACCACCAACCTCCAGATCTGGCTCTAGACCAGGCTGCCCAGGGCCGCATCCAACCTGGTCTTGGAAGCTAAATGCAAAATTATAAATACAAAGATTAGGCTTATAATACAGGAAGATGTTGAATCTATCAGCAAGTTTGTTAATAATACAAAAGTGGGGAGGAGTGGCTGACTTACCAGAAAGGAGCTCTGGGGAGAAGGAGCTGGATGTCTTGGCGGACAATTGACCATGATCTAGCAGTGTGCCCTTGTGGCCAAGAAGGACAATGTTACAGAATAAGAAGGGATCAATGCTTACAAAAACCTTAAAGGTGAGAGTCAAGTGGATGGGGCTAGGTTCTTTTCAGTGGTGTACAGCAACAGGACAAAGTCCAATGGGCACAAATTGGAAGAAAGTAAGTTCCATGTGAAAGTGAGAAAAAAAATTATTTACTTTGAGGGTGACAAAGCTGCCCAGAGAGGAGATGGACTCTCCTCTGTAAACATTTCTGGATAAATATACCTGGATTCTGTAAATATATCAGGATTCCTGTAAATATACCTAGATTCTTTCCTGTGTAACCTACTCTAGAGAACTTGCTTTTGCAGGGAGTTAAACTACACGATCTCCAGAGATCCCTTCCAAATCCTATGATTCTGTGATTCTGTGCCTTGTTCCAGACATTGGAAAAGATAAAGCTGTCTCCATTAGCTAACTGAAATATTTGGGCTCCTCTGCAGGAACTGCAGTTCTGAGCAGCAAGAACAGCAACAAGTGATGAGCTTACTGCTCTGTTGCCATCTCCTATCATGACTCCTATGCTAGGGTGCTCACCTGTCAACAGTGATTGCTACAGCATTACAGAGTGACACTTCTGAGCCTTGGAATATTGTTGGGTCGAGCAGATCTAACGACTGAGCAGCTCACATATAAACTGCATCAGCAGCTTACTTAAGCATCACTGAGCAGGTGACCTTCAAGTTTCCAGGCAACCTTAACATAGGTGCCTGAAGGTGCAGTTTGTATCATATGATAGATACTGTTATGCACTTTTGTTTAAGATATTTGATTTTCCATTACTATGCTAACTATCGCAATTCAGTGTTTTTTTAATTATTTTTTTTTTAATTTTGCTAGTAATGCTTATTTTTCGGATCACATTAATGTGGTCCACACTGTTGCCTTTCCTTCACATTGCTCAGAATGCTAAGTAGTTACATCTTGAGTACTCATGACAGATGCTTGCCTGCCCTGTTTTTAAGACTGGCAGAAACTCCACAACTTCCCCAGGCAATCTACTCCTGCATTGCTCAAAAAGATGTTAATGCCTTGCGGTTAGAAACTGCGCACAGTGCAGTAATCCTGACAAATCCTGAAGGATTATGTGAGATGTTTTACAAGCTATACCTCTGTTTATTTAACAATATGATGTTTGCCTTTCTTATAACAGTCTGATGCTATTGACTGATCCTCAGCTAATCCCTTTCTCCTCCAATCCTATTTTGCAAAACCGTTTCCTAGTATCTTGCTAACTATATTCTATTCATGTAATGGATTGTTTCAGTCTACATGCAAAGGCTTTTCTAGACTGAATAGCACACTCTTTTCATACTATGGATTTAATTTGTTCATATCTATTTGAATTCACACGTGTCCTCTAACACACCTTACAGAACCTCTCCTCCTTATATCAGGTATAGATTTAATAAGTATATATTATCTAAGTTACTGTTGGAAACAGTACCAGATTCTAAATGGACTGAGGTCAAGTCCAGATGTATGACATGCACTTTCTTTTTTCTAGCCCCCAGATTTTTACTCATGATAAACCCATATAAGTTATTAATTTTCTCCTTGTTTTCTTGTAGCTGACTATGAATAGTTTGGTTATTGCAGTGTTTTTGTCTGGGAATTAAATTTAACCAAAAATCACATAATTCTGCACATTCTGTTTCCTCATGTTTTGAAGACCAATCACCATGTTTCCCCTCTATTTATCCACTCAGAATCATAGAATCATAGAATCACAAGGTTGGAAAGGACCTACAAGATTATCTAGTCCAACTGTCCTCCCATTACCATGCTACCACAAACTAAACCATATCTCACAGCTTCTCATCCAGACACCACTTGAACACTGCCAGGGACGGTGACTCCACCACCTCCCTGGGCAGCCATTCCAGTGCCTGACCACTCTCTGAGAGAAAAAGTTTTTCCTTGTGTCTAATCTACACCTCCTCTGCTACAACTTGTGGCCATTTCCTCAGGTCCTGTTTGCTGCCTGGGAGAAGAGGCCAAACCCCTCCTCATCACAACCTCCCTTTAGGAAGTTGTACAGTGCAATGAGGTCTCCCCTGAGCCTCCTCTTCTCCAGACTGAACAATCCCAACTCCCCGAGCTGCTCCTCATAAGACTTGTGCTCCAGACCCCCCACCAGTTTTGTTGCCCTTCTCTGGATGTGTCCCAGGGCCTCAATGTCTTTCTTGTAGAAACTGAACACAGTACTTGAGATGCAGCCTCACCAGTGCTGAGTACAGAGGGTTGATCACCTCCCTGCTCCTGCTGGCCACGCTATTTCTAATGCAGGCCAGGATGCCATTGGCCTCTTGGCCACTTGGGCACACTGTCATCTCATTTTCAGCCGAGCATCAACCAATACACCCAGGTTCCTTTCCTCTTCACAGCCTTTCAGCCACTCAGCTCCAAGCCTATAGTGCTACATGGGGTTATTGTAGCCAAAGTGCAGGACCTGGCACTTGGCCTTGTTGAACCTCATCCCATTCACCTCAGCCCAGCAACCCAGCTTGTCTAGATCCCTCTGAAGGGCCTCCCTACCCTCAGGCAGATCAACACCACCTCCCAGCTTGGTGTCATCTGCAATGTTACTGAGGATAAACTCAAACCGCTCATCCACATCAGTAAAGATATTAAAGAAGATGGGCCCGAGTGCTGATCACTGGGTGACACCACTTGTAATGGGTTGTCAGCTGGACTTAACTCCATTAACTATGACCTGCTGGGCACGGCCCTCCAGCCAGTTCCTTACCCAAAGAAGGGTATAACTGTCCAGGCCATGGGCAGCCAGGAGAAAACTGTGAGAGACTGTGTTTTAAAGGCTCTGCTGACGTCTAGGTAGACTATAGCAACAGCCTTTCCCGGTCACTCAGTTGTAAAAGGAGATGAGGTTGGTCAAACACGATCTGCTTTCACGAACCTGTGCTGGCTGGGCCTGATCCCCTTTCTAAATACCTCGACTTGAGTTATTTGGCAACAGCTACTAGTGGGTTATATTTGGCAGCAGTTTACAAATGACAAATGAAACTTAATAGTATTGAGTAATATGAAAATATTTAAAATTGCCTATTTCCATTTAAAGCTGGTTATTTTGTGTTTATGTTTTAATTGTGATAGCATTTTTTGTTAGTGAAAACTTGTGCGAAGGGCATATCTTATTTTACATGATAGACCTTGCTTATTGCATATTAAGCAGTTTCTTGACTCTACAAATCATGCTCCTACGTGTTTGAATCACATACTTACTCTTGTCCCTATAATCTTCAGGGGCAGTCACCATAAACCACTACTTGTGTTTATTCCTGCAAATAGCAGTTCGGGACCCTACAGTCTCTGAGCCCCATGGATTGTGCTGGCTGTTTATGAGGCTAGAACTTCACTTGTCAGCAACTAAGGCTATTGATTTTGATCCTAACAGCCCTTCTGCAGATCTTAATATATGCCTTTTATCTTCTTTTTTTTTTTTTTTTTTCAATCTCCAAGCTTTGGATATGCTGTTATTACCATGCAGTAGAATGGAAACACTTATTGGCTTTATTGATATTACCAGTTTTATATTTTAGACCATTGAAATTATTGGGAATACTACTGGAATCTGCAGCATGTCCAGAGTAGGTTCATTATAATGAACTTTAAAAATCCCTCTGCTATATGTTTGTAACATGATTCAAAATGCGGACACCCCCATATAGTAAGACACACCTTGTCTCTCAAAGTGACGATGACAGTGGCATTTAGGCATCTAAATAATTTTGTGATTCAAACTCTGGATACAATTTGCAAGTGAGGGTATCCAGTTTGCTAAAATGTTGATACGTTTTTCCTTTGCTTTTTGTGGTAGTGCACTCACCAAACCTCACACTACCAGCAGTGTTTTTGGCACACTGTACTATTAATGCAAATTAAATTACACTGCGTGACATTAAGCCACTTGGGATTTTTCCAGGGCATCAATTTAGCAACATGTGCTTTCAATCACTATATGTTCTGTTCCCTTGGAAACTGAAAAATACAAGAAATTAAACATAAGCTGCAGCTTTTTGTGTGTGCATAGAAATCAGAGATTATTTTCTTTTCAACAAGGGTTTGCATGTAGTTTCAGGCACTGATTTGTATTTTTCTAAGTGACAATGAGCAGCACCAGGAATTTGCAGACAGTTCCCATTGTGGCCTTTCTTTTCAGATTTTCATACCTTCCTTGTCTGTCTTCTGCTCATCTGTGACCTTCCCATGCCATTCTAGACTGAGAAGGTTCTTGTCTACCTTTCTCTCCCTCAGTGCTTTATGTTTGTTTCTGCTCTGGAAAAAGAAAAAAAAAAAAAAAAGTGTATTTAGAGCTTGGTCTTATGGGCAGCTACGTTTTATTCAGCTGAAGTTTCAGCTCTGTGGCCATGCAGCTGCAGCAAGCCTAAATTTCTATGAAAATAAGCACTTGGATCCAGATGGACCCCAGCTGTGTTAGTCTGATGAGGCATCCAAGGTAGTACAAGGTAGTAAGCCCTAGGCCAGGCTTATCAGTTCAGGTGCAGCATTGGACTAACACTGCCAGACTGCTTTTGGACACAGTCTAGCTTATGTCAGCCTGCCTGTGTTGTGTCTCCAGTTTTGGGGCCAGTAAGAGAAGGTTTGTCCATGTCTGTCAGCATAGCATTATCCAGTGTGTGAATGGGGCAGAACTGGGACGTAAATCAAAAATTGCAGTACTTCACCCATCCATTCATGGTGACTTGACTTTGTTGGTGCATCAGTGTTTGCACTTCTCTGGTCAACCTCTGATAATGCCCTTAATTCTATTTAATACACTTTTCATCACCAAGCAGTAAGGCGTATATGTCTGGACTGTTGCTACATAGTAATTCAAAACCTAAGAAATCTGACAGCTTCCTTAGAAAATACCAATAGATTCATTAGTATTAGAACGGAAAAGGAGAATTAAAATGGAACACTAATATGCTTTTTTTTCTATAAATCTTGAGAAGAACCAGAATAAACAACAGAAATGAGAAAAGAGGAGGTTATTGGCAAACTGTGACAATTCATGTTTAGGACTGTAGAGCAGGTGGGCTGCAGCAGCAAAGAAACTTACAGCGTATGGTTGCATGTATGTCTGAGTTAAATACAAGGAAAAACAAGCTAATCAAAAAAGGGAAATATTGTGGAGCAGGGGAAGAGATTAAGGAAAAAGAATTATTAAAATCTGTGATTTTTTTCCATTACTCTTGTTACTTATGTGTGTTTTCTTCACTGTCCTTCAGTCCTTAAAGCCTCCTTCTGGTCTTCAGTGAACTGTATGTAAGTTTAAGTTGTTGTAAATAAATTGAACTCTATTCCCATTCTCCCATCAAAACAGCTCAAAACCTACAAGAACATACAAAAGTGATCCAAATTTAAAGTTTTTTGAAATGCCGTGTTTTTTAAGCTGATTTTATTACAATGCAAATGCACACGCATGAGAGGCTGTGAAAATGTGAAGCAGGGATAACAAAAGGGGTTGGGAGGAAAAGAAATGGAAGAGTTTCTTTTAACAGGCTTTTAGAGAAAGCCTATTTAATCTCATACTTACTTTTAAATTAGGGGTGTTTTGGCTGCTTTGGACAATGCAACCTCAAAAAATGTTTCCAGAATGTAGTCGGTGAAGACAAAGCACGCTTACAAGTGCTGCTCATCAGTATCTCGTTTTTTTGTTCAGAGCCTATTTTCTTTAAAAAAGCTGTTAGGTAATTCATATCTGTATGTGTATGTTATCTTTGAAGGTGTCTTTTATTCACGTTTTGTTTTAGTAGTTAATAACACTGTAGCGCTTTGAGTCTCTGTAAATTTACTTTTAGGAACATATTCTTTATAATCAAAATCATCTGCTAGGCTCACAGACTGTTTTCTTTCCAGAATTGTTTTTGGAAGCCTAACCAGTGTAATTCCAGGGATGATTTTGGCCCCCCTGCTTCAGAACCTGGGCCTGCAGAGGGACTTCATATAGCTCTTTGGGAGGAAGAACATAAACTACCAGTGCATAATCCTCTGCCAGAATTAGGCCTTAATTTCACAAACCACTTATATTATTTAAGCTTCTGCTTAACTTTAAGCACGTGCACACTGATAGAAATACTAAATTTTTTCTTTATTAAAGTCCCCAGAACAGTGTTTCCTCAGGAGTCTGAAGGCCAGAAAGACTTCAAGTATATGGTCCACATGTGGCTGGAGAAGAGGTGGGAGTAGATGGCTACTTGAGGAGCACTCATATGGCTTTCTTCATCCAGACTGGTAAGGGATAATGGAATGAGAAGAGAGACAAGAGAGGGGAAAGCTAGAAGAGTTCTGTGAAGATGCTGTGCTAGACAAGGAACGGGCTACATTTGGATTAAAATGGGAGTAGCAGACAGCTTATTTTCGAGGAGGCGAAGGGAACACGAAGACTTTGATGTCACAAACTTCAGTTTACATTTTACCATTCCTCTAACTTATCTGCAGTACAAAGTGAGTACAGGTGCTGAAGATCACTGGGGAGTTTAACACCATCTATTGACTCTGCAGTGAGAACTGTTTCATACTGTTGAGATGTCTGTGTTCATAGGTTAGAATATACCTACTCATATCTGCAGAGAAGAGCTATATGGACAAACTCCCTCTGGCTGGGTAGCCACTGCATGGGGACAGAGAAGTGTTAAGGTTGGCTTACAGCCCACCCTTAGTACATCTGTCATCTGTGTACTTGAATGGGAAAATGATGAGCTTAGACACTTGGGAGGGAAAGCTGAGCTTTCCAAAACTATTCATAATATTGATGTTTTAAAAGTTTTTCTGAAATCCCAGAAGAAGCTACACCTTGGAGGAGAGAATGTAAATTGTTTTCTGGAACAGAAAACAAGAGTGGAATTAAGAAATCGCACACACACACACAAAGTATTTGTAGGTTAAATTCCTAAACTAAACTGTTAATTTGAAATGGAGACATTTCAGCGTGGAAGAGCAAATGTAAGAGCAATAAATGCTATAAATATTTTACCCTGTACACCATGCTGTCAAATAAAAACAGAAAAATGAAGGACATTTTCTGGTTCCAACTGCTGACTCCACTTCTTCTGGAATCAAACAAAAATATGTTGATATATAACAGGCCATGTGTGATAGCAGCAGCAGGATTTTGAAAGTGACTTTTTTTTTTTTCTGAAGGACAAGTAGAAGTAGAAAAAGCAAATCAAGCTCAGTGTAAAATCATTCAAAAGATTTAACATTTGAAAAGAAGAATACGAGAAGATTGAAGAAAGTTAAATCCAAATTGCTGGGCAGAAAAAAAGGTAGTGTAGGCAGAAAGGAGGTAAATCAGAGAGATCATATTTCAGACATTGTTCTAGGAAAGGCTCTAAAATAAGAGGAAAAGAAAGCAAGTCTCTCCAACAGGAAATTCTGATATGTTGAAACTTACTCCCATTTTGGACTGGTATGAAAAGATGAAAAATAATTTTTTTTTTTTTTGTGGGAAAAAGAAGTTTATATAAAAAGAAGAATTTTCTATTTGTATATTTATGGAGAACTCTGAAAACAGTTTGTTGCCAGTGGCTCCAATGTCTCAAATCCAGACAGAAAACAAGGTTGATTTTTAAACGATCTTGTGTTTTGGTAGCCAAAACCTCCTTCATTTGAATATTGCTGTTGGTTAATGACTTAATTATAAAGCTAAACTTTTCAGCTATGTAAATGATGCATTGTCTAGTTCCAAGACTTTGGAATGAAAATTCAGACTTCACACTGCTTTCAGTAGGTTTTGGCTACACCTCAGCACCGTATAGGAAATCGCCTAGAGCAGCACACATGCAAGTACTGCACAATCACCTCTCTTTATTGCATAAATCGCAGCCCCAAGGCCAGTTGGCCCTGCTGGCTGACTGTGGTGAGCTAGGTCATTCCCTCTGGAAAGCAAAAGCTTTCTAATTCATTAGCAGAGAAGTTCAAGTTTGCCTGCACTACTGAAACACCTTTATCTGATTTTGACTACCCCTAATGTATATGGTGAAAATAAGGTACTCTCCACGTAAGTATCAGGAATGGATTCAGCTCTGGTATCTACCATGTGTATCTGCTGTTGTGTACGGACACATAATTTCCCACCATAGGGAACAGCAGTAGAGCTTACTCAGCTGACTCAATGTAGGAGGGAGAGGAATTGCCCTCTGACTGTTGTTGAATGAGTTGACTCATATCAATTTGCTGTGAGGGAAGTCTAAACAACTTTCCTAAGCTAAACACCTGTTCACTACATGCATATAATCTGACAAGTTTTCATCCACAATGTCCTTCAAATGATTTCATCAGATGCATCACATGTGATGTTTATAAAGGAAGATGGGAGGTGAATGGGTGAGGCCACGTTCTTCTTGGTGGTGTGTAGTGATAGGGAAAGGAACAATGGCATGAAACTTAAACGCAGGAAATACTGTACTAACATGTGGAAGAACTTCTTTATGGTAAGGATACAGAGTGCTGGATCAGGTTGCCCAGAGACATTGTGGAGTCTCCTTTTATGCAGATATTCAAGACCTCTCTGGACCTCTGGACACCTACCCATGCACCCTATTCTAGGGTACCTGCTTTAGAAGGAGGTTGGACTCAGTGGTCTCTCAAGGATACTTCCAGTCCCTGTGATTCTGTGTAACATTTATAACTCAGTAGTGTAAAGTTAGTAAATGTTTTCTTGGTTAGCCCTAGGACTTCCCATCAACCATTTTATACCATGATATTAAAATCTCATTTAAAAGCTCATGATTTCTTGGGAAAAAACAAACAAACAAACAAACAAAAAAAACAACAATTCATGAAATATGATTTTCTATACTTAATCTTCAAAACCTTATAGATGTGTGTTCATGAACTGATGTCATCTGGAGACGTTAAGAACCTGTGTAGAATATAATGACAGTTTGCTGATTCTGTATTTTTCCTTGAACCTTACCCTAGTCAACATCTGTTTGCTTTTCTTTTCATCACTCTGAATCTACATTTACCTGTCACTCTCTGCCATATGGCTTTTTTAAAGATGTTCTATGTTAAACGTGTTCTAATCCACATACAAATATATTACGATTTCTTTTTATAGAATTATATACGTTTTGAGAAACAAGACAACTCAGTTTTTGTACTTCAGCGGAGAATTTTCTGTCCATGTAATAACATATTCTCTGTATAACTGTCGTGTTAAAATAATGCTAAGATAGCAAGAGCTTCCATATCTGTGGAGCTTTTGATGGAAGTGCAATTGTGATTTTTGATTGTCTCATTTAAAGAACAAGTAGCAACACTTTGCTGCCCAGATTTAAATCTCCTGTGAACAACATCTGGTGTTCTTTAGCAAACTACTGCAAAGGCCATTATTCAATCTTTTATATGCTAATGACTTTGAATGCCTTCATTTTTTGGAAACCACAAAGCTATAGTTTTGTCTGATGATGCTGCCATTTGAAGTGTTGCTGCTAATCCTGCCATGGCTGCTGAAGTAATGTGATATAACAGTGTTGAAATGTATTATCACAAACCAAGTGTGTGCAAAACCAACTGTAGAGAAATCATCTTCTTTCCAACCCAGCTTTAACACATCAGCTTGCTCTGAGGGAAGCTCCACATCATTTGGTTTTTAACAGATGCTTCTGAAATAGGAGTTGAAAGCCATTTACATTTGTATCGTGCACTACCCAGGACAATGTTGCCTAAAGAATAAAAGCTTATTGTTTTGATAGCATGGCTATCTCTTTTCAGATGGCTGTGCTGAATATCAGTCAGCTTTCAATGGATACAACTAGTCAGATGCATGCAGGAATTAATTCAATGGCGGATCAGTGTTTGTCTCACACTTTGTTGCAGAAGACAAGGAGGTTGTATTTTGAAAGTATACTGTTGTCGTTTTACAAATGGATTTCAAATCTGATATTGGAAAACAAGAAATTTGTTCTTTGGCCATTTTAGAATGTGTAATACTAAAATTGCTTTTTTGCAGAAAAATGACCACTTCTGTTATGCAGTCTGCCTTCCATTTTCCATTCTGTGCCTCTTTCTAAACTCAGAGCAGCCTCCAAGGGACATTGTGGACTACTATGGTTGTCACCTAGTGCTCTGACAGGATTAAAATAAATGTTTGAAATGTTTGCCACAGCTTTCCATTTGTAACATACACTGATAGACATGAGCATATCTCAGTCAAACTGTTTGACAATGAAATGTGTAATTAAATAAAATCAATACCCATATTAGGGCTGACAGTTTATGAACATGTGTTCTTTTATAGGAAGCACTTAGTAACCTTTGTACTTTTTCTCATTAGTCACTTTTTGTTCTTCCAGCCATACATGCTGCAGCAGTAATGAGACAGACAAAATGGCTCAAAAATTCTTTTTTTTTTTTAGACTCAAAATAGTATTCTCATCAGCCTTTCATTTTCTCAATGCCTGCAGGAGCAAGGGGAGAGCTGTCAGTGGGAAAATCAGAGCTCGTTAGGTTCATATTGAGGATGTTTGGTTGGGTCTGTGTTCAGAGTTTTTACCTTAATTTTACCTTAACCACAGTCTTTTTTGGGGCGGGTTTGGTGCAATTACTTTTGTACTGCTTTTTCTCGATGGAAAACAAACGCACCTAATGGAATAAGATGAGAATAAGTTTAATGGAAGGCTGCATATTCTCATTATTATCTTATTAATCAGAAAATTAGATGTTCCCCTTATGTTTCAATTGATCAGATCTAGCTGTGACAACAGAATGATCCTATCAATAAGATTTCTTTTTTAATGTTCTGTTTAAACGTACTTCTGTCAAAGACAGTGATGAAAAAAACAAGTAGAAAACCACAGCCTGGATCAGGGCCTGTAATGGAGGATGGCCTGTAGAGGAAATGAGATTAATTTGGCTCCTTTCTGTATCATATCACAAACTTAGAGCTGAATGTAGAAGTGATGCCACTCAGAGGAATAAAAGGAGTATGAGCAAGAACAGGTGACTTTATGTCTAACTTTACATGGTTCCACTAAGTACCCTAAGCCTGGCTCTGTCTCTAAGGAAGTTTGATCAGTAAGGAGGTAATGAGCAAGGCTAGAATAGGGGTGTATATTTCTCTCCACTATTTCTCCCAGCTGGTCTATGAAACTTTTATTCATACTCTGTGGAATACCCAGCACTGAAGTAGAATAAAGGTAATGCAATAACCACATAACTGAGGAAGACATAGTGTCAAAAGCAAAGGGAATACAGAAACACTAAGATGAAACGAATTGCCAAAGTCATATAGTATGTCAGTCACATATATGGGAATTATGGGACCTTGACTTCTTATCCTCCACCAATCCACTGTCTGCTGGACTGTGCTACAGCAGCACTGGACAAACTCGACCAACAATGTTCGTTCTTAGGATAGCCTCAGCTATCAACCAGCATTTTCATCTGTGAGTTAACCTTCTAAAACTGAGCACAATGCAACTCAATAGAAACTATACCACTTCATTTCAACTGGACTGTGAGCTAACAAAGCTAGCAAACAGTGACCTAAATTGGTTGTTCAAGCAATTACACTTCAGTCAGATTCAGGAAGGAGTTCTCCTAAATTGTTGGTGGAAGGACGGTGACATCTAGTGGTATAGATTTTTGCATTTTTCTTCAAAATGTGTCTTGAAAGGTCTTGGCAAAATAGTATGGTGACATTTTCTTTTACATACCTAACACATTTGCTTTTTGAAAGCTTTAACACTAGACTTTTACATATAAATTCATGGCTTAAGTTCATGCATTACTTACACCAGAATGACATGATGAATTCTGTTTCAGTATGCACATAGATTCAAGAAATGAATTATTCCTCGTAAAATAAGTATTAAGAAAGGATGGAACTCATTCTCATGCTGCTTTTCTTTCTGCTTTGGTTATTAATACTGTCTACGTGCCTAACTTTGTGCCAGTTGAAATCAGGTAAGATGAGTCGTAAGTAAAAGTGGCTTTGTTGTTTATCTCTCATTCAAAATCATAAAGTCTAGCCTGTTAAATTCATTGAAAGAACTGCTGGAAATGTATCTTAGAGAAGTTCAGAGAATGAGAGATAAGAATGTAGGGGTATGAAGAGAAGCTAAAGTAATATGCATAGCAGATAATTAACCAGTGCCAGGTACTGTTTTAATTGCCATAGCTGAAATGTCTTCATTACTAACTTGCTGGATGTACCTGTGATCTTGTCCAAGTAAACCTTTCTAGGACATTTCTGGGCAAAGGACATTCCCAAAGAGCAGTGTCTATCCACCTTCTGGTTTGGGAGCTAAGAAAAGTTGACTGCACGTAAGTATGCTGCCCTGCACTTCGGCTACAACAACCCCAGGCGACGCTACAGGCTTGGGGCGGTGTGGCTGGAGGACTGCGTAGAGGAAATGGACCTGGGGGTATTGATTGATGCTCGGCTGAACATGAGCCCACAGTGTGCCCAGGTGGCCAAGAAGGCCAGTGGCATCCTGGCCTGCATCAGAAACAGCATTGCAAGCAGGAGCAGAGAGGTGATTGTTCCCCTATATTCAGCACTGGTGAGGCCGCACCTCGAGTGCTGTGTCCAGTTTTGGGCCCCTCACTGCAAGAAAGATATTGAGACCCTGGAACGTGTTCAAAGGAGGGCAACAAAGCTGGTGAGGGGTCTGGAACACAGGCCATATGAGGAGAGGCTGAAGGAGCTGGGAATGTTCAGCCTGGAGAAGAGGAGGCTCAGGGGGGACCTTATTGCTCTCTATAACTTCCTGAAGGGAGGTTGTAGTGAGCTGGGGGTCGGCCTCTTCTCTCGTGTCATTAGTGATAGGACCAGAGGGAATGGTTTCAGGCTACGGCAGGGGAGATTCAGGCTGGACATGAGGAAGTATTACTTTTCAGAAAGGGTGGTCAGGCACTGGAATGGACTGCCCAGGGAGGTGGTGGAATCACCGAGCCTGGGGGTGTTCAAGGAAAGGCTGGATGTTGTGTTGAGGGACATGGTTTAGTGGGAGCTATTGGGAATAGGTGAACGGTTGGACTGGATGGTCTTGAAGGTCTTTTCCAACCTTGGTGATTCTATGATTCTATGATTCTATGCTTTTCCATGCTATCTGATTTACAGGTGTAGCCTAAGTGTTATTCTGCTAATATGAAATGTAATGATAAACACTAAAAATATTCATGATACAACTTGGAAATACAGTAATGAAGAAGAATTCCTAAAAGTTTTTAGTCTTCACCTTTGTTTAGCCATATACCAGATTGCCAAGTGGCATGGTACCTTGCATAGGCCATTTTGCTGTGCATGCAATTATACAGCGATCACTGTGTTGAGGTTATTGCAGTCAGAGATATGGCCGACAGGAACGCCTTGAAGATGGACAAAGACAGTGCAAAGACAGATAACCCCATGCATCTCTGCAGGCTAGGGGCTGACCAGCTGGAGAACAGCTTTGTAGAAAATGACCTGAGGCACTTGGTGGAAAACCAACTCAACGCAAGCCAGCAATGTGTCCTAGCCAACATCAGAAGGCCGTGAGCATACTGTGTTGTATGAATAGAGAGGCAAGCAGCAGACAGACAGAAGTGTGAGACTAATCTGGAATCCTGTGCCCAGCTTTGGACTTATCAGTAAAAGAGAAATTGACAAATTGAAGCATACTTAGTAGCGAGCCACTGAGATGTGCAGTCTGGAGCAACTGTCCTTTGAGTAGAAGGTTAAGTGACCAAGGCTTGTTCAGCTTGGCAAAGGGGAGATCTTATCTCTTATGTAAGATCTAATTGATGGATTCAGTTGGAGATCTAAGAGAGAACAGAGGCAGACTTTTTTTTTTTTTTTTTTGGAGGAGCAGAGTAAAAGGCTGAGGATGAACAGGCACAAGACGGAATGCAGAAAATTATAATGACGTACGATGATACATGAAAAAGTATTTTTACCACAGGGATAACTGAACACTAAAACAATAGATCCAAAGTAGCCCTACAGTCCACATCTTTGGAGGCACCGAAATGTGGACAGGACACAGCTCTCATAAGCCTAATCTAACTGTCCCTACTTTAAGTGAGGCTGGACTGGTGACCTATGGTCCCCTCTAGCCTATAAGCTTTATAATCCTGAGCTAAGGCCATGCGAGATTTCATGAAATCAGCACTAGAAGGATGTGAAGAAAGAAGAAAGAAAGTCTTCAGTTATATGTTGTTATTCTTCTATTAAAAGACACAGTCTTACCAACCATTTGACAGCATGTCAGTTGTGAGTTGCCAGCCAGGTCATGTATTTATCTTACCGTCATCCTCTAGATTGACTTCCAGCTGACCATCAAACACACCAAATGTTAAGTAATGTTAGGGAAGACAGTCTAGCTAGTTTAAGTAGTCAGTAGCTGAGAGTTTATCAGTGAAAGTTTCTGTACTGTACAGAAAAAGGTACACTTATTTTTTTTAATCACCAAATACACTACTCTCAAACTATTCAGTTTCTGCTTCAGATTCCGTCTCACCACAACATTAGAGCAAGCCTTCGGCTTTTGGACACTATCTCATTTAATTTGATTTATTAGCTTCAATTGTAATTGTATTGTATTGTATCATAGTGTGTTATCTTGCATTCCAATATTATATTTAGTAAGTTAGCTTGTTTCTCCTCAGATTGTTGCCGCTGTTTTCCCTTTCCAGGGCGTGGATCTGTGGTTTCCCCTCACCTTGCCAGTCACACAACCAGGCCGAATCAGCCCATAAACTACTGGCAGAATTGTCAGTTACTTATCCCAACAGAATCCCATTAGCTCTACATGCATTTCAAAATAGCAGTATATTATTTTCTCCAGTCAATCAATTTATTTCTTCTAACAACAAAAACATGAAGAAATCATTAATTTCACAAGAAGATTTTTCATTTAATACTAAGCTATCTCAAAGAATAAAGGTTAAACTCCCTCATGCTCCTGGATTTTCAACTCATAAAATAAACCTTACAAAAATTTGCCTTGTATGTTTGCAATGGCCTGAGAGATCAAATATGAAGTACCTACTATTTGGATGGGATGCATGGGATGCGTGGGAAATGTATGAGGTATTAATTCATAGCTGACATAATAGCACTGAAATACTATATAAAACTAAGAAATCTATTTTTCCCATTTTCCTGTAATTGAGGAGCTTTGATTTTGCTTAAGATTTGGGGGCAGGGGATTGATCTTTGATTTACACAGGAACATAGCCAATTGAACAACAAAAGAAATTTCTTTTGAGTAGCTACACTACTGTCCAACTGTAGCAACTGTAGCTGTTGAATGCAGCTTAACTCAGACGGTGCTGCTTGGGGTACTATGAAGCTGTAGAAGCACTTTCATTTTGAAGTATGTGCAGTGAAGTTCAGCCTACCACATGAATTTTTCATTCCTCTGAAGATATTTGGAAATCCTATGTTTTTGTTGATTTATTTTAGTTAGGAAAGATCATATTGGCTTATCCCTAATGCATGTATATACTGAATGGATTGTTTAAATTATTATCCAGCAGCTGTTATAGCATATAATCTCTTTTAAAGTAAGCTAAGGAGATAAATAATAAAATAATGAACATCTGTCAACAGTTCAGATTGTGTCTATTACAATATGTGGAATTTTACATAGTGCATACAGTCCCACTATACTTAAGGTGACAAATGTTGTAGACTATATATAAAAATATATCTATAAAGATAGTAATCCCAACTGAAGAGGGCAGGAAGCAGTTGACACTCTCTTTACCAGTGAGTCAGTCAGAGATAGAGTGTGAGCATGAATATGGCACTCACTTTTTCTCTGATGAATGTCTATATCATGTGTTCTCTGAGAAATAATGAACTTTTAAACTTTTGGAATGTGTTCTTAACAGAGTTATGCCAATAAGAGGGTGAAAAGACCTTCAGGACAGATCTGTTCTAGTCCCAAAATACCCCATACATTTTAGTTACTCTATTAACTCTGTCTATAAATAGGTGGGTTCCAGTACTGGTCCAAGATTTTGTAATTTATGAGAGAGTGATGTAAAGTCCTCAGTAAAGTTATTTTGTGGATCTAGCCCTGCATCACCAGCAAAGCTTATGGCTACACAGGCAATTAAACTTAACTGATTAGAAACAGAGATATTCCTGTCTGGCTGAAATCTGGTCCTCACCTTCAAGGTCATCATAAAGAACAGGGATCAAGATCTGTCCAAAAATTGAGAGCCATTGGCTAACAGTGTTGCTGTAAAATTTTCAAGTAAACTTCATTGCTTAGAATAATAGTTTGAAAAGTATGTTGTCTATAGTCTAGCATACTGAGAAGTACACTGCGAAACAAACAATTTTTATGTACAGGTAGCATATGAGCTGTTGCTGAGGCTCTAGTTTTAAAAAAAAAAGAAAAAACAATAACAGTTAAAAAAAAGTTTGGCATCTTTGGAAAACAGGTCAGAAAACTCAGGAAGAGTGCGGGTTATACAGAAAGAAAATTAAAAAGAGAAAACCCAGCAGGAACTTAATCTGGCCACTACTGATAAAGATAATAAAAATGTGTTTTACAACTATATTAACAGTACTGTGCACAGCCAGCCCTCTTTAATATCTTTATTGATGATCAGGATGAGGGAATTGAGTGCACCTGTAGTAAGTTTGAAAATTGCACTGATTTGGGAGGGAATATTGACCTTCCTGAGTGTGGGAAGACCCTACAGAGGGATCTGGACAGTTTGCAACAACAGATCAATGTATAAACTTCAAGAATGGGTGCCAAGTCCTGCACTTTGATCAGAGCATCCCTGTGCCACAAGCTAGAAGCAGAGTGACAGGAAAGTGGTGCAGAGAAAAAGCATCTTGGTGTATTAGTTCAGCAAGCTGAACATGATCCAGCAGTGTGCCCCAAAGGCCAAGAAGGCCAGTGGCATTCTGGCTTGTACCAGAAACAGTATAGCAGGACTGGGGATGTGACTGTCCCTCTGCACTTGGCACTGGACACAGCTTGAGTACTTGTCTTCAGTTTTGGGCCCCTCACTCTAAGAAGGACATTGAAGTCCTGAACATGTCCAAAGAAGGGCAGCAAAGCTGGTGGTCTGACGCACAGGTCTTATGAGGAGCCGCTGAGGGAAAAGGGATTATTCAGTCTGGAAAAGAGGAGGCTCAAGGAAGAGCTTGTAGCTTTCTACAACTAATTGAAAGGGGTGGTATGAGGTAAGGGTAGGTCTCTTCCCAGATAACTAATGACAGGATGAGAGGTAATGGCCTAAAGTTGTGCCAAGGGAAGTTTAGTTTGGATACTAGGAAAAAATTCTTCCTAGTAAGAATGTGATGAGGTATTAGGACATGCTAGATAGAATTTTAACTCATGAGTTTTTATGCATACCAGAATGTGCTTTACCTGTCATGGGACAGGATTTGTTGAACAAATTGGGGAGGTGGTTCAAGACTTTACCAAGAGCAGATGCCTGACCAATCTGGTGGCCTTCTGTGATGGAATGATGGCATTGGTGGATAAAGGAAGGGCAACTGATATCATCTCCCTGGACTTGTGCAATGCCTTTGTTATGGTTCCACACCAGATCCTTATCTCTAAATTGGATAGATATGGATTTGAAGGCTGGAATATTAGGAGAATAAAGAATTTGCTTGATGGTTGTAGCGAGAGGGTTGCTGTGAACGTTCAGGTGGAGGCCAGTCATTAGTGGTGTCTCTCAGGGATCTGTCTTGGGACCAGTGCTCTTCAGTATCTTTATCAGTGACATAGACAATGGAATTGAATGTACTCTCAAGTTTGTTGATGACACTTGTTTAGGACCAAGTCAGCAGAAAAGACAGAAACCAAGTTAAAGAATTGAGTTTACTTACATTTAAAGCAATGAGATAACAAGAAAATGAACAAAACAGAACAAAGTAATGCACCTAACCATTACTAAGATTAATTATAGCACTGAAGATACATCTCCAATTGCTATAATACTTTACCATCATCCAGAACTGCAGTCACTGGTAAGCCCTCATTGCAGCTAGGATTTGGAGAGCATTTCCCAGCAACTGAGAGGTCACAGAATCACAGAATTGTAGGGGTTGGAAGGGACCTCCAGAGGTCATCGTGTCCAACCCCCCTGCCAAAGCAGGTTCCCTACAGCAGGTCGCACAGGTAGGCATCCAGGCAGGTCTTGAACATCTCCAGAGAAGGAGACTCCACCACCTCCCTGAGGTCCTATGTAGCATGTCCACTTGTAGGTGAGGTCTCCACTACAAGAAAGTCCAGCTTTTATACTGCTGAATAAAACAGTTTATAACATCAAAGGCAGAAATATCTGGTTCATTTTCCCTTTTCTGATTCCACCTCAAGCTTGGCCAGAGCTCAAGGAGGAACAAAAGGAGTCTTTGTACTAGTAGACCTTGACACTACACTTCCAAACAAGGAAAGCTTAATACATACTCAAAGTGCTTTATCTAAGCCACATTTCTTGCTAATGAGACATTTTATCCAGTATATATATTTCACCAATGATCATACTCATTTTGCTAATGACAAGATGCTATTGTTATATAAGATGAGGTTGTGAGTTTCATCTGGAGGTCAACTTTGTTTCAAGGCCTACTATTCATGCCTTAGTGCTTCAACATTAAGCTGAGTGGTGCAGCTGACAAAACAGAAGGGAGAGGTGCCATCCAGTGGAATTTGGAAACGCTCAGAAAGTGGGCAGTGGAGAATGTATTCAAACATAACAAGGCCAAATGCAAGCTGGTGCATTTGAGCCAAGGCAGTCCCAGATATGAGTTCAGACTGTGTGAACACATTGAGAGCAGCCTGTGGAGAAAGACTTGGGGGTCCTGATGGGAGAGAAACTGGACATAATCTAGAAACATGCTGTTGCAGTCCAGAAGAGTATCCCAGGCTGCATCAGAAGAGGGATGTCCAGCAGGGGGAAGGAAGTGATTGTCTCTGCCCTTGTGAGGCCCCTCTGGAATACTGTCCAAGTGTGGTGTTCCCAGTACAGGAGGGACGTGGAGCTGCTGGAATGGGTCCAGAGGAGAACCATGAATATATCAAAGGGCCTGAGAACTTCTGTGAAGACAGGACAAAGGAGTAAGGCTTATTTAGCTTCAAGAAGGCTCCAGAGGGACCTCACTGTGGCATTCCAGGTGGGATTGAACTTGAAGGGACATTACAGGCAGGCAAGAGACTGAACTTTTTACAGGACAAAGAGGAATGGCTTTAAACTAGAAGATGGGAGATTTGCATTCAGTGTTAGAAAGACATTTTTTACTCAGAGAATGGCTTGATCTCTGGAAGGCATTCAAGGCCAGACTGGAAGGGATTTTGGACAACCTGATCTAGATGTTGGCAACTTTTCTCATGGCATGGGGGTTGAAGCTAGACAGTCTTTAAGATCCCTTCCACCCTAAGCCATTCTATGAAATAAGGAGCTCAGATAACTTCTGATAAGAACAAGAACTGGATTAAGATTCTGCAAGATAACGTAGCAGGCACAAACCTGTTCATTACAGGAATTCTTGAGAGAAGAAAGCAAAGAAAAACAAATGTGTGCAGAAAAAGAAGGTTGTGGCAGTACCTTCTACTGGGATACAAGTGCTATGGATCAACGGAAGATGGAAAGGAAGAAAAAAAATTAGCTCACCTCTTCTGAAAAGTGACAGCTCAAGAGGAGTTCAATCTCTATCCAGAGAGGGATATTGTTCCCTCAGCTGCTAAACCTTAAGTGAGGGTGTGGAGACGAGGATCCACAGTCTGGTTTGTCAGGTGCATTGCTTGCACCTGATTTCCCTGGGTTAGCCATGCCTTTCATTTCATGCTCAACCATTGTTTCAGGTTGTGACCTGGCAATTCCTCTACAAAGTGACTGACTGAAATTCCATCTGAAATCATGAATGCAGTAGTGCACTTCGTGTATGTGTCACAGAAAAGCCAAATCTGCTGAGCTGGCAGAAGTAAATTTGTAACTAGCAGCTAAAATGGTAAGAGAAAATCAGTATCTTATGAAGCTAGAGGTCAATATTGGGCCAATATTGGGCTAGAACCTGCCATAGAGAATTTTGTAAAGTGTGAACTACTACAAGAATACTAGTTGAAATATAGTACTCCATTGTACCCTATTAAAAAACATGTTTTCATGATTATTGGATAATGTCAGCTTTGAGAGCTTTTAATCAAATTGTTACCAATATGCATCTGTAGTACCAAACCCCCTACACTTTGTTGACAATTATAGCTGACTCTAATGTTTACAGTTTGAAATTTGAAAGACACTTTCTTTTTCATTCTCTTGGAATAGCAAAGCCAGAAACTGTTTGCTTCTGAATGGGAAAGCCCAATGGGATGAAAGACTCAGCTCCGCTGAATGGTGTTTCCTTAGAAGTTTAAGCAAAGTGCTACCTTGTTTGGTAATGCAGTGGCTAAATAACTGCAACAATGGCAAGGTAGGAATTCAGAATTATTGATATGACATTGAAATGCCAAGTATTCTAACCCAGCATCATTGTTGCCTTTAAACAAGGGAGGAGAGCTATTGTGATTGTTTGCAAGCAAGTGAACAAGTACATTCCATCTGGCCAGCCCTAAAAGATACCCTCTGGAAAACCCTGACTGGGAGCTGTTCACTGAAGCAGTCTTGTGGCTAGGGGGAAATGGAATGCTGGATAAGCAATTGTCACCCTAGAAGTTGAAGCAGTAAGAAGATACAGTTACTGATGGCGAAAAATAATTTCCGGAGGTGCAGGATATGTCTTAAAAATAATCCTAAAATTCGGAGGAGACCTTGCACCAGGACAGGTTAGAAGAAGTTCCATACCTGGAATATTGGCAAATTAATTTTTCTGAATTACTGAAATGTAACAGGTATAAATAGTCATTACTATTGGCTGACACCTTTTCAGAATGGCCTGGGGCATTCCTGTGCCAAGCAAACAAAGCAAGAGAAGTAATATAATTTTTACTCAAAGAAGTAATTTCAAGATTTTGTATTCCAGGAGCATTCTCACCAGATAGAGGACCTCATATACTATAAATTTTATGGGAAATGGCAATCGGATATATATAGCTTGTGATCAAATACTTACTATCTCTTGTCTTGTCTTTGGCAAAAGTTATTTCTTCACCCCACTGCAGTGAAGGACCTCAGTATCCCTGGACATGCCTGTGTATTTTTTTAAACCAGAAGAACAAGTGTATCTTTGAACCTGGAAGGATGAATCTTTGGCCAAGAAATGGAAAGAACCTTATCTGGTGCTCCAAACAGTGAATACTATGGTAAAAAAGAGATTAATTTTTGGGTTAATTACATGAAGATAAAGGTATGTATGTGGGAGAAGTGGAGAGCTGAAGAGAGATTCTCTGTAGCTGAAAATCAAAAGATACACATGAACTGCACCTGGAACATTTTTAATACCTATTTAAGATTGGACAGTACTCAGTGAATATTGTTCTTGTAACTCTGATATGACTCATACTATCTTTTACCTATTTGTGTAAGTATACATATTTATTTAAATATAGAAATGAAGGAACTAAGTTGGGATGATGCACATCCATTGCCTTAGGATGAGTAAGAAAACTGAGGGAAGTGCATGGAAACCAGGAGACCAAGGGGATCAGAATAAGTTTCATTAAATAATGTAACAAATAGATCAGATTGCTGTTAAAATGGGTTTCACAGAATCACAGAATCACAGAATTGTAGGGGTTGGAAGGGACTGCTAGAGATCATTGAGACCAGCCCCCCTGCTAAGGCAGGTTCCCAACACCTGGTTTCTGGATTTGTGCTCATGTTCCTGGTTCCCTGATTTATATTTATGGATTTATTTGAATTTACAGATATGGAAAGTCACAGCAGCTGCATTTCTAATAATGTTAGCTTTTGTCTGCCTGTATGTTATATCAGTGTATAACTAAGTGCTATTTGATATTAATTAACAAAGCCTCAGAGAAAAAGAGACTGGTCTAATCTGTATTGCTAGATAAATCTCAAACAGGGGAAGCGTCAATCAAGCAGGAGTTAATTTTTGTACAAACTTTTGTGTATGTATCCTTAGATATAGCAAATATGTACTTTTATCTAAGTCAGGATGACAATCCTTGAAACTGCTAATGTGATTAAATAGAGGAACTCAATCACAGCGCAACAATTAAACTAGTCTTTGAAGATAGGAGCATCTTGAAAAAAAACCCATGTAGTTAAATAGCATGACTTGAACAACTTGCAGGGAGTGAGATTAGCCCTATCTTAAGTGACCAACTTCAGCCAAAGACTGTAAGAGAAGTGGTCCAGTGATAAGAATATGTATAAAAAAGCGTCATGAAGATCCTGGGGTATGCTAGCTTTGCAGAAGACCACTTAGTGCCCAAACCTGCACAGCTTTGCCATAAATCATTATCCAATCTCTATGCAGAAGATTGGTTTACTGAATGTTCCTTTCAGATAACACTTACCTAAAGAGGACCTTTGGTAAGGTTCGTTGCATTGTTTTCTGAGCTACCTTTGGGCTTCTAACAATCTACAATTGCAATTAATTTGCAACTGAGAGACAGTTTTCGTTCTTGGTTCTGTTTTAGAGATTTAATGACTGGCTATAGCGTTCACTTTAAGCATTTATATTGAGCATTTGACATATGAGTTTCCTAAGGTTCTGTTTAACCACGCATGTCTCACCAGCAGCCAGCATGCGGCCTGGTCCAGCAAGCACTGCATACTGCCCAGTGCCATCTGCCTCTGCTGTCACAGAGGCTCTACCCCAAGTGGCCGGTCCCAGCCCTGGCATTCATTGGCTAAACATAGTCCTGTGAACAACAAAAAATATGTAGCTGTGCTTTCTGTTCTGATAAAGGAACTGGAGAACAGGTTTCAAGACTGCCAAAAAATCTTTTTTTTTTTTTTTTTTTTTTTTTTTGTTATTTTTGCAACTCCATTTTCAGATGACATAAGTACGTAACCTGGGAACTTTCAAATGGAATCCACAGGGTTGTGATCAAGACACTCAACTCAAAAATCTGACCATGTCTCTTTACTTTTATAAGCCCTGTCTTATCAAAGGAAAACATTCCTCACTTCACAGTCACACTTTATTCATACCAGTGCTTTTTGGCAGTCTGTGCATTTGTGAACAACTGTTTTCAAGGATGAAGGAGTGGAATAGCAGTGGAGTAAAATTTCACCAAAAATCTTTGAAAACTCACAAAGGGAGCTAACGAAAAACTGCAGCCACTGCCACAGAACCACTGATGCACATTCACAAAAACAACGTTAAATATCCCAGTAGTTCCGTGCTTTCGTTGCTCTCTTTAAAAAAAAAAAAAAAAAAACAACATCAAAGATCCAAACAAGTTTTGTGACTTACATACATGAACTATATTATGTATCTTGTGAAGGCTTCTCAAAAATTAATGCCTTCAATTTTATTATATTGGCACATGGTAAAAAAGGCAGATTGGTGGTATGGTAGTAGAGGCTGAATCTTCCCACCAGTATTCCATTACATTTTGTCACCATATGATAGACAACAGCAGAGTGGCAGTCTTACAGAATGGTGTCTGACATGAAAGTGCGCATGAAGCAAAGTCTGTCACTGAATTCTACCATGCAGAAAAAATTGCACCAATTGACATTCATCAACACTTGAGAACATTTATGCAGACCAGTCAGTAGATCTGAGCACAGAGATGCTGTTGGTGGCGCATTTCAGCAGTGGTGACAGTGACAGTAGGTCACCTTTGCTGGTACAAACTATAGCATGCAGGCTCTTGTTTCATTGCAGGTGAAAATGCATAGCTTATGGCATTTTGTAGCTGAGATTTTGGTCTATCAAATAGTGTTATTGTGCTCTTTGTATCAGTTGTAATTTCCAGTGAAATAAATGGAAGGTATTATTTTTCAGAGTGACCTTGCATATGTAGCCCAAGACAATTTCTGTTCACTCAGTGCAGCCCAGGCAAGCCAAAAGGTTGGATGTCCATGCATTTAAGCATTCATTTAACCAATATAAAGATCAATTTAGGATAATTTTGATATTGCAGAGTGGTTCTTTCAGTAAAGAAAGAAAATAGATCATTTTTTAATGGTTAGTTGCTTTTCAGAACAGGGAGATAGATGGTTGGATAACATATAATCAAAAACTTAATATGGAGCTGCCAGAAAAGTATGCCAGTATCTTTAACCACACTGTCTATTGGACCTTTTTATCCATGGGTTTGCAGTTCCTAAAGCAGCCCTGAGGAGAAGCATTTGGGAGTGCTGAAAGACTCAACATGAGCCAGTACTATGGGCTTATGGCCCAGAAAACCAACTGTATCTTGGGTTGCATAAGGAGAAGTGTGAACAGCAGGTCAAGGGAGGTGATTCTGTCCCTCTACTCTGCTCTCATAAGACCTCATCCGGAGTACTGCATCCAGTTCTGGGGCCTTCAACACAAGAAAGACGTGGAGCTGTTGGAGCAGGTCCAGAGGAGGTCCACAAAGATTTTCAGAGGGCTGGAGCACCACCTCTATGAGGACAGGCTGAGAGAGTTGGTGCTTATCAGCCTGGAGAAGAAGAGGCTTGGGGGACCATACAGCAGCCTTCCAGGGGGCCTACAGGAAAGCTGGAGAGGGACTTTTTATAAGGGTATAGTGACAGGATGAGGGGAAATGATTTTAAACTGGAAGAGGGTAGATTTTGACTAGATATCAGGAAGAAATTCTTTATTGTGAGGGTGGTGAGACACTGGAACAGGTTGCTCAGTGAGGCTGTGGATGCCCCCTCCCTGGAAGCATTCAAGGCTGGATGGGGCTTTGAGTAACCTGGTCTAGAGGGAGTGTCCCTGCCTATAGCAGGGGTGGGAACAAGATGATCTTAAAGGTCCCCTCCAACCCAAACTATTCTATGATACCCTATGATTCTAGGAATATCTAGGAATAGTAATGGTGATTTTTTTTTTAATCTAAGTTTATATGTATTTCCGTGATTACAAGGGACTAAATCTTGCCAGTGTCCTTTATCAGTCAAGGAAAAAATAGGCTTCCAGGGCGCTTGGACATTGTAGTATGTGGGAAAAAGAGCAACATTGCTGCCTAAATGGCCCATCATCAAAATCTGAGGTCTAGTACCTTCAATGCTTTGCAAGGGAGGAGTCAAATTCTATTAATATATCTAGAAAGAGAGAAAAAAAAAAAAGAAGTCTGGACTTTCTGAGACGTTATATGTATGGCAAACGGAAGATTATCATATAATCATACAATCCTTAGAATTGGAGGTACCTTTAAAGATGATCTAATCCAACTCCCCTGCAATGAACAAGGACATCACAGCTAGATCAAGTTGCTCAGAGCCCACTGAGCAACCTGTTCAAGTACCTCACTACTCTCACTATAAAAGACTTTTTTCTTATATCCAACCTAAATCTAACCTCTTTAAATTTGAAACAATTTCCCCTTGTCCTATCACTGCAGACCCTGATAAAAAGTCTGTCCCCTTCTTTCCTGTATCTCTCCTTTAGATACTGAAAGTCCAGGATATTGTACACCTGCTAGTGACTGACGCAGGCAAGCTGGTAACAACAGACAAGAAGGCTGAGGTACTCAAAAACTCTTTTTATCTCGGTCTTCTCTGATAACTGCTTGTTACACAGTCTTGAACAATGGAATTAGAAGGAGGGGATTGGGGAAGCAACGTCTCTCCTGCTGTAAGTGAAGACCATGTTTGTGACCACCTGAGGAACCTGAGTATCCACAAATCTATAGGTCCTGATAAGATGCATCTTAGAGTCCGGAGAGAATTGGATGATGTAGTTGCCAAGCTCTTCTGAAAATTCTGAAAAGTCTCCAATGACTGGCAAAAGGCAATATCACATCCATTTTTAAGAAGGGTAAGAAGTATGAGCCTGAGAACTAATGACCTATCAGTCTCATCCCTGTGCTGGGAAACATCATGGAGCAGATCCTCCTGGAATCTGTACTAAAGCACGTGGATGACGGGGACGTGATATGGGGCAACCAGCATGGCTTCACCAAGGGCAAATCCTGTTTGACCAAACAAGTGGCGTTCTGTGATGGTGTATGTATATCAAAGGACAAGGGAAGAGCCACTGATGTCATCTATCTGGCCTTTGGTAGGCTTTTCACACTGTACCCCACAACATCCTCTCCAAATTGGAAAGCTACACTGAAGTTAAAGAAGTGAAGCAATGCAGCTGCCCTCTGCCCCACACAGTCATGGTGGTGATTCTGATCCACCAAGCAGCCAGGCCTTGGGTGCACACCCATCACTCACAACTACACACTGTTGTGCCATCAGCACTGTCTGGGCATGGGGAGGGTACAGTGCAGTGCCAACTCAAGTTATGGCAAATAATACTATGCATTTTGACACATTGTCTAAATACAGTTCTGTGAATAGTGAAAAGTATGCAGCCACATTTACCATTTGATAAAGGAATTTGAAAATAGTTTTCAAGACTGCTGATAAAATCCCAAATTTGTTGGTAAATTTGCATGTTCATTTTCATTTGACAAAAGTGAAATTTTTTTTCAAATGGAATGGAGTTGCAATCAGATATCACATTGAGAGCTCACTAAGAATTGCAACCACTGCCATTGAACCTCACAGATGCATTATGGAGACCACAATGAGGTAGTAGGTGGTGTGTTTCAGCAGTGGCAGCAGCACTAAAAGGTTTTTACAAGTGTGTTCATGGCTGGTGAAAATGCATAGCTGTGAGACACTGTGCAAAAGACGTTTTCCTTCTCTCTCAAATATTATTGTGGAACGCAAGGATAACTGGAGGTGTCTCTCCCTACATCAGGGTGTCAGGAATAAGGAAGATAAGAGAAATATCTTGTTGCTTATCACTTTCCAGGCTATTCCTGAGATGCAGGGGCTTGGCCTTGTGTGGAGGCCCTAGCTTCTATGATGTGGACAAGCCTCTACCAGGCTGTTGCACCTGGGTTGGACATGCTGTTTCTACTGGCAACCTAAGAAGAACTGGACTGTACAAATATATATACAGACTTTGCAAATATATGTGTGCGCTTCTCCATTGTTCATTTCCCTTCTGCCTGTACTGACCAAGAAAGAATCTTCACCCGCCACCCCTGCTGCCAACTGGACTCTTGAGACATTGAGACACTGCGGCGATGATTTTCTCTGCATTTCTATAGCAAATCCATGTTTGTATTTAATTTTCTATTGCTTTCTGTGTCCCACCTCCCATCTTCAGACCTAGCTAACCAAAACTCTTATAATAAACTGGTCAGGCAAATATTTGACTCCTTTCCGAGTCTTAATCTCATGTCCAGTATACATCTATCATGAACCATCTGGCTACCAATAACTGGAGCGAGACAACAGCTAATGGCTAGACAACAGCACTATTAAGAACAGTGCTTTGGAGCTGAGAATTTGCTCTATCAAGCAGTTATAGTGCTCATTGTTGTAGTGCATGTGGCCCAGACAAGCCCAAAGGTTGGACACCCATGAATATACAGAGAAAATGAGGCTGAACTGTGTTCCACATATCCTGGAATGAGTCATACATATCAAGGCTTTCAGATTCAGTCAGAAGTTTTCTCAAAATTCTGCTCTATTTCTTGGTTTGTACAGTTTTCTTTGTCCTTAATACTTCTAGGAAGAAAACGATCCAATAAGAATATTTTTTGTTTAAATTTTAGAAATAATTTATCATTCAATCTGAACTTTCTTTCTAATCACTGAAGATGAGTGTTTGCTCACGACTCAAAACTGCGTTGGCTCATAAAACCTGGCCTTCCTGAATGACAGAAGGCAAAGACTTGCAGTGTGTGGGCAACATCACTGTTTTGCTTTCAGGAGACATGGACAAAAAAAGGGTAGCAGGCAGGCAATCTCTCATCAGATGGATCAAGATGGCAGTTTCACAGACATCCATTTCCCTGCCATAAACCTTAGAATAACATGAGAGCTGGCTGCATGTTCTAACAAATTTTATTTCATGGCTTAATCAGAAGGTAATAAACATGTTAATCCTGCCAAGGCCTTCGCATCTTCGCAAGCATCCCATCCATCTCGTAAAGTCTGAGGGAAGCAGGGCGGAGGCGGGACCAAGACCCCCCTCCTTTGCCCGCCGTGCCTCCTGGGAGAGGTAGTTCCCGTCCTCAGAAGGCGGCGGGAAAACAGAAGCGCATGCGCGTAAACGGCACCGCCCTTCCTGGAGACGGGCGCGTGGCGGCGTGACTCACTTTAAAACCCCACCCTATATTTTTTTCCCGGCACCGCTTGCTCTACCGTAGGAGCGCGCGGATTGGAGGTTGTCTCTTTCACGTGGTGTCCGCTGTCCAATCAAGCTGCTCATCCGGGCGCCGTGCCCTTCCGCTGTCCCGCAGCTCTGCAAAATGGCGGCGTGCAGGGGGCGGCGGTTGCTGTGGCACGGCCGTTGCTGGTTCTCGCAGGACCCTGCAGCCCCGCCGCCAGCCCCCCCCGCTCCCGCCCCGCTCTACCCCCCCATCGTGGCGTCCCACACGGCGAGGAGCAAGGCGGCCAAGCGGCGCCGCCTGGAGCTCTTCTACCAGCAGGTGCACGAGGCTGCCACTATCGAGGAAAAGCTGCGGCTGTACGGGAAGCTGCAGCGGCCCAAGTACATGGTCTACCCGCAGACCTTCGCCCTCAACGCTGACCGCTGGTACCGGAGCTTCACCAAGACGGCCTTCGTGCCAGGGCTGCCGCCCAGAGCACCTCCGGCGGTCGAGAAAGCACCGGGGCCCGGGGCGGGGGCTGCCGAGGCCTTGGAGCGGGGAACGGCGGCGGCTGGGCCTGCGTCATCGGGGGCTGCGGAGGCCTTGGAGTCGGGAGCGGCGGCACCTGATGCCGCGACAGCGACGGAGCCCGCGGCCGAAGCGGTGGCAGAGCTGGGCCTGGACGTGCTGCGTGACCTCGCGTGCGATGCGCTCTTGCAGGAGAGCTTCTATCAGAACAAGAAGCGACCGTTCCTCTACCGTGATCAGGACCACACACCCGCGCCTTTCCTCACGCAGCTTGTTTCCTCCCTTGCCGCCTTTCTATGCAAGCGCAACCCGCTATTGGCTGCCTCCTCTCTGGGTGCGGAGTGGGGTTGGGTGGTGGGAGAGGGATGCGGGCTTTCTGGGCAGGGCTGTGAGCTCTGTGGGATTGTCACAGGTGCAGCGTATTGAGCACTGCTATTGATCTCATCGCTGCTGTCTCTTGCGGTGTGAGCAGGTTTGGATTTGTCTTGCTGTATTGCTGTGTTGCTGTGTTTAAAATACAAGTGTGTGATCTTTGTTTGCCTCTGCTCCTTTGTTTTGTTTCAGACCTAAACCCTGAAGTAAACTATTACTGGCATCATGGTGAGGAAGTTGTTGTTCATGGACATCGAAAAGGTAGAGTCGATCCTGTGCGATTTCAAATAGATGATAAGCCGCACCTCCAGATCCGTGTACCAAAGCAGCTTCCAGAGGTGTGACTATTTTCAACAGCTAGTTAATAACGTGTATTTTCATTTATATTTCTACGGCTGAAGCTATGCAGTAGTATGTGGTGCAGCACGTACAAAACCTGGTTAATCAAATTACATAGTATATTTCTGTGTCTTACACTCTTAAGGCTTGCAGTGTAAGTAAATGCTGTATAGCTATTGAGAAAGCCTTCTGAACTTAATAATGTTCATACTTGTGCTTTAAGTACGTTGTTACCATTAGCTAATTGTTTTTAAGTTTTATGGTTGTGCCAATAAGTGGAGTCAAAAATAAGGAATGTGATGTGGAAGGTAATTTTATTAGTGAAGGAGAATAAGTAAGATGATGAGAAAAATGAAAATTAAAGAACAAAAGCATGTTTCTAGTAACAGAGCATAACAGTTGATTTTTGAAATTCTGAGCGTGATTTGGTATTCTGACGCTTCTCATTTATGTTCACAGAATGCTAATTATGTAGCCTGTAAGGATCTATTACGCTATTTCCATCACACTTAAAACTATGCTCTGCTTTCCTTAAATTATTTGTAAAACTCTTTGCCTACATGATTGCACAGTTTGCTTAGGTATTACTGTCAAATGTTTCAATACACACAGTTTTTTAGACAAGAAATTGTGCCAGAACTAGTACAAATATGTGATGCAAGAAGTCCCCGCTACTTGCTATAGCACCCGCATTTGTGGTTGATTACTGCCTCTACTGTCAGTGCAGCCAAGTCCCACTAATACTAATAAATGGAATCAGTTAAATCTTGTCAGAATTACAGCATTCTCTGAGAATAAGCTCATTAATAAATGGTAGGAACACACAAGCTTGTGTGGCTTCAGCAGTTACATTATTACATCATTAGTTTTTAAATATTAAGGGATATGTTCTGTGACATAGTGTTATGCATGGACACACTTTTTAATTTACCTAGCACCCCTTGAAATGTTTCATAATGCACAGCAATGAGAATGAGTTCACTCTTCTGCTACGTGTTAGTTTGACTGCTGCTAGAACTATTTTTGTATATATTGTTTGTGCTATTTCACACAAGACTTTGAATTTTACAGAAAATTCAGATATGCATATAACATGAATGTACTATCACTTGCTTTAAGACATGAAGTTCTGTTGCAAACGTATTTTCAGTAAATTATATATAGTGTCTGTAAGCAGGAATTTCACTTTCTTGTGCTTGACCAGAAAACTCTGTATTCTTCCTGATATCAGAAACATGGGTTACGTAGTGGCTGTTTTCTTTTGTTTTCTTCAAGATTGTGCCACTGGAGTCAGATCTTGGAGATGTTCCTGTTATTGATCACAAACCATCCAAACTGCCATTGTTCAAAAAACAGTATGAAAACAAGGTATTTATAGGTAAGAATTTTTGGTCATGAAACATTAGCTGTTTTTCTTCTATGTAAAATAGCAAACCAACAATCTCTCCCAAAAACACTCCACCTGACCTGTTACCTTCTTTCAGCAGAGAGAGCTATCCATTTATATATTTATATTATAATGTATGACAATACATATTATATAATATTACAATAAACAAACCTCAATAGATAGATCCATATCAGTTATGTAATGAGGAATAGTGTCCTCTTGTACATATTGTATTTTGTTTCAGGGTTTGTTTAAAGGAGTTGAGTTGGATAGAAATTCATCAGAAAAACTTGCTTTGTACTGGTACATATCCTTCAGAGATATTTTATTATGTGAACTTCTGCAAAAAGCAGTCAGTTGTCACATTAAAGGAAGAATCTCAATATTTGTGTAGATTTATGGTAGAGGTTTTAATTTTCTGAGTTTTGGGCTCTGATAGTGAAGAATTGTGGGTTGTTTGTTTGTTCTGGATTATAAAGAGCATTCTGTTACTCAATTGTAATTCTTTTTTTTTTTTTTTTTGGTGGGCACAGGATCAAAGGTAGCAGATCCATGCTGCTATGGCCACACCCAGTTTCATCTTATTCCTGATAAACTGAATAGGCAGAGGTTTAAGGTAGCAAATCTTGAGGATCAGATTGAAGTTGTTTATCGAGCTAATGGTATTGCAAGTCTCTTTGCTTGGACAGCAGCACAAGCAATGTATCAAGGTAAGACGATCACTGTGGGATTTTATTCCTGTTTGTGTAAAAACAAGCAGAAAAAGCATCTGGGAATACATGGATAGGTAGATGAATTTTCTGCTTCTTTCTCCAGAAAACGTTGCATTTTTTGTCCTCTTGAGATGCTGCTGTTCTAAAAAACATGTATGGTAACAGTATAAAAATATGAGACTGACCTCCTGTACCTGCTACCAGTAGAGGTAGCAGATTATTGTGTATGAAGTGCCAAATAACAATCTTTCTCTTCTCTTAGGAGGTAAACCAAATGGAAAGCTGTGGGTTTTTTTGTTGTTGTTTTTTTTTTTTTTTTTTTTTTTTTTTTTCCTTGTTTGTTTGTTTGGGTTTTTTGTGTTTGGTTTTTTTTTAGGATTCTGTTATGAAGAATTATACAGTTAGTATTTTGGAGAATAAATGTCATGAGTGTGATAGTAATTTCACTTCAAAATTTTATGCTGTTCAAGAAACTGAAGCTGAAATTAAGATCTCTTTCAAATTCTTGTCAGGTAGTTTGAAGCATTCGAATACACTTCCACTGTGCTTTACTTGCCATCTGCTGTTGGCAAGAGTGAAAATGAGAAGTACTGAAGAATCAATCCATAATAGTTATTTGCAGTTCACCTCTTGATTTGAAATAAAGAGAGGAGCCCTTTGAAACATTTTCCTTGAAGGAGAAAAAAAATATCTTGTACAGCAGCATTTTGTTACAGGTTTTTTCGTCAGTTGGTGATTCTTTTGTCAAATACTGGTAGTGTCTCAGTTGACTTTGAACCTCTCCCTGAAAATCTTTTGAATTGTGATATGCTGTTCTAGCAAAAGAAGGTTTCTCATACTCTATTACAGAAAGTGAGCTTGTGTTAACATTGTGATTGGTGTCCAAGTTTTAAATGGAGCTAGATACAGAACCTAGTTATGTTAGCATGTCTCTGATCTTGAGAAACTTTTAACTAGTGGCTGTGTTTTATCTTTTTAGTTTCAGCTAGTATTTTGCTGTATTCAGAAGTGGGAATTAGATGTGTATGCTATGAGAACTGAGCCCCATAATCAGTGGCTTTTTTTTTTTTTTTTTTTTTTGGTAGGATTCTGGAATGAAGCAGATGTGACTCGTCCTTTTGTATCACAGGCTGTAGTGACAGATGGAAAATACTTTGCTTTCTTTTGTTACCAATTAAATACTTTAGCATTAACTGCAGAAACAATTCAGAAAAACTCTCGGAAGAATATCTGCTGGGGAACCGACAGTAAGCCACTGTATGATGTTGTTGAAGATGGTAGTGTGAAAGGATTTAATGATGAAGTTCTGCTTCAGTTGGTTGGTTTTCTGTTAAATAGACCAAAAGAGTTATAAATCATTAAACTATATTCCTGTTCATGTACCTGAACTTCATTGTAACTCTGAAGCATGGGCTAGAATATGCCTTGTTCTTAGCCAAATATGTCTAACAAATACAGTATACAAACTTCATTATATTTGAGACTTATATTTTAATTTCAAATGTACTGTACAATGAAAAAATGTCTACAATACATTTGTCTCTTGTACAATTACTATTAAAAGAATATTGTATTCAAAGTCACACCGGTACCTTCTTTCTGCAGATCTATATTGCTATGTTGAACCCATGTAGCAAAATATGAATTCATTCAGTTGTCTGGTTACTTTGTCTATTAACTTCTGTCTTGGTGTTTAGGACCAGTGAAAACTTGCTAATTTTGTGTCTGGGAGTTTTTTTTTTTTTTTTTTTTTAAAAAAAAAAAAAAAAAAGCTCTTCAGCACTTGCTCACTTAAAGAATAACTGAACTTAGAATAAAAGTGTTTCTTAAGAGTGAATGATTGGCACTTCAGGTACACGTCGAGTGAAATTTTAGGTATTGATCAGGAAGTAGTATAAACATGATGAAACCTGCTTCCCTACAGAGATCCTGCTAGGAACATGCATATGCATCTTAATGCTGTCACCTCAAGAACTGTGTAGAACTTGCACATTATTTGGAATCTGTTTTCCCTTGAGCTTGAACTATCCTTGAATGCTTTTCTTTTTGATTTACCAAGGCTTGAGTATTACTAATTCAGATTACTGCTGAACTTCGGTTTCAAAACTTGCTTCTTCCAAGCTGAATGGAACACAAAATGTTGGGTAGGCATATTGATATTAAAGAATGACTTTGGGCCTAGCTTGAAAAGTAGTGGTGGGTGGAGTTGGGTTTCTGGTGTGATGAAGGGATGATGCAAAATTTCAGGTATACTAGAACATACTCTTAAAAGAGAGGTTTACCTCTGTGCAGTTATACTAGTGGCTGAAATATTTCTGTAAATGCATAACCTTGTAGAGGAGCACAGTGTTGGAGAGTAGGCGGACGGAAAGGCTTAGGATTAGCTGGCTGTTAAGTGATTGCAAAAGTGCATGTTTACCTTTCTGCAGCTCTCAGAAGGCAAGGGGATACCCTGGAAAAGCAGTGGGTGGCACTGTTTTACCTTTTATCAAAAAAAAAAAAGTAAATACTTTCGTCCTTGCTTTTTGGTACTCTCTGGAAAAGTTTAGACATCACAGAATTGCAGGGATTGGAGGGGGAGATCTCAAAAGATCATTGAGTCCGACCTTCCTGCTAAAGCAGATACACTGCAATAGGTTGCACAGGTAGGCATGCAGCCAGGCCTTGAACATCTCCATAGGAGACTCCACAAACTGGGCAACTTGCTGCAGTGCTCTGTCACCCTTACTGTAATAAGTTATTCTGCATGTTCGTATGAAACTTCCTATGTTCAAGATTTAGGCAATTACTTCTTATCCTATTGGCTATGCACCACCAAGAAGAGCCTGGCCTCATCCATTTGTCTTCTACCTCTCTGTAGATACTTAAAAACATTAATCAGATTCCCCTCTCAGTGGTCTTTTCCCCATGCTGAACAGACCCTGGTTACTCAGCCTTTTCTCATAAGGGAGATGCTTCAGGCCATTAATCATCTTTGTGGGCTTCCTCTGGACTCTCAGAAGATTCCTCTCTTTTTTGAACTGGACACAGTGTTATAAATGTGGCCTCACCAGGGCAGGGTACAGGAAGAGGATCACCTCCTGGCCACACCTGAGGATGCACGCCAGGATACCATTGGCCTTGGCCATAAGGACACACTGCTGGCTTATGGCCAACCTGTTGTCCACCAGGACACCCCAGTACTTCTCTGCAGCGCTCCTTTCCAGCAGGTAAGTCTCTACGTAAGCTGTGCTGATGTATGCGGCACATACTATTCTTCCCTAGGTGCAAGACCCTACACTTGCTCTTGTTAAATCTCATCAGATTCCTCCCTGCCGAACTCTCTAGTCTGTCCAGAACTTTTTGAATGGTAGCATAGCTTTCAGGTGTGTCAGCCACACCTCCCAGCTCTGTATCATCAGCAAACTTGCTGAGGGTGGGCTCTGTCCCTTCATCCTGGTAGTTGATGAAGATGTTGAACAAGATAAGACACAGCACCAACTTTCATGACAAAGAATATAGTGCTGAAGTCAAGGTACACAACATCCACTGCTCTCCCCCATCTACCCAGTCAGTGATGACATCATGGAAGGCTATCAGGTAAAGTATGATTTCCCCTTGGTGAATCCATGTTGGCTATTCTTGATAACCTTTTTCTCTTCCAATTTCTTGGAGATGTCATCCAGAACAAGTTGTTCCATCACCTTTCCAGGGATGAAGGTGAGGCCGACTGGCGTGGTTTCCTGGATCTTCCTTCTTGCCCTTTTTGAAGATTGGAGTGGACACTAGCTATCCCCAGTCTTCAGGCACCTCTCCCATTTGCCAGGGCCTTTCAAAAATGATAAAGAGCAGTTCAGCAAATCACCTCTGCCAGCTCCCTCAGCACATGTGGATCCATCCCATTGGGCCCCATGGATTTGTGTGCATTGATTTTGGCTACGTGCTCCCTGACCAGATCCGCCTCAACCAACAGAATGTCTTCCTTTAACCAGAATTTCTCAACTCCAGAGATTGGGATTCCTGAGGGCTAGTCTTAGCATTAAAGAAGCAAAGAAGGCATTCAGTATCTGCCTTCTCAGTGTCCTCTGTTAGCAAGGCACCCACCTCATTTAGTCGGGGACTCATTTTCCCTAGCCTTCATTTTTCTCTTGACATAGTTAATAACCTTTCTTGTTATCCTTTACCTCGTTTGCAAGATTTAATTCCAAGAGGGCCTTAGGCTTCCTTATTGCATCCTTACAAGTCCTTACAATATTCCTATATTCTTTCCAGATGGACAGGTCTTTTTTCCTCATTTCATGCACCTTCTTTCCTTTCAGTTTATCCATGAGTTCCTTGCTCATTCAGGCAGGCCTCTTGCCACCTTTTCCCGAATTTCTTACTCTTAAGGATGCAAACATTATAATGTATGCACTTTCCTACGGCAATCTTTTATCTTGTACTCAGTTATTCAGGGTGTTTAATACCTCTGTAAAATGATAAAATTATTTTTTTAACTGTATGATTACTAAGATCTTTGAAGTGGAAAACTTAGAAGCTGCAGCGTACCTTTCTTGAGCTTTGTTCAGCAGAAATCTTTTGGGATGCTTCTGCTTTCAGTCCTATGGGACTAGTGCTCTGTATCACTCTTACTTTGTTATCACTGTTTAATATAACACAAAGAAAGGCAATTCAAAGAAGATAGGATGGAAATCTAAGAGCTTTGGATCCTTTTTCCTGTATTAATTTCTGCTCAGGCTTGTTGAAGAAGATCACAAAGGACCATAAGGCAGAATCTAAAAATAGGATTTGGTTTTACATAAGCAAGTATTTTTTTTTCTAGCACTGAACTAATTTGTTTCAAAGTTGGTGTTACCTTCAAGTATGAAATGCTGTTTGTACTGTTATTTTGGATTATGGAACTGCAAGTTGTGGCTTGGAATTAAACTTCTTGAATAGCATCTGAAAGTGGAAATAAGAAGATGGAAGGACTCTGGGACCCTATAAAAGGTTATGCTGCACCAAACTGTTGAGGGGGGTATGTTTCTTCTCAGGTCGGAGAAACAGCTTCAGTGTTAATAGTACCTGCATAGTCATGCGGAATTCTCTCTTGATGTCATGATTATTTCTCTCATTGGAGAAGACAGCTGTTCTTTTTATCTCAGAAGCAGATAAAAGTCATATCTATTCTGGAGCAAAATTGTGAGGTTTCTCCCAAAGAAAGTGCAACTACTGAAGTCAGCTGTTTCTGGGAAAGCCTATTGAGAACTCAGTCTGCTGGCTCTGTAGAGGATGCACACATGGGCAAAGCAATGAATTAGGCAGAGTTTGTTGAAAATGTGCCATCCTTAATCAGTGATGTAACTGAAATGATCTTACACAATTTAATTACCTTACAACTTAACAAACTTCTTATCGTCCTTGGCCTCCCTCACTAGATTTAATTTGTAGTGGGCCTTAGCCTTCCTCGTTGTGTCTCTGCAAGCCAGTGTTTCTATATTTTTCCCATGTGGCCAAATCCCTTTTCCATATTCTGTAGAATTTCTTCTTCCACTTGAGTTTTTCTGTGAGCTTCTTGCTTCTTCATGTTCTCCTGCCTTACTTCTTACTATTATGAGTGCACCAATCTTGAGCTTGGACGAAGAGGTTCTTAAATGTCAGCCAAATTTCTTGGTTCCACCCCTCCCCCCCTTACCTTCTGATGCTCTAACTCTTAGGATACTTTCAAATACATTCTTGAAGAGGTCAGTGTTGGTTCTTCTGAATCACAGTTGAAATTCTTACTGCCTTATTTCTTTCATGCAATATCCTGAACTCTACTCATGATTGCTGCATTAAAGCCTGCATTCAACCTTCACATCCTCAACCAGTCCTTCCTTGTTTGTAACAAGGTCCATCAGCATACCTCTCCTCGTTAGCTCCTCCTACACCTGCATCAGACAGTTATCTTCAGTGCACTTCAAGAATCACCTCATCAACTTCCTCACTCTGATCAGGTGGTCCATAGTAAAAACCAACAACAGCGTAACCTATGTTAACTGGAGAGACCTCATTGTGGCCTTCCAATACTAAAAGGAGCTTATAATCGGGGAGGAGACAGAACTTTATACAATCTGATAGTGATAAGACAATAGGGAACAATTTAAAACTGAAAGAGGGGAGATTTAGGTTAGATACTGGGGGAAAATATTTTCTCAAGAGTATGATGAAGTGCTAGAACAGGTTGTCCAGAAATGTGGATGCCCCAACTCTGGAGGTGTTCAGGACTGGGCTGGGCAGGGCAATGGGCAACCTGATGTAGTGGCTTATAACTTTGCCTGTGGAGTTGATACTGTGGATCTTCATGGTCCCTTTCCAAATCAACACCCTCTATGATTCCATGTTATAAACCTCCTACATACTCCTTCAGGAGCAGGAATTTAGAATGAATGGGAAAGACAGCTTTTATTTATCTTGAATTCAAAATGGAAGAAGGCAATTCAAATTCTTGGAGCTGAACTTGAAGATGACTGCTGTTTATGTGAGGTTAACAATTGTTTCCACAATTTTTGAAGATTATCTGGTTCTGTCAAATTCACTTGGGTGAGAAAGGGATCTCTGTAACTTCCTTGAATGCCATCCTTTTTGGAAAGCCTGGGAGGAATGGCACTGTCTTTGAAGTTTTGTTTGCAGCACTTGTACTTAACTGTTAGAGAACTAGAGGTCACCACCACCCTGGATCTTCTCTGTCTAGGTGGTGTGGCAAACTCATGAGATATTTCTGGTGTTGGCAACGCATCCTCAATAATCTGAGTAATATCCTAGTAGAAGAAACTAAGCAGCAGAAGCAGGGAACTGTGAGGCTCTTTACAGAAAATGATGACAATGAATCCTCCAAAATAGCCTCAATATGTATGAAAGATGGAAAATCTACAGTTTCAGTATTGCACTCTTCTGTGAGAGCAAACAATCAGGTGAAGCTGCATTTCCTAGCAGATTTATTCTTTCTTAGCAGAATAAATCTAAGCTTCCACATCCACTAAATTTACTACTTTTCTTTGACTTGGGATCAGATAAAAGTGAAAGTTAATAATTGAAATCTGGAGGCTACTGGGCTCTGGCTGATATGTTTCTGTGGCATATTATAGATATGATGAGTTTTAGTCAGTCAGGGAAGACCAACACAAGAAACATCCTCCATGCTTCAATACCCCAGAGTGAGCCAAAAATAAGATCTAATGGATTTTTATTTCAGGATGATACAACATCCAAACCTGATGAGCAGATATGACATTTATAATCCATACTCGGTTCTGTATGAGAAGCTTACAACCTTTTTTAAAGTCTTCAAAAAATCATCAAAGAGGTAGAAGAACACTTGCAAGGATTTTTATTTCTCTGAAGTACAAAGTGCTACTTAACCTCTGCTGCTGGAAATATAAAGATTGTTCTATAGGAAAGACAGCTTTACACTATCTGCTCAACTGTGTCGATCTGTAACTATTTGCAGTCATTCTTAATCTTTTCCCTCCCTGTTTATTTTTTTTCTATTTTATTTTATTTATTCTGACTGGTTTCTGCATAATTTGGTAGTTATATCTTCAGCTGAAATATTAAGTCAACATTCAGTATTACTTCTTGGTCTTTTAATAACTGTTTGAAATACAGTCTATTGACCTACATCTTATCCTGACATAGAATCTTTTTTTGTATCACCTCTCTCATTCCTACTAAGCCATGCTCCATGTCATTTGTGGGTGAAATCTTTTGTATAGAGAGAAATAAAAAGTTGATACCATAATGCCTACAGTAAAGGAGATCTTGCTTCTATTTATTTCCTTTTTTTAATATTTCCTTAAACTGTAATCAAGTAAGTACAATTTACTGCTGCCAAGGAACCTGATACATGATCATTTTCACTGTTGGCTTCTAACACAAGAATGTCTGTGCTGAAAATATGCATGCTTCTGTCAGTCACACATCCCAGAGCAGATTTGAATTTCAGCCTTGAATTTCAGCACCTAGGGGCTCTATTTCTGTTTTTAGCAGCAATTTCTACACCAGCAAATTTTGCTAGGTAATTGAAAGTGATCAGGAGTTGGAATTTTAAAACCCAAGTTTTGGCACTGTTTAAGCTGGAGAATAGAAAGCTCAGGAGGCATCTTATCAATGTGTGTAACTGGTAGGAAAGAATGAGGACTTCTCTCAGTAGTATCGTATTTTGCAAACTGCTAGGCAAAGTAGGTTTTAAAAATACCTTTTTTATACCCTTGCAACTTCATAATTTTAGAAGTAATGTAGGTAGGCGCATTTTGCTTGCATTTTCTTCTGTTTGTGTTTTAACTTGGTTGACATCAGCTGAATATGGCTGCATTATTTCTGGACATGTTTTTTTCCTCATTTCTGTTACCTGGGACTAAAAAAGCTAGATAACAAATGCAGAGATTTGGTAAAAATAGAATGACTGAACTTGTTCATTGTGGGTTTTTTTGTTTTTGTTTTTTTTTTTTAAGCCCTACATAAGTATTTCTCTAATATGAGGTATATCTTGTGCTAACAATGGAAGATTAAAGAATATACCAAAGATTGCTTAACTAATAAACTTTCATGAAGGCCACTAAAATGGATTTGAGGCCAACACCAGGTAGCTTTTCTGAATACTGGAACCACCATAAAGCAATATAGAATCAGAACTGCTAGAATTGGAAGGGACCTTGCAGGTCATCCAGTCCAGCTCCCCTGAAATGTACAGGAATGTTTACAGGTAGACCAGGTTGCTCAGAACCTGGTCACACCTGATCTTGAATATGTCCAGAGAGGTGGTATCTGCCACACTTCTGGGCAACTATTCCAGTGCTTCACCACCCTTAGTGCAAAAAACTTCTTCCTTATTGTCATGGAGTTATCTCTAGATCTGAGCCCATGACTGGGGCACAAGCCCAGAAGGAGACAGAACAGAATTTACTAAATCCAACAAAATGAAACAAAATGGGAGAGAAAAGTGTCCAAAATACGAGGTCTTGCCTAGTACATTGCAGGGGAAGCGTGTGATTTTCTCCCCAGCGAACAGAGAGAGCTCGAGTCAGCGAGAGGAGAGCGGCGGCCGCACCACCAGGAACTCCGAGAATGCCGCTCCTCCCCTCTGAGAACCCAAAACGCCCCCAAAAAAAGGCAGTCCACCGACCCAGAACATTAGATCTGTAACTCCCACTGTTTTACATGATGTTCTGATATGGAGTACCGACAACAAAAATCACAAAACCACAAAATTTATTTACAGTCAAAATCTCTCTCTTTTTTTTTTTTTTTTTTTTAGTTTGAAACCATTTCCCCTTGTCCTGTCACAGTAGACTCTGCAAAAGAGTCTGTCCTCTTTCTTATGGGCTCCCTGTAGATACTGAAAGGCCAGTATCAGGTGCCCTTGTTGGAGCTTTCTCCTCTCCAGGCCCAACACTCTCAGCCAGTCCATGTGAGTGTATATGTAGAAATTTGGGTAAAAAATGGGTACTAGGACTGGATTTATTTTAGAGCCAACAGTGACCTCTTCAAGGATGTATCTGAAGTTATGCCAAAGGTTAGAGGACTGGAAGACAAGAGTGCCCAAGAAAGCTGGCTAACATTTAAGTATCACTTCTTCTAAGCTCAAGTTATTGCATCCCTAAAAGTAAGAAATCAGGAGCTCGTGGAAAAATTCAAGTGGAAGAAGAAAGTCTACAGAGTGTGGAAAAGGGTTTGGCCACTTGAGAGGCATACAGGAATGTTGTCAGGGCATGCAGGGATGCAACAAGGAAGGCTATGGCCAGAAATAAGAGAGCAGAGATCAGCAGTTCAGTATAGTTTTAGGCCTGTAATTAGTTGGTTCCCCAGGGATTGGTACTGGATCCGGTGTTGTTTAACATCTTAATTAGTCACCTGGATGAAGGGATAGAATGCACCCTCGGCAAATTTTTTGATGATACAGAGCTGAGAGGAGTGGCTAATAGACCAGTAGTCTTTGCTTCCATTCAGTGAGACTGGACAAGTTTGAGAGTTGAGTGGAGACGAACCTAATGAGATTTAACAGAGGCAAATGCAGAGTCCTACTCTTGAGAAGGAATAATTGCATACAGCAGCACAGGTCAACAGCTGAACTGCTGGAGAGAACCTCCGCAGAGAAAGACCTGGGGGTCCTGGTGGACAAATAGGTTGGCTGTGAGCCAGCAGTGCGCCCTTGTGGCCAAGAAGGCCAATGGTATCCTGGCGTGCATTACAAGGAATGTGGCCAGCAGGTCGAGGGAGGTTATCTTCTTCCTGTACTCTGCCCTGCTGAGGCCACAATTGGAGTACAGAATCTAGTTCTGGACTCCTCAGTTCAAGACAGGTTACTTCTAGAGAGGGTCCAATGGAGGGCCACAAAGATTGTCAAGCGCCTGGAGCATCTTCTATATGAGCAAAGGCTGAGAGACCTGGGACTATTCAGCCTGGTGAGAAGAAGGCTGAAGGAGCATCTTGTCAGTGCTTACACATATCTAATGTCCAAGAGTCAAGTGGATGGGACCTCGCTCTTTTCAGTGGTGCTCAGCAGCAGGACAAGGGCAATGGGCACAAACTGGAATACAGAAAATTACTTAAGAACATGGGGGAAAAACTTTACAAGTTGTCCAGAGAGGTTGTGGAGCCTCTGTCCCTGGAGATATTAGAAAATCACCTGAAAGCTTTTCTCTGTAACCTATTCTAGAAAACCTGCAGGGGAGTTGGACTAGTTGATCTCCACAGGTCCCTTCCAATCCCTACAATTCTGTGATTCTATGTTTTTTTTTTTTTCTCCACTCTATTCTTGTGGTCTCAGTGCAATCATCCATGTTTATACATTAATTCAGGATGGTCCTTTTTTTTTCTTGATATATGGCTGCAAGTATTTTCAGCAGAAGAGTCTATTTTTACATCCTCATACGTTGGTAAACTACTGATACTGAGAATGGAGTTAAAGCTGTACACTGAAGTGTTCATCCCAAAATTCATTTTGCAGCTGATTTTGCTCTGAGCTTCCCATAAGTTCAGCAATTCCTTACATTACAGCTCTGAACACACCCAATTGTTTTCTCTCTCCTGGAAGCTGACAGTAGGCATGGTGACTCAGTCTTTGTTTCTGTATATGAAAGTTCTGTAGATAAGCATAGGTATCAAATACAGGCATTTCCAGAATGCTCCTCATAACTACAGTAGCAAGATGCCCTTCTTTCTCAAGATACAGTATTTCACCTGTGTGAATATCTGACTAATACAGATGCTCTTAAGAAGCTCATGTCAGATATTTTATTTTTGTCTTAATAGGGCAGGTAAGCTCAAATAAGCTCTCGGAGAAATCCTTTGTGAATACACAAACAGACCTTGCCATGCAAAACTATTCAAATCGATAAGGAAAGCAAAGAAAGATGGGGGGAAGTGGGAGCTGTAATGCCTGCTTAGAGCAATTATCCAAGATCATAAAGAGAGATTGAGATGGAGACTCTTTGTAGGAGAATAAGATTTAAGTGTTTATCTAGGTCTACACAAGGGATTTTGACTATTACATGACCATTCGATTATATCTTTTTGAAAACTATAAGCCTTAATTTGATGATTTTTCCTTCATAGCATGTTATTCTTGATGAATGTCATTTTGGACTGAGAATTTGTTTTTTTTTTTAGTTTAATTAAATGTTTATATACTTGTACTAGATGGATTCCAATTAGAAGTTTTGAAGGATCTGAACAGGTTAGATGCCCAAATTACATTAATGCTAAGGAATTTGAATTTAGGTTTTGAAGATGCATAGATATTTTGATGATTTTTTAATGTACTTCTAAAGGTGCTTGTCCGCCTTTTGAAAAAGCCCAGTAAGATTTCATTGCAATATGAATCTACTAAGTAAAGTATTCTGCTCTGCTCAAACTGGACAGTATACAACTTCTGAAGCACACTGCTTTTCCCTTTGGTAAACCATGAGCTGAATTATCACATGGCTGGATTGCACTGAGGAGACATTAAACAAAACCAACATAATGACAGCATGTTTGGATGTTTGCCCTCTTTGGGGACATATCTAGCGGGCTTTTCTGAAAATGTCATATGTGCACAGAGAATTATGGTTCAAATAAAGCAAACTATATTTTTGTTGCAAACCATTGGATTGGACTATGGCATTCCCCTGAATCTGTGGACGGCTGGAAGCAATTGGAACTGAAGTTTAAATGTCAAGTGTGATATTGCCATTTTACCTTGTGCATTAAAACATATTTGGGAAAGGGCAGGGTGGGCTGAAACACCTCACTGAGCACAAGTTGAGCCAAAGAACATAAGGAAACAATTGAGGAAGTATAAGTATTTTTATCTTCTAACAGAAACTTTTTTGCTAGCTGAATTAAAAGTGAATTGCAAATCTTAAAACTGTAAACAGACACTCCCATAAGAGGACAGATTATAGTAAAAAATGATGACTTTGCAAATAGTAGCTGAAGGAATTAAAATAATGCAAACCGTTGCTGTACTGGTTTCAGTATTATATTTAATTGGTATTAACACTGAATAACCACAATGAAGCCCCTCTGGGCTTGCAATGGTACATACTAGGGAGAAGACTGAATGAAAGCCACTAGGATGATCGGGGGACTGGAGCACCTCCCCTATGAGGTGACTTCACTCCCCAGCTGAGGGAGCTGGGTTTGTTCAGCCTGGAGAAAAGAAGGCTGCAGGGTGACCTCATTGCAGCCTTTCAGTACCTAAAGCGAGCCTACAGAGGGGAGGGAAATCAACTATTTGAAAGGGTTGATATGTGTAGGACAAGGGGAAATGGTTTTAAGTTGAGGGAGGGGAGATTGAGGTTGGATGTTAGGAGGAAGTTCTTTACAGAGAGAGTGGTGAGGTGCTGGAACAGGCTGCCCAGAGAGGTTGTGGATGCCCCGTCCTTGGAGGTGTTCAAGGCCAGATTGGATGGGGCCTTGGGCAGCCTGGTTTAGCATTAAATGGGGAGGTTGGTGGCCCTGCATGTGGCAGGGGGGGTTGGAGATTCATGATCCTTGAGGTCCCTTTTAACCCTGGCCATTCTGTGATTGTGTGAAAGAGAGGTCTGCTAGCAGGCATATTTACATGACCAGAGTCAAGCAAGCAAGCAAGTGCTGAAGTGCTGAAGGGGAGTCTTTAGGTAAAGGACTGGGAGACCTTCTGAAGCTTTCCAGCCTTCTGGAGTTTCTTACCAGTCACCCACTGTTGAGTCTCCCAGACTCTTCAGCAGGAACATGCAGGTGGCTCTGATCTGTGCCTCTGGGTTTTCAGATGCGGCACTGAATCTTACCAGAAGCTGGCTTAGTGATGACAGCTGTGGCTCATAAATATTGCTGGGGGTTCTTGTGTGTCCCTTGCTTTTAATGTACTTTCACAACAGAAAATGTAGGTGTCCAGATTTTGTTGCTAAAGCAGACCTATGAAATAGTTAATGAAGAACAGACTTACACTGCCTGATGGGAACACTTTGACAAAAGCATAATCATCATATATAATGTTTTCATCTCTTCTGAAGGTGTGGGTCCGCCGGTGCAGGAAGGACGTGGAGCTCTTGGAGCGGGTCCAGAGGAGGGCCTCTAAGATGATTAGAGGACTGGAGCATCTCTCCTGTGAGGAAAGGTTGAGGGAACTGGGCTTGTTTAGCCTGGAAAAGAGAAGGCTCTACAGGAACCTCATTGTGGCCTTCCAGTATTTGAAAGGAGCATATAAACAGGAGGGGAAATGACTGTTTGCATGGGTTGATAGTGATAGGACAAAGGGGAATGGTTTTAAACCGAGAGAGGGGAAGTTTAGGTTAGATATTAAAAGGAAGTTTTTTGCACAGAGGGTGGTGACACATTGGAACAGGTTGCCCAAGGAGGCTGTGGATGCCCCATCCGTGGAGGCATTCAAGGCCAGGCTGGATGTGGCTCTGGGCAGCCTGGTCTGGTGGTTGGTGACCCTGCAGTCTTTGCTACTGCAGGTTAGAAGACAGTAGTGATACTGAGATAAAGTGCCTCTCTTCCAGTGATTGTAGCTCTGATTCTATCCTGTAGGTCTTAGACTGTTGAAGTGCTGTGACAGTTGAGATGTAACGGTATGTGGCATAGGTGCTGTATGGATCTTTCTGAACTAAAAACTCACTGCTTTTTGAAAAGGAGACTGGAATTTGTCATCAAAGTGGTTTCCTCCAGGGATTAATACATACATCTCTGTATCCCTCAGAACATCGAGCACTGTAATATGAAGATGATGTAACATTCTTAAAAAGCATTAGTAGTACAAGATTGGAATATTTTTTCTTGGTATTAAACAGCAGAAGTAGTATTTATAGGAGGGCTGTAAGAAAAAAAGGAACAGGCTTTTTAGCCAGGGTTTACTGTACGTTAGAAGACAAGGGGAAATTGTTTCAAACTATAAGAGGGTCAGTTTAGGTTGGATAGAAGGAAGAAGTTTTGTACAGTAAGGGTGATGAGGCACTGGAACAGGTTGCTCAGGGAAGTGGTGGATGCCCCATTTCTGGAGACATTCAAGGTCAGACAGAACCAGGCTCTAAGCAACCTGATCTAGCTGTAGACATCCCTGTATATTTCATGCCTCTAATTTTATACTTTCTTTGATGTTACACTTTTTCCCTCATCAGACTTTAATAATATTTAGAGGAATGAGAATGTAGCACTATGGCAAACTGAAAACCTTCTATCATGTTTTGGAAGGAGGCTACTGAATTTCATTAGGGAAAGTCAAGGGAATTTATAAGTACATTTGATGCTTTAAAATAAATGTGCTTAGTTCCTGTCTACAGAAATCTAACATTTAATTTGAACCAGTTTTGAGGTAAGTGGTTTTAAAATATCCTTTAATGTTGCATTTATTGTTTCCTATGGGAACAGAATGGGTATAATGATAGATAATATGACTGTCAGAGGGAGGAGTCATCATAGGAAGAGAAAAGGGGAAAGAGAGAAAGCAAAGAGGCAGAGTACCGTACTAGAACTGAATTCTAGGGGGATGATGCAAGGTTGAAATAACGGATGGAAGATTTAAAAGAACCTGACAATACTTCCATGGAGCTTCTACCACTAAATTTTAATGATTTGTTACCATTTCTTAATCACTTTCTTGGTGTTGCTTAGAGTTAAGTTCAGCACTTTCTCTCATTGTTTAAATCTGATGGGGTTCCTCACTGTGATGCATGGGAAAGGGTAATGCATTTTTAACTTGTATACTGCCCTTTATGCCATTAGAATGGAGGAAACATTTCAGATGTGACTTTCAGATGTTGATGGGATAGAAGCAAAGCCATTCTCTGAGCAAGGAGAATGATTATCCTTCAAATAAAGATCCACTCACACTCATTTCACTGTCTTCTGGGGGAAAAGAAAATCAAGCCTAAAATGAAATAGGGAAATGCTTTGAGTATTGCAGGAGTAAGGAGTTGGTTTGCAGATGGGTCTTAACATTATGTTCCTTATTTTGCTGTCATTTGTTTTTTACTGGGAAGCCGTACTGAAATGCTTCTGGTGTAGTTAATGGAATACAAATTGCAGTCTCAGTTACCTGGTTACACTCTGCTGAAGCTTTTGCTAAAAGAGCAATTGTAATATCCTAGCTGCTATATTATGCTGTATGTGAATTCATGAAGCCTAATAGTTAATGAATTCTGATAACTGAAAAAATTTTAGAGGCGAGGAAGTACAGCCTGTAGCCAGAACTGCCAGTGTAGATGAGATTTTTGTACATGGAAGTGTGAGAATTCACAACAAAATTGAAAATAAAGAACAGAACTGAGAATGCTAAACAAACTAGTAAGAAGGGGCAAAATAAAGTCTATGACAACATACTGGCAAGAATGCAGAACTACTTAATTCTATAATTTACTTAAAGAAGACCTAATCATAGAATCATAAAATTATAGGACTGCCAAGTTTGGAAAAGACCTAATCTGGTCCAATAATTCACCAACCATCAATATTTTCCCACTAAACCATGTTCCTTAGTACCGATCTAAACATTTCTTGAACACCACCATGGATGGTGATGGATGATGGACTCAACCCCCTGCCTGGGGAGGATGTTCCAATACCTCACCACATTCTGAGAATTTTTTTTTCCTAATATTCAACATGAGCCTTCCTGGAACAACTTAAGGCCATTATCTCTCATCCTATCATCAGTTATCTGGGAAAAGAGACCTACCCTCCCCTCACTACAGTCTCCTTTCAGTTAGTAGTAGAGAGCAATAACGTTCCTCTGAGCCTCCTGTTCTCCAGACTGACAATTCCTGCTCCCTCAGCAGCTCCTCATGAGACTTGTGCTCCAGACCTCTCACCAGCTTCACTGCTCTTCTTTGAACTCGCTCCAGGGCGTCAGTGTCTTTCTTGTAGTGAGGAGCCCAAGACTGAACACAGTACTCAAGGTGTGGCCTCACCAGCTCTGAGTACAGAGGTGTCACAACTTTCTGCTGACTACACTATTTCTGATACAAGCCAGGATACCATTGGTCTTCTCAGCCATCTGGGCACGCTGTTGGCTCACATTTAGCTCAGCATTGACCAACTTTTCCACTTCCGTTACTTCCACACAGTCTTGTGGCCACTCTATCCCAAGCCTGCAGTGTTGCCTGCAGTTTCCAGAGTCTCCAATTACTAAGACTCTTCACACTTTTTTAGTGGCACTGATCATGTTTCAGATGCACAGCTAGACTTTCTTAGTGTCATCACCACTTCACAGTTCTAAGCTGCTATCTGTAATTCTCCCATATTCTCCAACACCAGAGCCTGAAATATATTAGCCAGTGGGACTGCAGAGGCAAGGGAGAGGCTTCTCCTTTTGCCCTAAGCAGAGACAAGGGTCTCGCCCCCCTCATCTTGCTCAAGCTAGTCCTCTGTCAGGTGGGAAGCCTCCTTATTATTCTCCCCTGACTTGGCCTCAAGACAGGACTGTCTGTCTGCCTGCTTAACCCTGTGATATGAGGAATCAGTTTCCCTCTCTAACTGTTGAATGCATCTCAGTCTGGAGACCTCCTCTCTCAAGCTGGTCAGACGCCCAATAAGATCATCAAGTTGGACATATCTGCACCCATTAAACTCCTCATCTACCTTGTTGCTATGGGTGACTTTGCTCTTGTAGCTCGAAAACCAGATGGTATCCTGGGCTCCATCAGAAGAGGGGTGGCCAGCAGGGACAGGGAGGTGATTGTCCCCTCTGCTCTTGTGAGGACCCATCTGCAGTACTATGTCCAGGTTTGAGGCCCCCAGTACAGGAGAGGAGATTTAGATCAGATATCTGGAGGAAGTTTTTTACTAAGAAAGTGGTGAGGTGCTGGCACAGCTTGCTCAGAGAAGTTGTGGATGCCCTTGCTGGAAGTGCTTAAGGCCAGGTTGGATAGATAGGGCCCTGGGCAATATGACCTAATACTTCATCTAGTGGTTGGCAGTCCTGCCTGTGGCAGGGGGGTTGGAACTTGATGATCTTTGGGGTCCCTTCCAATCCAAGCCATGCTGTGATTCTGTAATTTTTTTACAAATCAAAATACAAAAAATACTGGATAAAAAAATTGTATTGGGAGAGCTAATTAGTAACACACAAAACTGGACAGGTAATTCAGGATTGAATGACTTCTGACTTCTGGCCTGAACAAATAACTGCTGAATCAGTTTCTCATCAGATTTGAGTGGAAGTTCTGTTCACAATTTTATATGCTCGTATTTTCAAAGGGGATTGCTTTGGAGACCAAGAGTTGGTCTGTGTTTATTATTATAGAGATGGCTGCTGGTTGCAATGGCACAGGGAGTAAAGCATTTAGTATTCACGTTTTTTTCTGGCTACTGGAAAACAGGATGTTGATGCTCTGAGTCTGCAAAAAAATGAAACAAAACTAGAACAGAAACCTAAGGAAAATAATAATAAATGAGTGATAGCTGATAACAGTTTGAAATTTGGTTCCATTTTTCTTAAACATTAATATTCTGTCATGTTTAGAAGTGTGGGCTAAAAGAAGAATTTAATGGAATAAAACTTAGCCCTGCTTTGAACAAGAGGTGTTGGATTAGATGACCTCCAGATGTCACATCTTACCTGAATCCTTCCATGCTTCTGAAAAGGTAGGACAATGAATGTAGTGCTAAATTACTACTCTCACGAGTGAGACCACTACCATTTTACATCTCAGTCACTGTAGTCTGAGAAAAATGCCATTTTTTGAATTATTGTATGTTTGTTATGAGCTCCCATGAAGTGTACGTTATAGTTTCCCAATGTTCCTACTGTGGCTGTTTTTATATAAGGTATGCAGAGCTGTAAAGTCTTGACAGTGAATTTAGTGTTAATACATTTTATGAATATTTGAGCTTGAATAATTGCTATTTTACTCTCTAAAGTCTTGAAAATTTTAACACAAGCTGACCTCTTCAATATGTGCTTAGGGTAAACATCATTCCTATTTAAAAGAAGTTTTAGTCACCCACTCAGGAAAGAAAACTAATCTGGCCTGATTTAAACAGTCAGTCACGCAAAGGGCACACAGGCAACAACACTGTCCAAAATATACATTCTGAAAACAGCCCCGCGTACTGAAATCATTTGGGATCGGCTTTCAGATGTTTCATAAGCAAAACCAAGGTTTAACTTCACCGAATGAATGCTTCACAATGAATAATGCACCCAGCTGTAGCAGTAAATGCCATTTGCTCAACTGCTTAACTGTTCATCCTTTTGACCAAGGTTTATGGTGGTGTGAAATGAAGCTTAACTTTGCAAATATGGAATGTATAGTAAAATTATCCCCTTTTGTGAAATTAGAAGGAATAAGCTTCTGATGGGTGTTTATGTACTGTGCTAGCAGATTATAAAAGATTAAAAGGAAATTTTAATGAAGTGAAAAGCAGCCCTTGCAGCTTCTAACCCTCATGATTAGAGGAGCAGAAGCTAGGGGATTTAAGAGGGTTTAGCAAGATGAGGTTGATGGGGTGGGGAGATTATGACCTGTGATTGAAACTCGTTGCTTGTCTATCTCGTGTGTCCTTAGTTAATGTATTTAGGACCATAGTTGTTTCAAAAACAATGAGGATGAAATGGGCAGAAGAAGTGTAGTCCTGAAATAGTTTAAAGGCGCGTTTAATAAACTCGATCAAATCAAACACAAGAGAATACAGCATCTACATATACATAAGGCAAGTTATAGGCTTGTGGTATTTCTTTTATACTTGTAACAAAATTCACAGAAAAGTGGGTAATACAGAGTTTGTATTTATAGCTCTCCATCATGTTATAGGAGTGTTTTGAAATAAAGTAACTCAGTCTGCCGTGTAACTTGGATTAAATATCCAAAAAGATTTTTTAGAATGTATTCCAGAATACTAAAAACTTTGAGCAATAATTTGTTCTAATGAAAGAAAGGTAAAATATTACTGCCATTATACAATCTCTAGAAAACTGCAATGAGACCACAAAAGGTATGTACAGAGCACAATTATTTTTCTACATTTTGTTGTATGAGTTATACAAAGTCATTCACCTACAGAAACTCAGTTTCTGGGCAAATGTCAGTTTTGCAGTTAAGCTTGATTTCTATCCTAGCAAAATGCCTGAGACAGCACAACCCGAAAATAACTAGGCTTCCTCTTGTATCATTGGATCCCATTTCCTGCTTTCTCAAGTTGGCCTGGCCAAGAAATCTGGGGAAAAAATTTGATATGGAACCTTCTTTTTTTCTTTTTCTTTTTTAAAGTGTCCCTTCTGTCTTTACATCCAAAATAGGTTACTACAAATATACTTAAAGAGCAAAATATTAAAGTCATAGCAGATGAATTGTTTTAGTCTGATTCATGAAAAGAACAGAGAATGAATTTGGACATCTTATAAGCTCCAGACCCTCAAAGTAGTTATGACTTTAGGCATCTTTAGCTATCTAATTCATTTGGTATATGTCACCAGAATTCTTAACTTTCAACTCATTTGAATATTAAATAATGTGTTCAGGTACTACACAGCAACATAAAGACCATTGCCATCCATGCAGCCACCTTGGAACCATATCTGAAACAAAAGTTGTAGAAGCTACCCTAAGTAATTCTCAGATGAAGCATAACCTAGTCTGTCATACATGCATGTTTGGACAGTCCAGAAGAGATGGAATAAAGCAGCCGTGTGCTTCAGAAAAACAGTCGAAAGGTTAATTAGATTTTGCGTATCTTCATTCATGGCCAAGGAGCTATCCTAGGGTGCAGGCTATGGATGAAATCCCTCTACATATGGAAGATATTTGAAACCCTATATCTTAGAACGTAGAGAGTTTCTTTATCACTACAAAACAGATTTCCTGTACTGTCAATTTAGATCTCTTTAAAACTTGAAAAGAGGAGCTTGAACAATCCACTTTGGAAAATGCAGTAATTACAGTTTTGCCATAGTTCAATATGAGCGCTAATATCAGATCTAATACATACTTCTGATTATTTCCCTCTTATTTCTGGAGGGTGGGTTACTTAATTTCAGAATTGAAGAGACTGGTTCACAGCTGATGATGTCTGGGTAAATGTGATCAATTTGTGGCCAAATGTTTGTAAATAACAACATCCCACACCTTTTTTCATTTATTCAGTTCTGGCTAGCCTAAATATCTTCAAACCATCAGTTTCTGCTGAACTTCTACATCTAAATGTGTCTTTTGAATCGGAAGTTTAACAATTAATTAACAAATCTCCACTTTTCCAACTTCTACAAAAGAGAACCTTGTTTTTAGAATCTGAGTCAGCTATATTGCGTTTCCTGGGACTATCAGTAGTGTAGATGTCAAATAATAAATATTGAACTTTTCCTTATGATGGATTTGCAGTCCACTGAAAATACAGTTTTCAAATCTGCTTTTGAAAGATTGGAAGAGTGTAAGGAAATTAGTCTGTAGCTTAGTGCTGGAGGGAGTTACTCCTCAAGTTATAACTTCTGCTGATTGGCACTAGAGTGAATTATTTACCTATTGACTTTTGAAAAGTGGTCTGTCTGTGGACTGCGAAAGTATGTAATTTTCAGTCATTACAACTGAAATTTGTCAATCCAGCATAAGGAAGGGATAAACGAGTTTGCACTAATAGGAAATGGCTTTAGTAATATGGTTTGACCAAGTAATTACCATAGCCAATTTCCTGTGAACTTTAAGCTCGAAAAGAAAATTATATCCACATTTCCTTGGAAGAAATGTAGTCCAGACAGCTTTACAGTCCTGAAGAAATGTCCAGAAGTTTGTCTGTTTTTATTCTGGGTGTTATCAGTTGATCCGAACAAAGATACAAATTATCTTTACCACGTTGTCTGCCTTGCATTCTTTCACTATTCTAGGTGAAGCAACTTTATTATTATTAAACCAGATGGCTATATGCACAATTGCTTTTTTCAAGTAATGGAGAGCCATTATTAACTGCGATACTCTTTATACTTCAGTTGTACAAGAATCAGCATTAATGAACTTTCAGTTGACTGATTATCATTGTGCTAGTGGTTTATTACAGCTAGTGCTGGAGCTAACAAGTTCATTATTTTCTGAAGGTCTATATGTTATATTGTATGCACCATCTTAGCTGAAAACAAACAAATATATTTTCCTCTGAAACCGGGGTCAGTGAATGAAAAGGTTTATTCAGAGGGAAATTTGTCCATCTCTGTCTACTGATGCCAAAGTATTATACTTGGGCACTGAAAGCTACTCAAAAACCTTGAGTCGGTTCAATTCACTAATTTCATATTCAAGTAACTGATAACAGAATTTGGCATAACTTTTTAACTTGTGTATGCTGAAATTTATGGACATAATTGGCTGTTAAAGGCAACAGAATTAAACAATTTGTGGTTCAGTCAACTCAAGACAAAGATGAGTTTGAGGAAAATCTTCAACAATAGGTCACTACAACATTCTGAACAAACTGTTTGCAAAGATTCACATATAGAGGTTTCAGTTTGTCCTTCTTTCTGATTTCTCCATCAGATTAACTTTCTTTTTATAGGTTGGATAACCATGGAATCTTGTTGAAAACATTTCACTGAGTCTCCTATTAAGAAACTTGAATGTTTTCGATTTCTTTGTAAATGTTCCAATGAAGCTTTCTCTTATTTTATTGTGAATTTTTACATAATTGCAGACATAAAGAGATGCTGTCAATACTTTTTTCATTGCTTCTAATTGTTGAAGTGTGAAAGCCACTTCTTCTTAAAAACTGACATTTCATATATTTATAGTCATCTTCTCTCTGATCAGAGCAGCAGCCAGCCTGAAGAATGGCTTAATTCTGTAAACATACTCCAAGAAAATCCTCAAATAAAAAACCTTATTCTTTACTACTTACTATTCCCTTTGGATGACTTATGGCAGCTGTGACTGCCGACCCAGTATTAATATTAGGGCAGAGAAAGTGGCCTGATAAAATTTCTCGTTCTTCCCCTGTCCCCATTACATACTGGTAAAATATGAACTCACAGAGGGAGTCCAAAGGTATTCATAATGCTATGTAGAGGATTTCATTTTCAATGAATGGCGTTCTGATATTCTCTCCCCTACATATTGTGCATACACTTAAATATCCAGTTGTTCATTTTCCTAGGAATTCCCTCTAAATTTACCTAATTGACGTAAGAATTACAAATCATTTGTTTTACTCATCTGTGAAGTTTATCACATTTTGAGATTCAAAATGTGGATTCTGCTGTGAAAAGCTTACAGAATGTTAAAAAAAAAAAAAAAAAAAAAAAAAAAAAAAAAAAGAAATTATAGGCTGATGTTTTTTTGTCAGTTAAGCCAGTTCTGCTCTTAACAAAATTTGGACACATTGCTATATCTCTTGTCTGGATTTTTCACAAAAAAAGAAGGTTGAAATATCAGTTGCAAAATCTGCAGAGAATCTTCATTTTTCATGTCTGCTCCTGTCCTCCCAGTAATTCAATTGCAGAAAGATTGGGAAGATGTGAATTAAATTTATATAATGCATGTAACAGTATAATTTTAAAAATATAACAAATATATGTTTTTAAAAATGTATATTTATTACTGCCGATTAGTACGTCACCATCATTTCTCATTTATAGTGTGAAGCATATTATTTTTTAAATAGTAAGCAGCATTTGTTTCTGTTATTCAAGTGCAGCATCAACCTGAAGATGTGTTAAGACCACTGGTGGAGCAGCACCAACTGAATGCAGTTGCTTAACTGTAGACTGTGGTTCAGATCCAGCAGCACCAGACAAAGAACAAAGTAGCCTGTGGCTTGCAGGGTCTCTGAGTATTTAGGCTCTTCAAATGCTAATTTCAGCCTCACTTGTGAAATTCAGCTTCAAATTGAGAGAATCCTTCCTTTTATTCATGATCTGTCTTTGTTCATGATATGTGCTTGTTACTATTTGTGAAAAATGAAAGTACTGAAACTTGTACATCAGCTGAAAATGATGTCAATTTAACCTTTCATGACATTAATATTCTTATTCTGCTTCTGTGGATGTTCAGCTCTCACTATGTTCATGATGCTGGATATAATGAGGGCAGTAACATTAGTTTCAGGATTTTAGTGTCCTATCACAATATTGAAGTAAGCCACTGTGCCAGCTGCACAAAAGGGACACAGGAGTACCATTCAAAATCACTACATGAGGCTGTCTCCAGTGGAGATTCCATTTTTTGTGCACAGAGACAGAAGGTCAGTGCTCAGGCTTTGCCACCAGAGGTCTTCAAAGAACGTATTATAGAAATATTTTCAGTGGCTAAAAGTAAAAGGTAAATTTTACAGTCACTGCTGACAGAAATAGTAGTAGGTGTAATTTGCTTAGTGCTTCAAGTCAGTATTTGTCTGATATGCAGAATCTGTGCCTAACAGAACTGATCTTGGGAAACAGTTACAGCTTGGCTTGTTTTGTGTGTCTGTCTGAATGTGTTCTCTATTCTCTTGTTTAAGAGGTAGTGATTTTGGTGATGATGAGTCAACATGAGTTTCTGATTAGTTCTTCAGTTTTATTTAACAGCAGGAAGATTTCAGTGCCAGCTGAGGGATGCTGCAGGCAGGAGCAAGTGGAGAGGACAGAGGTGCTACAGAGAAGTGGTGGTGCAGGCACCCTGCTTTGCAAAGGGGGCTCTCCCATGACAGGCCTTCCCACCCAGAGCCTGGAAAATTCTCCTTAATTTGTCAAACTTCTCATAGCTTCATTCCCTTGCTGAGTTAGGCCAGTGTTACTGGATCTGCCTTATGGAGAGCCATATGACAGACACATTTCTTGGATTCTTTATCTTTTATCCTTGCTTAAGTAATGGAAAAGGCTTTTTGATACAGCAAATCCTTTTCAAAAATGAGATATTTCCCTTCTTATTGGCTTTATATTAGAGTGTGGTGACCTTTACACTATGATAAAGCAAGAGAGAAATAACTGCTTTTTTTATGCAATAGGACCCATTGAGACTGTTGGTCTCCTAATGTCATCCAGATAAACTTGATATAAATAAATTGAAAAAAAAAAAAAGACTTAGAAGATGTAAAGACCTAGTAATTGTCATATACTCATATCATACAACTTATGTTTTCAAGAATGAACACTTAGATTGACTGATTGATTGACTGAATTTTCATAGAACTTTTCTATAGGTAGATACACCTCCACTAAATCAGGTTGCTCAAAGGCCCATCCAGCCTGGCTCTGAACAGCTCCAGGAACAGCCTCTCTGGGCAACCTGTTCTTATGTATTACCACTTCACAATTTTTTTCCCAATATTTAATATATATCTGCCCTCTTCCAGTTTAAAGCCATTTCCCCTTGTCCTGTCAATTCAAACCCTTATAAAAAGTCCTTTCCTGTAGTGCTTGTACTGGAAGGCCACTATAAGGTCCCCATAGAGCTTCTCTTCTCTATGCTGAAGAACCTCAACTGCCCCCATAGGGGAGGTGCTCCAGCCTTCACGATCCTTTGTGATTTTTCCTTCATTGTTGAGGAATGAAAAGATAACAAGAAACTGTGAAGTTTCTGATCTCTACATACCATCTTTGTGGCTAAAAATGGTCATTATTTTGGCCACAAATATGGTAGGGTATTACTGAGAGATTATCACACTGAGAAAGGATAAGAAATGGACAGAAGACACGTGGATGTGTCTGTAATAGGCAATGTGGAATGTTGCAAGGAAGAAGTGAACTGCCAGGCTGTTAATCATTTTTGGTCATAAGGGCATGCCTGTCTTTATTCATATAAGGCCCTCGTGTTTTCATACTGTCAGAGATAAGTTACTTTAAGCTAACACTCCTCAAATATATATTATTAACTTTGTATGTTGCCTTGAGGCCATCACAGACATACAATTTTACTGTCATTTTGGGGGGATTTGGGAACTTTTGTGTGTCACCTATGTGGGCTGCTCCTAGTACGATTAAATCTTCATAGAAAGCATCAGACTCCAGATACAGAGAACCAGACACATTCTGGAGATGGATTTGTCCCTGAGAAATAGAAAGAAAAAAATTGCCAAACTGTGCCTGAAAGTTTGGGGAACAATTTTTGATACAAGTCTGGGGAGATTTTCCAGCAGGCCAGACAGTTCATAAAATTACAAACTCAGTACATTTAATCTTTTCTTTGACACCCTGAAGGGAATAAAGCATTAGGAAACACAAACATTTTCAGTTTATTTACCACAATAAAAGACTTGATTGATTTTTGTTACACACACAGAAAAAGAAGAATATATTAAATAAAAAATTACATCTTAACTGATGGGTAACAATGAAATAGCAACAGTAAGCACCTGCTGTATTTGTTATATTCTCTTTTTTCTTTTCTTTTCTTTGAGAAGAGAATTTCTTTTACTCAGCAACAAGTCTCATATGTTTCATACATCTCTATTGCTGAAATATCACAATCCACTGGTGAAGTTCTTTCTTCTTATGGGACATATTTTGAAGTAAGCTGGTAAGATTTGGCTTGCACTGCCAAGAAAAAGATAACAACAAACCAGGTCTTTCTCTGATATAGTAAGTGAAACCAGAGATCCTCTAGTACTAGTGTCATATCTTGCAGATGTGCCTTCTGAGCAAATCTACCAAGCCTCTCCACCTATGTGGCTTATTAATATCAACGAAACATCAGCATTTCCCCTGTAGTAGATATTTTCAGGCAGCTATGACTGTGAACAGTTCTCTGAAATCCTTAAAATATGTAATATTTTAATCACATATGGCTGGTACGGTGTATGAAAATATCAGCTGGGCCTGCCTGCACTAGTACTGCTGAGAACAAGCTCTGCTTCTTTTATTGTTGATTTCTCAGGAGAAATTATGTATACTGGGAAAAACAGCAAGTAAATGATATAGTAAATTTGGTGTCAGAAAAAGCTAAGAATAATTACAGCTAATAGAAAAAAAATGGTATTGAAAAGAAAGCTTCAGCAGGCCTGGTACTAGTGGTATGTAGCTTGATAGAAACTCAATACAACTTTGTAATTATGCAGTTAGGAACGAAACACTTGAAAACAATGGAGTTTTTAAAAAGCTTAGGCTAATGCAGAGGTCCTGTCTTCCTTAAACTTTGTTCCTGGCTCAAAAATAGCATCTGGATTTGAGAAAGAAAAACACCCTAAAATATGTTTTTGCTTTCTTTTCTTTCTCTTTTTTAGCCTGTAGAAACCAGGGTTGTTTGTCAAGTATACATACCTAGATAACACGGATATAAGAAGTTTCAGACAAGCTAGATAAAGTTCAGCTTCTCTGGAATTTCAGCATAGAGTACAGTAACTACAAGAACTGAGTAATAACTTCCAGAATTGGTTTATTGTTGGAAAAGATCAGCCTTAGGAGTACTCTGAATCTCTAACAGAAATAGCTGAGATATCTGTATCAGCCATTAGTGAATCATAAAGCATAATTTATATTTAATAAACATTAATAGTTGATGTTCTCAGAAAAGTGTTTGGTTTTTTTTTTTTTTTTTTTTTTTTTTTTTTTTGGTGTGTGTGTGTGTGTGTGTTTTTTTTTCCCTAAATATTTTGTTTTCTGGCATGAATTTCAAACAGAACAACAGATTTTAAAAGCTGTTATTTGTGCAATCTGTCACATTAAGTGAAACCCATGCTGTAATCTAAGAACAAGGTGTTCTTATCACTGCATTCAATTTACAGTTTGCTGCCGTGGTTCCTGAAAGACTTGCAAAAATGAGTATAAAATTCAAGAATAAAACTGCTCATTTTATGTCTGTCTGTAAGTCATAAGCATAAAGCTTCATATAGATATTCATTTAAAAACTGATATTGTTGTTTTCAATAAGGAAAACTATTCTGAGTAGTGATCTATTACTTCTACAAAGTGAGAAATCTTATTTCTAAGCCGAGTTCAAGGTTTTTGGCCCAGCTTCTGTTGGGAAAGTGTTTCAGAACATGATTTTTTTGATGGATCGTGAGCCTTTGTTTTGTCTCAAGCCTTCACTTTAACAGTTAGTTTATGCCATTTTATTCCACTGCAGGATACAGTCTTGTAAAATGCTGAGTACTGCCTGTGAGAAGCCAAGCAGGTCCAGTTTCCTTGATTAAGTTATGTCGTGAGAAAAACCAAACACAGAAATGGAAAAAAAATCTGATTGGCAAAGAAGGGTATGTCTTGAAGGTCAGAAAGGGTAGGGATAAAATGAAATTTGTCATAAATTAAGCTGAGTTTAACCTTATAAGGAAAACTAAAGCAAATAGTATTTTCTTTTCATATATACATGAAAAGGCAGTGAGAAAAAAAGCAAGTGAGGGTACTGAGAAGCAAGGATGGGCCAAGACTGAAAAGACTCCAGGCAGTAAAAAATAAACAGTGACATTTTTTTCAAGTAAATAATCTAAGCTATTCTTAAAATGAAGATAGATAAGTATTTTTTAAGGACACAGACAAGGGCATGGATTTTATCAGAATGTGAGGGGAAAAGGAATACAACTGACTGAGAGGGAGGAGGGAATCTTGTTACCACTTTCTCACATAAGTGATGGATATTGGAATTTTTTGAGGAAACGAAAGTCTGGTTTAGCACCCAAGAACAGAAAAATGCAGTAGCCTGTAAAAGGGAAGGGAGGTGAGAAAATTTAGGTGATTGTTGACTTGTTACGTTATTCTAATAATACATTTTTAGGAAAATTTTGAAGGAGATAGTGATTGAAAACAAATAGATCACGTTAACCAATTTTCCGTTTACCAGATGATTAATCACATTGCACTGGCTCAGTGCGTTCAAATGACTCACTAAAAAACAAGACTGGCTTTATTTTACTGAAGTAACAGCTATGATATTGTTAGTTGAGCTAGAAAAGATTAGTGTAGAAACTGTAAGGCTTACTCTTTGGTTAGTATTAGTAAAAATGATCCAGATAGACTTCCAGGTAGGACTTGAGAATTAAGTTATTATGGAGTAACTGTGGCTTTTATGTGTCTCTGTTCATTAAGAACAAAAATATAGGTGGTATGTAAATTGTCCGAATATGATACAAAAAGTACAAGTAAGACGTGTACCTTAAAACAGTCTGAATTTTATTTGATATGTTTCTGGGTTATATCTTCTATCTCAGTTTAATAGATCCTGACTCAATTTTCTTATGCATGATGAGAGGATAATATATTTTTATGTAGGTAAGCAGGAGGTACCTAGGGAAAAGCTGGAGATATCTATACCTTCCCACTCCTTTTCCTACTTAAAAACATATGGTATATTTTAGCCATGATCTGCTGGTTGAACAGACTGCTGAGCTGAGGCAGGCATTGCATTTATGCTGAAATGTGATCGTGTTGTTGATTAGTGGTTATTCATCATTGTCTAAGGTCAAAGGGCCATGGTACAGCGTTGCTAGGTCTATGGGAGAGCAGAAGTCATTTTTGCTGAGCTGCATACACTAGACAGAAAGACAAAAGCCAGGAAATAGAACTGACAGCATCATAACTGGATGAGAGAATAGTCTGGATTTTTCAGTGACTAATAGTGGCATAACATCTGCTGATTTTTTTAAATGGTTCCTGAAGAGACCTTAGTTATGTATAAAGCATGGCTTTTAGGAATATTTTAAGGAAATGAAACATGGAAATTAGAAATATATAGTTAAAAATAGCTAAAACTTTGCATAATCAGGTCATTATTTGACAGGTAATATAGTGTAAAGGCAATATGTGTTCCTGTAAAGGAATGTCAAACATCAACACAGACACATTTGAGCCATACAGATTTGTGGAAGACACTGAAATACCTCTAAATAATTCAGCAGGCCTTTTCTCTGAAAATCACAGAATCACAGAATCACCAAGGTTGGAAAAGACCTAAAAGATCACCCAGTCCAACCGTTCACCTATTCCCAATAGCTCCCACTAAGCCATGTCCCTCAACACAACATCCAGCCTTTCCTTGAACACCCCCAGGCTCGGTGATTCCACCACCTCCCTGGGCAGTCCATTCCAGTGCCTGACAACCCTTTCTGAAAAGTAATACTTCCTCATGTCCAGCCTGAATCTCCCCTGCCGTAGCTTGAAGCCATTCCCTCTGGTCCTATCACTAATGACACGAGAGAAGAGGCCGACCCCCAGCTCACTACAACCTCCCTTCAGGAAGTTATACAAGTCAACTTCTAGTAAGTCTTTTCTAATTACATCTTTCTTTCTAATTTTCAGCTTAATTGATACCATAAAAAAACCAAACAACAACAACAACAAAAATACCCACCACACTCTCAGAAGTACATATAAATGCAAAAATTAAATGGACTCTTACCCTGTTTAGTCAACTTTTTTGATACAGATAATCCTTTTATTTTAGTGTATTCTTCTTTCTTGTTTTTGGATAAATATGTTCTCTTCTCAATGATTTCCTGCTATTTCTGTGGCCGCTGCTTAGGAATCTCCTTTAATCATCTTCCTTGTTTGAGTTCTTTCATAAACATTCAGAGGTCCTGATTTCTCTCTATTCTTTTCCTACTATTAGTATTTGAAAGATTGCAAGGAAACATCATGAGGGCTCTAGCTAGTCTCTCTCTGCAGACAATTCCCAAGTTTACTTCTTCACCCCATTCTGTCTCTTCCAATTCAGTTTCACATTTCAGCCTGTCTTTCTGGATGCCCAGTTCTCAGTTCAGACTTGAAGTGAACTATTTTTCTTTCCTTTTAAATTATCACTGTAGCTTAGTTCTTTGTCATAGCTTGCAGTTTCATTATTTGTTTTGGGATTTAGACTGTGGCGTGTATCCTTTTACAGATGCCATTTGTGCCAGCTGAGGAAATCAGTCTTCCATAAATCCAGTGACTGAGGACTTTTAGAGAATTTTGTTCCCACACAGTCAAAATGTACCAGGTTATTGTAAACAATGAAAATTAAGTCTATTTTGACGGAAGTATGATCAGGAAAAATCACATGAACATTTCTCTTGCATGAAAAACTGCTCCAGTGGTCCACAACTTTTTTCAGGTTTCACAGTTGTGCAGAAAGTCTTTGCCTGGGAGCTGTAGCTGTAGATAATAACAATGAGTATCCAGAACTATAGCAGTGTGAACATGAGTTTTCTTATACCTCTTTGCTTCACTGTTCTGGTAAGAAAATGTGGCATAATTAAAATAAACCAGAAAGGGAAAGAAAAGGAAAAAAAAAAAAAAGAGAAAGATGTGTGGTATCCACAGTCAGGAATAAGAAACTAAAAACTCCAGCACTTCGATGCCAGCTGAGACAGTACGCGGGACAGCAGGCAATGTTTCAGAAAGGGAGATCTAAAGGTGTTCTGAAGCTCTTAGTTTTACTGTTTGGTATCACTGTTGCCTCTGTATTTAATTTTCAGAAGCATCTTTTGGGATAAATTTCTAAGATTTATTTATGCAGAAAGTTGAAAGCACTCAGTGTTGTCCTTTAAAGCGGTGAAAAGTTATGACACAGTCTTTGAGTGCTTGCTAGGTCAGGAGATAAAGAGCTCACCTAGCATATGAAAAGCATATGCTCAATTCTTCTCTGCCTACACAGATTCAGACCCTCATTTGTTGCTTTAAGAATACCCTGAAAAAATATAGGTTTCATTCTAAATCACTAAACCTTGTCAACTATACTTTCCATAAATATCCACATCAGAAGGTGGTTGAGATGCTTAAATATTTTCTGTCAAGGTAGGCTGTTACAATTAGGAGTAACCAATGGCTAGTACACTGACAGAACTTGGTGAAAAATTAAGTTAATATTCCATTAAATTGTAACAATCTTGTTTTTCTTCCTCTATGTCCTGCTGATTGTGTTTTTGGTATCTTTTCATCATATCTCTGAATTAATGCATGGAACAGTTAATCCTTTCTGGGACACAGTGACCAGAACTGAATGCATTTTTCCATGTGAAAACACTTCATTACATTATATGTAACTTTATATTATTTTTAGAAACAGAAATGCAGCTGTTTTTTATATCTAATTTCATCTTACATTTTTTTCTAGAGAGAGGACAGCTTTTTTTTTTTTTTTTGGAGGTCTGAAAAGGAAAACTCAGAAGCAGAGGTGGTGGTCCATTAACATTGCTTATCTAAAACAAGTTCATTGCTAGAACCCTCCAGACACTATTTTCTACATTTGAATCTGTCTGCATTTCCACTCTTATGCACAACTGGGCAGTATTGCTTGGGCTTGATTTAGAAGGCCAAAGGTAGTCTTTACCATCTGTTCTTCATTTAGCTCTTTCGACCCTGGTATCTGAGCAGCTGGCTTTCTCTTTACTCTCTTTTTAGCTTTTCTCTTTTTTCTTTCCTCTTTCATATTTTCATCTAATGTTGTCATTATAATGTTTCCTTTTGTGGACTATATTAGAACTATGAATAGTTCTTTGCTTACTCTGGCTCTTAATCACTGAGGAAGAAAGCATCTTTATTTGTAATAACACTAACCAACAATAAATATAAGGAAAAGAACAGGAATTCAAATATTTGAGACCTAAGGAAGTGGAAGACCTTTACACGTGCTTTACAGACTAAGGATCTTGCTTAATTGTTGGCTGAAGTACCACATTTATTATAATAACTAAAAAGTGATAATTGTTTCATAGAGTTTTCATATTAACAAACAAATGGTATCAAAAAGATGTAGCCTGATCCTACAGATTTTCCTTCTCCAAAAATAATCTCTTGTCAGTAGGAGTTTTGACTGTGTTTTTCCTTTTGATACTTAGGAAGCTAAAGAGATAGTAGAGCACAACACAAGCTCCCAGAGCTCATGCTATGCTGCACCAAATGGAGATCTTAAGTATTGTGCTATCACACAGATAGCAGATCTTTGCTCCTTCCTTCCAAAATCTGTGAACCCCAGGGCCAGCACCAATGCCAATAATGTATAATAACTAACAATAAGAAAACCACAAAAAATTGTTGAGAAGCAAGACCAATGAAACACATCTGTCATTACCATTTCCAATTACTTGACTTCTAGGAGTATCCAGTTACCATCTCAGTGTTGGCTATGATTGCTGTTCTGATGTGCCCAACACCACCCTTGTGCTAGGTGAGAAGTCTTGGTGCACAGTACGGCAGCCTGCATTTCATTGTCAATGATAATAACCCAGAAACTATTATGTCTTTCAACCCTTAATTTTACTCTGGATTTAGCATTTTCACTCATGTCTGTTAAGTCATGTAAGTTAAACTGTTTCCAGCAGAGGGTGATGGTACATTTATGTTCAGACGGCCGATTACAACGAATTGCAAACAGGGCTACTTTGGGACATAAGAGGATGTGAATGTATATGGATTTCATTTAAACACACTGAAGTATGCAGGTCTGAACAATTTCAGTGTGTGAAACTAACACTGTTTACGCTCATGGTAATTCATTATTGATCCAAACAATAAACACGTAGATTCATGAACAAGAGAACTAAGGAAATCCAGTTTCCTGTGGTGTTTCTTCATTGATTGATTACTTAACTAAATTATAGTTAAGATTGTGTATTGTAGTTATAATTACCTATTGCCTCCAGAAGGAAAGCATTCAGCTCTCTTAGTATTGCTGCTATTCTCTGGAGCAATAGATATATAAATTTTTTTTTTTTTTTTTTTTTTTTTTTAAATATATCTACCTATCTGTTTCAGCAGTGCTACTAGGAGCTTAATTAACCTCATGACCTCTTTGCTTCCACTGCCTTCAGTTGAAAGTAGCCAAGGGTTTTGAAGATGATCTTGTCAGGAAGGGAATTGGAATAACACACAGAATTGCTGCATAAGTCTTGTTTCCATAGGAGTTCAAGCTATAGAAAAATAAATATACCTAGATGTTATGTGCATTTTGGTATCATCACCAGCTCTTAGCTGATTTAACAACTACCATAGTATAAGCAAAAACTCTGCACAGTCCAGTTGGATCACACTCTGGCACAGATTGGAAAAAGGAAGATCACAAAAAAATCCACTCATCTATGTAAACAAAACAAATGAAACCCAAAAGAACTACAAATGCAAAAAACAAACAAACAAACACCCTTTATATCTTCTCATTTTACCGAGGGTGTTTATTTCATTGCTATTTTGTGTCAGCCATTAATTCCAGTGATTTAATAATTAAAGCAATATCAATCAGTGGCCCCAGATATGTTTTACATAAATACATATTCTGTAGATCTGTAATTGATCTAGGCTATTGTGTGTTTCAAAGTCAGTAGATTAAATAAAGAAGCACTGAAGTCTTCAATACCTGCCTCTTAAGAGAAAAATAAATGTGACATTGTGTACCTTAAATGAGAAAAAGACAGATGTCATAATAATCCTCCAAGCAGCCTACTTCTGTATGTCTTTTAAAATCTGGAAACTTGTTGAAAGTTTCATTTTTACTTTTTTTTCCCCACATTGTTTCTTTACTTTGTGATGGTTTTTTTTTTTAGTCCCATGCCTGTGTTTTCAAGTAGGTGTACATCTGACAACTAATGCTTAAAGCACAAGTGGAGAAATTTTCTTTAGTGCACTGTGTTTAGATGCAAAATTCTTTCAGAATTCCTAGGTAAAGAACACTGAGTTCTCAAATGGTAATTCCTTTCAGAAAAGTACTTATTATCTGCTGTCAGAAAGGAAATTGAATACCAGATCCAAAATAGACTGAATTCGGAGAAGAGTCTGTAATTGTAGTATGATGTTAATTTGGTTGCATAATGAAATATTCATAGCCTTCTGTAACGCATAAATAACAACAACAGTTACTGACATTTTTACATACGCACTCATAAGAAACGAAGAGAAAGGGCATGTCAAACTAACTTTTACAGCAGTAAAATCATCAGCTGGATGCTTCTGTCCGTCAGAAGCCACACTTGCAAACAAGTAGCTGGAAGGAATTATAGCAGCAGATGCTGTTGTTTCTTTGCACTCTTCTGGGCTACTAACAAGCACATGGCAGATGTTGTAACCTTGATGCTTCTAATGGAATAAGTTTGTATAATATATCATTTTATATCTGCTTGATCACTCTTATCATTTCATTGGGGAAATTCTTGAGGTTCACAGTATCTTTTTGGACATGTTGTTTTCCTTGTTTACTATTATTATTATTATTTTGAAGCATTAATTTAGGGGCCAGGTCTGAACATAGATAATCCAATGCTTCCATTTAAGCCATGCAGCAGCAGGGCTGATTAACATATACATATTCAGTTGTTTAATATAGTTAAATTAACTCTCAATTTGTCAAAATGAAAATTAGCATTCAAAGTAGATGAATCTGTCATCTACATCACCAGAATATCCCTTAGAATCCCATGTTCCCAGGTGAACTGCGTGGGATACACAAGCTGACTGGGACAGAGTGAGGGAAAGTGTTTTCCTCTGGGATGGGAGTGTGGGGCAAATTAACCAGGCAAAGCAGAACAACTTTTTATCCTGGTAGCAGGGTATTTTGCCAGCTGAAGTCCCTTTCAAAAGATCAATATTTCTATTTCACAGATACGAAATTGCAAGTTATTCCAATGGATCTCTTTCAGATCATAGGAACAATTTTTGCTTTCTTGAATGACTGTATTCTGATTAATTCAAAGAAAAAAACCAAGTCCCAAGAAACCATCTGATTAAGTGCTAATTATATAAAATGAAAATTAACCATCTTTGTGGCAACCTATGTTTTACTGGTTGTACTTGTTCTTAAAGAAACTTCGTAGCCTGGGGAAGGACGTAGTACATAACTTCTTGTACTAAAGCAGTATCTTATTTCATACACTTAGGCAGTGTTGCTTTTATGCATGAGCAGGGTAGATTATTATTTTATTAAACACTTAAGTGAAAATAAAGTACATTAGTTTACTGAAGCTATTTCAATGAAGGGCAATTCAATTTGCAACAAAATCTAAAGCAGTTACTTGTGCTATCAGAGAAATTTAGTGAAATAATGTATACATATATTTGGTTTAAGTTCCTCTATTTCCAGAGTGCTGGAAAACATTGTAAGGACCTTGAGGTGAGCATCTTGATTGTAGTCAAGTTGATCAAGAAGTGTCAGTCTTCATCATAAATGTATGCATCCTTAAGTTTGATAGTATCTGTGACTATGAACTTGCATTAAGGTTGTTGTATAATCAAAGAATATTAGGCTGTTATAATCACAAAATAAACAAGAGAGTTAGGCAAAGTAGACTATGATAACAAAAGAGAATAAATGGAAGGCTTACCCTTATGCTGGGCTCACCACAAAACACCAGTAGAGGCAATCTCCAAAAGAGATCCTTCCCCACTGGTCACCAGCTCTTAAATAGGCCTAGGAGGGGTGGAGCCTCTACCTTCACCTTCACCATTGCCTTCACCTGTGCTCCTCTGGCTGACTCATGGCTCGCCTCAGGTGATCAATCAGAGGTTCAGGCCGTGACTCAGCAGTTCCCAAACAGTCACAAAAAGGGCTGAACAGAAGATAGGCCCCAAACTGTTTCAGTGCTAGGTCGTCTAGGTCCTGCCTCTCCCATCTCCTGCAGATGACATGCCAGGGCTCCTATCAAGTCTCAACTCTTGCAGAGTTGCTTATGACTTCTCTGACAATCGTGCTGCCTGCTAGATATGACCTCAAGTCATGCTGTTATTTTTAAGAACAAACTGAATCCAAGCCCAATTTTGTTATTATTGTTTTTACTCTAGGAAATATAGAAAGTCACAGGCATAATGCTGTGCATTGTTAATAACAGCCAAAAAATGCCATCTCAGCCCTCTGAACAAACCTTTAAACAGTAACTGAGAGGTGGTATCTGGCTTTTTCTTACTGGTTATTTAATGTCTAATGTGTCTAACACATACCTGGACTTTTTGTTTACTTTAGCTGTGTGTGCTGTGTGCACTAAAGCCTCACAGTGAATCCTTTCATGGGTGACAGCCATCCTGTTGTCTTACCTCATGGCAATTCATCTATTTCTCTACTCCCTCTTTTATTTTAGCTGCAAAACTGAGTAAGTTAATTAGTTTCAGGCCTATCTATTACTGCTTTTAATTTCTGCTGCTGTGTGCTGAAACCACAGGGCCATCCTTCCCATCCTAGAAATATTTTTGTGCACATCACAGTAATGTTTGATTCAGTTTCATAAGTAAAATGAAAGGTAAAGAGCAAGGTATTCTAGGCTGATATTCTTGTTAGTTTCTGTGCTTGTTTTCTGTTCTAAGGCTGAATTTTGTAGAAGAAGTGGAAAAGATCAGAAGCCTGTCTGCCCATGCACTCACATTTAAACTTCCTAAAATAGAATAAATGACTATTCTGAAAGATAATGTTGAAAGTAGAGTACATAGAGCATCTGGTGTTTCCTAAACTTTTCAGAATAAAAGAAGCAATTATAATAAAATAATAACCATGAAGTAAATGATTCTAGAACTCACTTAAATTTGCAGGACTAGTAGAGGAGAACGTACTTCTGTGTCTAATTTTTTTTTTTTTTTGTCTATTGTTGTTCACAATTTCAAAACTATTTTTACAGACTGTGAGGAACTTATGAGAGAAGTATGAACTCTGTGAATTGAGTTAAACACATAAAATGCATTTGTAAATACTTTGATAACTGCCAATTTCCCCTCAGAATTCTAAGTCTGTCTGAATATTTTTTTCTAATATATATAATGCAGCAGACATGATTGGTCATTGAAGAGGTATAAAGGTATAGACTTGAGCTGACGTTAAATTGCTTAACCGTGGTACCTGAGCAACTTTAATATGGAGTTTAGCGGGGCTGCAGAATTCATGGGAGGTAAGACAAACACCCATGCCATTAGTTTTCATGAAGCTGCAGCCTGCCATCAAAAGCTCCATCAGCATTTGAACTAGCTAATTTAAAGCAAACAAAGTATGTCCGTAGTGGGCTGCACTATAACCTCTTCAATGCTGAAAGGTGACAAAAGTGACTTTTTATTTTGCAGGAACAGTGGATGTAATGAGTCAGCAGTAGCAGTGTGCTCTGAATTCCACTTGGAAAATCTGTTGTCTTTTAAGATGCATTTTGGGGAATAGACTTTTTTATATAAGATCTTGGGGCAGGGGGGTACTGTTATCCATCATGGGGTCCTGTCTGACTGTTGAATGTTGCTGATGTGAGTACTTCTTATGGATGCAGGTTATTCATGCCTGTTTACTCAAACTGTGCAACAGCCCATATTTTTATCCCTCTATTCTGTCTATACAGTCAGCTCCATTCTTAACTCTCTATTCTGTTTACACAGTCAGCTCCATATATTTTTCATTGAAACATAATAGAGAGAGAAACGTCAATAGGACCAATGAATGCCTTGGATAATGCTGCCTGAATGAGTGATTTAATTGCTTGCTGTCTGAGACCAATCCCATGTTTAGTTTAGGAACCTTTACTTTTTATGCCTAGCAGTCAGCACAACTAGATTACAAAAAACACATGGTAAATGGTCTCAAAAAAGAGGGACTCTTTTTTCCTTTACTCAGAAAGTAGAATTAGTTCATTAAGTGGAATATGACTTACAAGATGCTATTTAAATATCTGAAAAGAGGAGGAAAAAGATGGGAATAGCTGCGTCCTCAACTGCAGCATGAACTAGCTGTAACACCCCAGTCTTACTTACAGGTCTCTGTTATAGATTATGGATGGTGAGATGAAGACTATGATGGGATGAGGATGTTCTTGTGGCTTCCTAAATATTTTGTGAAGTAGTACATAGCTTCTTTAAATGTCTTAAACATGTCTAAAACTTAAGTACCTTTCTTAAACTTAGTTTTCCTGGGAATATTAAGGCAGTGCTTAAGTGCAAGGTTAGAGTTTTGTCTCTCCTTGTTGGGCTGCAAGGATATGGATTCAAACCAAGTCTCTAGTCCTAGTACGAGATGTCCTATCAGACTGGAAATCATCAGGAAGGTGCTGTTCCATTTCTCATGCTCTCCTTGTGTAGAAGCAAGAGCTGTGCCTCTGAACAGCAAAACCAAGTCCTTGCCTCAATGGCAGAGGACTGCCTGACAGAATGAGAAATTTTAACCATCTGCAGAAAGGATAAGGAAGAATTTTGTTTACATTTGTTCAGCTAATCACTTGATTTCAGAAACAGAAACGTATGTCTTGTTTTGATTCCTTTTACATTTTCTTAGTCAGTACATTTCTAAACTTTGACATGTGTTTCCTGCTATGTCTGCCATAGTAACCAAGTAAGCTCAAGTCCCTGAGCACAAAATCCTCAGTCTTCTTTACTTCCTTTTAACACCTTAACACTTTAATAATGTACTTACTTTAATAACCATCACTCTCTACAATTCCATGGCCATTGTATTTGTCATAAAATGTCTGTTTTTCAAGAAACACAGGATGCACAGGGAATTTCTAGGTCACTGAGTTCACTCCCTACTACTGCAGTCAGCCTGGATCCCTTTCAGAAGCTGATCAAAAGGTATCTCAGCATTTTAGCTGTTAGCTTTACAACTGCCTTTTCTTTAGGAATTTAATTCAGCTTAAGGTAAAATACTGATTTTCTTTTTGGATCATATTCAGAATACCTTTATTTTGCACTACTTGGCAAAATAAAGAAGAAAGACTTGTTCTCTTCAGTGTTTATGGCTGAGGTACCCCCTGTTTGTTTTAATTTTCTCAGTTAGATTTTGCTCAGCTTGGCTGCCAGCAGTTCTCACTTTCCTTGAACGTCCTTGTCTCCAAGATGCTAATCAATGTCTCTTCTCATTCCTTTTCATCCATCTACTTACTTTTCTTATTAGTTCGTAAGTGTATCCATCTAGCTTGGCCTGTAGATCATTCCCTGAAAAATCTTTCTCTCTTGATTTTTTTTTATTTTTATTTAATTAAAACTGTAAGTACTTACAAGAAAATATGTTGCATCATTTACAAGATATAGAATGTAGCCTCACTGAATATTTTTCAGCATCTAAGAGCAGATAATGTCCTAAACCAACATATACTCACATCAGTATTTACTATATTGTTTTGTAAGTCTGGGCTCATTTTATGTCTGTGCTTCTATAAACTCCACAGTGGGGATAAAAGAACCAGTGAAGATGACTTAGACTCAGGGCATCAAGTCAGATTATTGTTGAAGCATTCATTTTGAAAATATAATAGTAGGAAATACCTGGAGTTCTGGCTTCAGGATTTATCTTTTAATCTATAATGAAAAAAACAATTGCCTACCCATGAAAATAAGGAGAATCCAGGAAAATAAGACAGTAAGAAGTTCCCCTTCTGACAGCTGTCTTGCATTTTGAAACAAGTTCTGATAAAGAAAGCATATTCCGCAGGAGTGCTGCTCCCTGTTCCAGGCAGGCAGGTGGTTCTTGTGGCATTCTGCCTGCAAGAAAAGAAGAGGCTTTAGTTCTACTCCCAAATTATTGGAGAAAAGATTGTATGAAGCTGAGTGCTGTTGGATGGGGCCCAAGGCAACCTGATCTAATGGGAGGCAAGCCTGCCCATGGAAAGGGCTTGGAACTGGATGATTTTGGATCCCTTTCAACCCAAGACATTTTATAGCATATAGCATATATACCTATATATATACCACTATATATAGCATATATACCACTATATATATACATATAGTGAGGTAGAATGTTTCATTGGGAATGATATTGGCTTGTGGTTATTAAGATAACCCATTGTTGCAAAACATGTTTTGTATGCTTGTTTCATTTTTGTTTTGTTCTAGTTCTTTTGTTTTGTTGTTGGTTTTTGTAGCTGTTGTTTTCTTTTTTCAGTATTGCACTTAGCTAGAAAGCATAGTACATTAGGGTAGGAGCCTCAAGCCATTGACATTGAAACTGCATGTTTTCCACTGAAAGGCTTTGTAAGAAATTTCTCCAGACATGTCACCTATATTTGAGTAGCTAACATAAGCAGAAGAGTTGGGAATGTTTTTGTTTTTCAAAGGCTGTCCCATCTGAGTTCAGTAAGTTTTGACAAGTGTCCCTGCATAACCTCACCATACCCGGCAGGTTTCCATCCAGATTCTCAAAAGCAATTCCAGTGCCAAGTAGACTTAGCACCAAGGAAATATATTTAATGTATAAAAACTGGGATACTCCCACTTCTCTCTTTGCTTCCTCTTTGATTCCTTTCATGTGAGATACGAAATTTAAATTGAACATTTTTATTTCCATGCACAATGGGTAGAGTCCAATAATCAGAGTATGACAGTTGCTCCTCCACCTTAGACTTACTGTTTCAGCAACATCAAACATGAGAATGAATGTGACAAAGCAAAAGTCTAAGATTTTTATTCAGAAAAATTTGTCTGTTGACTTCTGTAGCTTTTCTCACTACAGGATTGAAATGTGCAAGACTGGAGAGTTTAGCCATTATTCAGTTACATAATTTTGTTTTATAAGTGCTACATGTATGTTTAATGTTTCCCCTGGTACATTGCATAAGAGAGTTCCAGGACTGTGCAAGGAAGCTGGCTCTCACTAAGTGATCCTGCTGCCTGAGTGACTGCATCCAAGAAAATATCTGAGAAGTATATAGCACTTTTCTCCCAGCCTCAGAGTTTTTGCTCCAAATATCACAGCAAATTTTACATACTTCACAGTAGAAATATCTCCCTTAGCTATGTAACTGCTATGTGCAGTTACACAAAAGTTTTGGAGGAATTTGTTCCATTAGCTTCCACCGTAGGTCTGCTTTTTGTTTGGATTTTTTTTTTTTCTAATGGCCTTTATGCTACAGTTACATTTGGGAAATCTCTTTACATTCATGTTCAAGAATTTTTAAGACTTATGTATTAAGATGCACAATGAAACAATGAAATAACAATGGCATCCTCAGTATGTCAGTGTTGAAAATGATGTTTGGTTTCCTACTAGTAGGCTATGAATCATGTGTAATCTTTCAGAATTTAATTCTCTCTGATAGGAGTAGGATGAAGGAAGGTGGGTGGTTCTGAAAAGAAAAAGCATAAGTGCCTTATTTGATAGAATTTAAGGTCTGTGGTTTGAAATGCTTTCAGAAGAATTTGAAATAATTATGAGCCTATGCTTTGTTCTATCTTCTATAAAAATTTTCATACAAAAGTAATTAGATTGTCTCAGCTACTGTGCAAAATTCTAAATGAAGCTACCCCAGCTGCATTCTCTCAGGTCTGATTTTTAACTTTGGATAAAGGGCATGTCTCTCAGTTGCTTGGATTTGACTTGTCATTCATGTATGCCACATGCCCCTCACAAACAATTATCATGAATTGTATCTTCTGGAGAACTGTAATACACCATGGCCCAGGGAAATAAGAGATTTTATTTCTTGAAGTTTGTTGTGAGCATGTGAGAGCTGTGAAGTGAACCTTATTTCTCCAGGCAGGTAACTGAAATGTCAACTGATAGAAAGTTGAGAGAGATCAGACCATTTTCTGTAATATCTCTTCCTGTGGTGTAATAGCATTTGTGCAGAAAATAAAAAGGTAAAACAAAGATTACTTTGGACAAATCAAATTTTTCTAAATTTATTCTAGGACCTGAATAACGCTGTATTCCATTCCTAACTAACTGTTCTCAAAATGGGAGTTTAAGTAGCCCATTTGTTGATATTGCAGCCCACAGTATACATAAATCAACCTGGCTCTAATAATGCATTTGCACAGATGCGAAGTCTCTATGCTGCTGTTTTCTTCCTTTAGCTGCTGCCAGTCATTCTTCATATTTTCAATGGCAATTGTGAGAAAATGTCATGTGCAAATGCAATGCTTTTTCAAGATTAAGTACTGCTTGCAAAATCTGTGAATTCTTTTGTAGATTTCCACTGCTCTATTCAATCATAGACTCATTCATTGCATCCTTCTGCATTGCAACCATGCACCTCTCACGTCACTAACTTTCACGTGTTTATTTCTTCCAAGTTCCTAAATTTTCTGTGATACCCCAGAGACCTCTGGCTTTGGTAGAATGTTGATTGATGGGTTGAATGACAGAAGTTTGAATAAATGAATTTTGGCAGGTATCAGAAGTTTCATGCAGTAACATTAGTAATTTTGAGACTTTCCTACAACAAAAATACTACACTTGTCAGCAGCATGGGAAATAGTCATGGATGCCTGAAGGTTCTGTGTTAATCCTGAGATGAGAACATTCCATGATCAACCTCTGATCATTTATTTTGAGAATGAACATTTGTAAGTTGGAGCTCTTTACTGAGATGAAATGATTGTGATACTGTATTAAAATTTGTTTTCTGGCTTTACATCCTAGAGGGAGCATTTTATTGAGTAATGTATTGCATAAAATATCCAAATATCCAATATCCAAAATGCTTGAGAAATCATTTGTACTTAAAATATTTTTTGGGACTCTTGTAATTTATCATGGACTCGTGCTTTCTGTCAACTTCAAAATTCAGCTGTTCTTAGAATAGCAGCTATATGAAACCAGCATGGCTATGTAGTCATACTTTCAAATAATCTTCACAGCTATTTTTATCATTCTATTACAGGCAGTGTTTTAAAGGAATTGTATTATTTATGACAGCAAGAGTTGTAATTTACTGCAAGCAGGCTGCCAAAACTATTTTGAAATAATTTTAGTCAATGATATCTTTTTTGCTTGTTTGTTTATTTGTTTATTTTTCAAACCAAAAGTAGGAAAGCAAAGTATGTAGAAACAGATAAACATGTTGCATCATGCTGTTAGTCTGGAATTTGAAAGCACTGGAACTTTTGATGGTAACATTTCTGTGCAAAACATATTTTTATCCAATCCTCATTTAGGTACTTTAATAAATCTGCATATTCCTCATTAGAAGTTTTATCTATGCCTCTATCTATATTTCTGTATATAATGCTTGTGGGGATAAGTAGTATCTTCTAAGCACACACACAAATGACAGAATTAAAAAAAGCCCAAACCAACAAAATTGAACCAAACCCTGCCATTTTACAGTCACATGGTTCTTTCTCCTAGCTCAAAACAGAGGTGGCGTGTTAATGCCATGGTCGGTTCAAGTTTATTTTGATGTTTCTCACGCAATTTCAGAGAAAAGTATTTTTGACACTGATGACATAAACAAATACTTCCCAGAGAATTCTCTCTTCTTTGACTACAAGTATGAATAACTATAGAAAATCAGTTGCTGGCATGTTATATCAGTGTTATCCTGAATAATGCTGTATACCAATTTGTATTTTGATGGTATTGATGGCTTCATTGATGGCATTGATGGCATTACTCCATTCACTCAGTGATTCTGAGTCAGACAGATGGTCTGAGTAACAATTTACAGTCAAAGAAATGATGAAATAAACATAATTATTATTTTTAATAGTGTTTATTCATAGTTTATTATCATCTCCTAATCTGTGAAAATGACTCTTAGATGCTAAAAATCATTTGTTACTTTGAAGTGGTTAATTTTTCTTTGAGAAGTTCAGGATAGGATTCCCACATTTGTAGGTCACTCTATCAGTTCTGGAAGGTGTTTTCCTGCAAATCCCATGTTCCCATGACTGGCTGAAGAAAAAAAATGTTATTTTATCAACTCTGATACAACCTCAACAATATAAAAGCAGAAGGAACAGAGATACACAGAGAGAAGAAAACCGTTTGGCTTCACTTCTGGCTATTAAATATTTGCTTTTGTGCCAAGTGGCTTCTTAGTTTCAGGTGGACTAATAAGCTTCATCGCCACTAAAAGAAGCAAAAGTGAGGGTCAGAGCATTTCTTTGTTCCAACTATTTGTAGCCGATCTGGAGATAAAAATAACAAAAGTAGTGGCTTTTTACTTCCTGTTCCCTAATAAGAGGAGCATCAGTCGGCAAGTTGCCAGGGAAGTCTCAAGTGCTTTCCAGCTGATGCGACCCAGCAGGCAATGAACTCTGAGATATTCAGAGCCAAATGTTAGCCTCCATGGCCTTTATTTCTGCCTTCTGTTTTTTTTTGCTGTGCAAAAAAAGAAAGCACAAGCTGCACAGTGTATGTCTGCTGCTTACACTGTAGCAGTTGTAAACAGATCAATTTTGCTGTGCATCTCTCAAGAAAACTCTTCCATTATGTTTTTGAGAAAATGTGGGTTTGCTTCCTGAAACTACAGCCTTCAGGATGTGATTCTGGATCTTGAATACATTCAAATTACTTAAGCATAGTTTGTTCCTAACTGTTGAATTTCATTCTGAACCCAAACTGTGTAGAAGTGACTTTAGCATGATTATGATGCAGCAATAGAACTGTGAATCATTTGCTCCAGTTCTGAGAGCCTTTGAAGATTATAGATGTGAGGCTTTTGTTGGCTATGATGTGCTTTATGTTGTTTCCATGTTTGTTGCAAATAATATTTGTGATTAAATTACCCATGAAAAAGCAAAGTTAGTGGTCAATCCAAATTTTTTAAACCCAAACACATGTTCATGCTAACTTTAAGCACACACTGTGATACCTGAAGGAGGAATGCAGTCAGATTTATGGAGAAGATTGCAAAGAAGAGGAAAAATTCCCCCTTAAGGCACCATCTCTTTCCACTGACCAGGATTAGCTGCCTTATGGTGCCATAAGCTAGCTTGGACATTGCACGTAGGCATATAATTTATTGTCAATCAGTTATTTACCGGTTGTTAATAGCTGCTAAGTGCAGACAATTGCTGCTCTGTACTGTTGCTTTCTTTTGCAGGATATCACAGTATGGATTTTTGACAGGGCTGTTTATCACAATTTGTGAATCTGTGGTGCAGATTTTCCTATTATCTTACAGTATTACTGACCTTTGCAAGCTAAATAGAAGTTACTATTATTTCTGCACACATATTAACTTCCTTAAGGATAAAAGAAGACCTCTTCAAATGAATAAAGAAAATATTTTGGAATGTATAAGTGATTATGGAAAAACTATGTGAAAATAACACGAACTGGAGAGGCATCTAATTAAAATTTATTTGTGTTTGATGTATGAACAGGAAACATAACAAAAAGTTGGATCCTACCCAATGTTGTCTCCCCCAGTTAACTATGTGGACACAAGCAATTTTTCAGTTCCAAAATTGTATGATCTCATAGGCTGATCTTTGAAAACCTTTCCAGAGATTAGTATTTTTTTGTTTGTTTGTTTGTTTTCCACTGAAAATATGTTCAGTACCAACAGTGTCAAGGGATGAGTTCATTACAAAGGCAAATTCCAAAAGGAGACAATGAATTTGATTATATTAAATCTCTCTGATAATTGCCAGAAATGTACTTTGAAAATCTAACCAGCTTAAATCATTTGATTTTGACTGTATCTGCAGTCAAATTGGGCAATTCTTAGAGAACTGGTGTTTTTCAAATTTGTTAAAATTATGAATATTCCTCATGGCTGGCTGCTGCTGCAGCGAGAAATTGCAGTCATGAGATGCAGTGTTGATGGGAGGGTGAATTCTTGCAGCTTCCCAGATACCACTCAGAGCACTTCAAAATACCTCCTTACATTTTACTTACAACACTGCCACTCCCATATGGCTCATTTGAAATTGGAAATTGAAAGTCTGCTTTGGGGTCCACCGGCTGTAAACTCACTGGACTGCCTTTGTTTTGTTGCAGGGTCTTTTTGGTCACCATCCTCTTAGTCAATAGAACTTGTTCAGCACACTCCAAATGGAGGAGGATCGTTCTCTGAGGAGGAAATTCTTGAACTAGCAGAAAGCATGTGAATGAGAACAATATGTAGTTATTAGGTATATGTAGTTATCCACTAGTTAGTAGTTATATGTGGTTATCCAGTAAGAACTGGAAGACTAGGATAGGGGAGAATATGGGATTGTCAAATGTGCTGCGTTTATGCTTTGCATAGGAATTGAAGCTTAATAGAATAAATTTTAAAAATCATTCAGCATTTATTAAATGTATATTTTTTTGGGACACTTTTTGATTTGTGTACTGACAACTACTTCATTTACTTCTAGCTATATTTTACTAAACTACTGAAGCACAGTGTAATATATACATACATGTATATATTATAGGGGAGATGTTTTTAAGAAAAGGATAAAATTAGTTACATATTTTCAGTACTTCTGAGTGCTCTGTTCATTGTAGAGCTGGAGCACACACCATGTGTCCATTCTGCTATGATTAAGGCTGTCATGTTGTCTCTCTTTTGTGTAGTTACCTCCAGGGTGGTAAAGAAAGTAGTAGGCAGTTGGAAGCTATCAAAGGAGTAATGAAGCATTTCATTTAAAGCCTTTAGCGCTCTTCAGAATATCACCTCAGGACTAAGAATAGCCCAGAGAAACGAAATGACAGTGCAGTGCTGAATTTTTGTGCTACTTCTACAGTGCGAAACCTCTTAGTCCTTAAGAATATCCTGTGAATATTTTGGATCTATAGGTGGCTGGAAAGCAGTTACATGTGAACTCAGGATAATGTTATCTGGGGACAAGGAAAAATAAAGGCCTCAGGAATCAGAAAGATGTTTGTCCCTCATTATTTTGGGTCATTGAAGGTTGCACCTGCAAGGGATAATCTCAGATAGGTATTTCTGAGTTCACATATGGAAAAGTAGGACAAGAGATTAGTCATAAACAGATCAACACAAAATTTGTTGGTTGGGATAGCTGATGCCAAACACTGAGTTTACTTGGCAGTAAGTTGCTTTTTATCTGGTTTAATCTCTTTGCTAAAAACTACTGTAACTAATCTGTACTGAAAAAAAAAGGAAATGCTCCTTTTTGGATTAAGGCATGAAAACTGATTGAAATTATCATCTCTCCACAGAATCTAGGGTCCAGAAAGGAGGTAACTGAAGAAAAGAGTGCTATCTGCCAAATGCCTGTGCTTTTTTCAACGTCAAAATATTTCCTAGGATCTCTCAATGCACCGTTCCTTCAGTCAGATGGAGATTGAGCTAACCAATGTGCCAGTTCATTTCAACATCACTCTCATTCCTGTAAATAAAACAGCATAAAAACAAAAGGTACAGAAAATTTAGGCATTCTTAGATATAAGAATTAATATGTCATTAGTTCTAGAGGTATGTGAGAAGCATTTTAAGAAAATTTATTTATCTTCCAAAAAGGCACAGACATTCTTCCTGGAAATGTTTTGTCATAGGGTTGCAGTTGGAGTAAGTAATTCCTAGTTCAGGGCTAAACTGCCAGAAAAGATGACAGCCTCAGAAATCAGCCTTTGATATTTGTCATAATAGATGCATGTGGTTTTAATATGCTTTATATTCCAAATTCCTGTAGCATTCTCAAAATACTGTAGACATCATGAGTGTATAGCAGAAATTATATTCTCATTTACACTTTGACATGCACAAAGATAGTTATGAGATGTGATGCTGTGCAAATCATGGAGAAAAATATTCAGCAAATTTAACAAGTGATATTCTATTTGTGTTCTGATGTTTTATTAGTTAATGTGATGTGTTCAGGAGTTTTCCCTGAAACCAATAACAAGATCTGTCCCAAACTGGCCTGAAATCAAAGTGTGAATTCCTCTCTGACTTTGAAAAAGGAGTCCTAACTTTTGCCATGCAATCTTCTTGACAAAATGGAAACTGGTTTGTAATAACAAGCAAAACTTTATTTAAAGTGATGAGTTCAGTAGGATCATGAATATCCCCGCTTTTCCTAGCATTCATACTTTTGTCCTGGTGAGCACAGAAGTAAACTGCTTTGTGGCACGCCATGAGGTTTGATAATGCCTGAGTGAGTGTGAGGTCATGTTCTGCTACATGTAGAGTCAGTACCTGACCTTGTAGGCATTTAACTGTGGAGAACACGTGGATCTGCGCTGCAACACCAATGTGGATGGCTTTAAAACAGCAAATTCAAATATAAATTTGTAATGCATGTGTAAGTAATAACTCATTCCACAGCATGTTCATGAAGGCAGCACTTCAGGCACCTCAGATGTTTCAAGTGAAGATAGGTGGCATGAGGAAATTCTTTCATCTGTAGATGCAAAAGCCTGTTTTTAAAGCAGTTTTAAAAGAGCCTCAGTTGTACGGAAGATGCAGAGAAAAGTTTTAGAATTTTCAAGTTTAAATGTCTGGAAAGTATATCTTAAGCTTACAGACATTTCCATCAAGAATGCTTAAAATGAAAGGAAATTTTCATCTCTGTATTGCATGCATGGATAGAGAGCTGTGATTCTCACTGAATATTTCTTGTACTGCTTTCATGTTATCTGGAAGGGTGTGCAGAGGAGCAAAACCATGTTCCAAAATTAAAAGCTCTGAAGACCTTTAACTGACCTCTTAAATCAAGATAATATCGAAGGAACAGTGGAGGTCCACCTTCACAAACTTAGGAAGACAATGCCAAACAATCTTCAATAGTATACTGAAGCCAAAATACTGGACCTTATTTTAGCTCTCCTCTGACAGACGCACTGAAACCCTAAGAGATGCATGTGCTTTCCTACTCATGAGCAAGATTCAGCTTGAGCTTGTTTAAAAAATAAAAATAAAAAAAATCCTGCCTGCCCACAAGTGGAGCACTCCTTGCTGCAGGCTGCAAGATGCTGGGGAAATGAAGGCTCTTGCACAGCTGGAGCAGCAGGTACACCGTGCATGGCCCTCTGGGATTTCCCTTTGCTCATTTGGGAAAAGACAAAAGGAATTAGATGAGTAGTCATGGAGTAGCGATGGCAGTCCTAGGAAGACATGTGCTTTGCCATTGTCTACATCAATTACAGCAAGCCCAAGTGGAGTCCCATCACTTAAAGGAACCAGGTTTGCATCAGATGTGAAGTCTAATCCCAGATCATACCCAGTTAATTAAAAAATAGGAGCCCACATGAAACTGAAGGTCTTGCTTCACTGGGACTGAGCATCACAGCACAGTTAAGTGGTCTGTAGCCCTACTCAGCACAGCTTTGACAACTAGAAGTTCCTTTCTGGGTGTGAAGATACTGGTGGGTGGCTGTGGCTGATCTCTGAACCATGGGAGCAGTCCAAGGAAAGGCTCTGAGTACCAAATTCCACTCCCATCTCTCTCAGATCATGAGATGTCTGAACTATTTCTGCTCCAGATTTATCTGCAGAAGATTCCATTTGGAATCCTGTTACTTCATTGTTTTTCTTTGAGGATCATCAACTTGTGATGAGTCCTTGTAGGAACGTGTTAACTGCAAAAATGTGTTTGTACTGTCATACATGTATGTGCTTAGGGTTGAAGTGAAGGAAATATTCCTACTTAAAACCTTTCTTCTTTTAGGAAGCTTATATTCTGACAGGATGCTGCTTATGTGAGGAAAAAAAAAGGAAATGGTTGGCTACTCTTCTGGAAGTTATGTAGCCTATGAAATGCTTCTATTATTACTTCTATTTATATAATAAAATGTCAAAAAAAGGAAACAGTAAACATAAAAATGGAATTGCTGCAGATGAAGTGCTTCATCTTTTGCCTTGTCAGTCCAAGTGGAAATTTATGTACTACACTTTGTTATTTGGAGTGAAGAAGAACAATCATGTTTTAATTTTAGTTTAATAGGAAGAAAATAATATGAGTAATCTGATCCTTGTAACCAATGAAATGGGAATGCTTAAGCAAAAAAAATGCATGCATGTGTAGAAAGCAGATGTCAAATATTTGTTTTAAATTTCATATTGCAATTAAAACTTGTTAGAATGACAAATGTAGTATGCAGGGCTCCAGTATATCTTCAGAGTGACTAAATTGAAATTTTGCAGTTAGTTCATTATGCTTTATTACTGGAAATTTATCAAAAAGCTTGTGAGAGTGAGCAAGATTAAGGTCTGCGTTCCTTCCAGAGAGGTGGCGGACACTAATGTCTGATGGGATTTTTATCCAGAGATGCCTGCAGCCATCAGCCTTGTCAGAGTTTGTTTTTTATCTGACTAGAAGGAGCTGTGACAAACAGTGTGTACAGTTACTAACAACATAGTGATGGCAGAGCTAGGTGCTGTCAGTATTATCTCCTATAATACAGATATTTCTGAAGAAGCTGTGGGTGCAGTGGGTGGTGTGCGATCCATGCATGATGAAGACTGTAAGCGATGTGGGTCTCATTTTGACTGAGGCAGAGAGAAATCTCCTCTCAGACCATTTATATGACCTCTGAAATGGTTTTCCTTAGCTTTTTGGCAGAGCCTTGGCCAGACGATAGAATCATTTCCACTGTGAAGAACTGAAAGGATTTGTCTTTATCGTAGTGTTTTACAAAAATCAGTGCCACTTTGTCTGGGTGAAGCACATAGCCTGTCAAAGGTGGGCTTAGATAAGCTGAGAGATTCAGAGGCCCCAGAGAAGCTGGGAAAGATACAGCATGGCCTCAGGAGAAGTGAGGGAGTGAACCGATGAGAAGCTGAGAGCTCAACTGATCCTGTCCCCATCTGAAATTCCTGGAACATTATATCAGGATTACAAGCTTCAGATTCTGCTGTGTCTTGCTTGAGAGGGCAACAGCTATAGGGAACGCGGAGAATTTGATAAGTCTATGAAAGAATACACTGAGTACAGATGGCGTATGTCTTTATCTTTTCATGTTCTCGTGAAGGGATAACTTGCAATCCTAGGAGATTTCAGTCCTAGGGCATTACATAAAATAGAATACAATAAACATTAATACTTGTCTTTTCTCCTCTGGACAGTTGTCCTTAAAGTAACTCCTGCAGATTCCATCTGGTCATCCTTATGTGACATAGAAAAAGACAACACTGACTCTCTACTGTATACCTCATCTGACTGTCACTTTTTAAATTTATTTATTTTCTCTTGCCTAGTCAGGTAGAATAGAAAGAAAATCTCCCTGCCAATGAACAAAATAAATGATGATAGTATGTTTAGGTGCTTTCCTCCACATTGCAAAGGTGCAAAGGTAAACATCTGCTTTCTCTGCTGAAGTTTCCCTGTACATGGAAGAATGAGATCAAACGTTTTTACAGGAGAATATAACAGAATTGTTATGTGTAAGATATGAATGTATTTGTTCTATTCTTTCTGAAGACTTATAAGCCTTCAAATCAACAAATATCAATGGCTCTGTGTCCAGATGGAGGCCTGTAACAAGCAGCGTCCCCCAGGGGTCTGTCTGAGGACTAGTTCTCTTTAACATCTTCGTCAGTGACATCGATGATGAAATCAAGTGCACCCTCAGCAAGTTTGCTGATGACACCAAGCTGAGTGGTGCAGTTGACACGTTGGAAGGAAGGGATGCCATTCAGAGGGACCTGAACAGGCTGGAAAGGTGGGTCCGGGTGAACCTGATGAGGTTCAACACAGCCGAGTGCAGAGTTTTGCACTTGGGCCAGAGGAATCCCAGGCATCCATTAGACTGGAAGGAGCAGTCCTTGAGAGCAGCCCTGCGGAGAGGGAACTGGGGGTCTTGACAGATGAAAAGCTTAAAATGATCCAGCAGTGTGCCCTTGCGGCTCAGAAGGCAAATGGTATCCTGGGCTCTATCAAAAGACAGGTGACCAGCAGGGACAGGGAGGTGATTGTCCCCTCTACTCTGCTCTTGTGAGGCCTCATCTGCAGTACTGTGTCCAGGTCTGGAGCCCTCAGTACAAGAAAGACAGAGAGCTGTTGGAGAGGGTCCAGAGGAGGGCCATGAAGATGATCAGGGGGCTGGAGCACCTGCTCTTTGAAGACACGCTGATGGAGCTGGGCTTGTTCAGCCTGGAGAAAACAAGGCTGCAGGCTGGCCTCATTGCAGCCTTTCAGTACCTAAAGGGAGCAAACAAGAGGGGAATCAACTCTTTGAAAGGGTTGATAACAGCAGGACAAGGGGAAATGATTTTAAGTTGAGGGAGGGAAGATATAGGTTGGATGTCAGGGGGAAGTTCTTTACAGAGAGAGTGGTGAGGTGCTGGAACAGGCTGCCCAGAGAGGTTGTGGATGCCCCGTCCCTGGAGGTGTTCAAGGCCAGATTTGTCTAGTATTAAATGTGGAGGTTGGTGGCCCTGCATTTGGCAAGGGGGCTGGAGATTCATGATCCTTGAGGTCCCTTCCAACCGTGGCCATTCCGTGCTTCTGTGATTCTGTGAAATATTTTGGAGATAGATATTAGTATTCTTGTTCATTCATTCTTGTAGAAAGTTGTGTTAGTTTAACATGCTACACTTACCCAGTTCTGTGACTGTTGGCTTGTACTTCTGTTCTTAGGCTGTTTTGGAGGGAGCACAGAAATTATTATTGTTGGCAGAGCTTCCTCACCTTGGCCAGTTTCCTTACCTGTGTCCTTTACATACCAACCAATGGAGAACTGAAGACAAATACAAACCATCAGAAAACATGTGTTCAGGAAATCATAGTAGTTGCCACTGTTTCTTGTGAGCCAGTAGAGTCAGAGCCCAGAGAAGACCTGACTTATATAAAATAAATCTCCAGACAGTGTATTTCTGAAAAGCTGTGTTTAATACAATCCAAAATATCAATGATTTGACTGGACTAAAGAGAGCTGCTTTGCTTATATTTTGTGGTCTTGCTAGAAACTACATTATCCTAAACTCAATCTATTATTACATTTTCAGTTCAACTCTGTTAAAAAATTATACTTCTCCTCTAGTGGAGGACTTAACAAAACCTTTCATTATCATATCTTATTATTAGTATTGTAAGGAAAAGCTTCTTAATATTTTTTGTCCATCTGGAGTAGTAGTACATAATTTCCTAAAAGTACCCCACTGAACTTTGGTTTCATTTTTAGTAGTCATTCCTAATAGAGTGATATTGGAATTGATATCCTTGTTTATCAGAATGTTGGTGAAACTACAGGAAATGTGAGAAAATGTGTATGTTGTGCTGTTCTTAAGTCAGTTGTCACTTGTAACTTGTCACAGTTCATTGAGGCTTTTAGCAGATGTTCCACAAACATTCCAGTCATGGTAAATCCACTCTGTTCTTGGCATTATTTTCTATGCATGTATTGGAAAGTTTGTGCAACACCTAATTCAGTTTTCTTTCTGTGTTTTTGCCATGTCTTGTTTGAATCATCTTATCTCTACACTGAAAGCAGTCATCCATCTTTGAGTCCATTTACTAAAAGCTTGCATTAGTTTCATTTATATTGTGCTCCTTCAATTTAATTGTAAGACTATGAGATCATACCATGTCAAAGTCCTGGCCATAGTCTCTAAGCTTAATTTCTGACTATTATAAAAAAAAATAAAGTGTATTTACATTGGTTGCCTTTTTTAAACACGTAAAAATTTTTTAATGAAGTACTTTATTGCAAGATTATTATATACTTTGTTTGCTTGTTACTCTCCCACCCTCTCTTGGGAACTATATTACAGATCAATTAATCCCAGTCTTCTTCTTAAAATATAGGAAGTGTTTTTGTCCTCTTTGTGCCTCTTGACTGTGCTAGATTTGATTACTCAGTTACTGTCTGCTGGAAGTTCCTGGCCTCCTTTCTGAAAGATTTTGGAAGAGACAAGTGCAATGGTTCTATCCGTCTTGAAATACAAGTATTTGGGACATATGTTCTTGAGAACATCTTCATCCAAGCTTCTAGATAAGACTAAGAATACCTTGAATCATTTGCCTTTTGAAATCTTAAAAACGAAATGAATTTTTCAGTCAATGAAGATCATACAGTTTTTCTAGTTGACTAGTTTCAGAACTTAATTATAATTCCAGATGGAATAAGATATTTTTTTCTAATGCATTATCCAGGTTTTCAGTACTTGAAATTAAAGTAATCGCTCTTTCTTTTATCTTTGGTTGTGATGGGGGATAATTAATTGAACTCCTTTTTTTTCATTTTCCTTCATTTTTGAACTCTATTGTTATGGCTCATCTCAGTCTTTTCTAAACTAGAGAAACTTGAGTCTCTTTTTGAATGTTATAATAATTCAACCCTCTTAGTTGTTGCTGTCTTTATGCTTTCTTTGGCTTGTCTAATAATAGATGGTACTCAAAACTAGATGGTGCACACCAGATGAGATTATCCATTACTGTTTCTAGGTAGTAAAAATCTGTAAAAAAAAACCTGTATTCTCAACCATACGTCCTTTATTGCAGACTTTGTAGACTCACACTTAGTTCTTTGAAATAAGACTGTATACTTGCATGTACATAAAAGATTCATTATAAATTTTCCTTCAGCCCTGTTTTATACACCAATATTAATACTTCATTTCAGTGACAAAGAGGAATTACAGGGAAAAAGTGTAGTACTGCAAGCACAAGACGAAATCTCAAATATGTTCTGTTTAAAAGAATGAAAAAAGAAAAACAAAACCCTAATCCTGTGTTTTGTAATTACAGCTTCACCAAATTAAATTGCTGGTGTACTCATACAAGGGGCTTTTGGATCATAGCTCTCAAAATGTAATTTTCTGCCCCAGACATGAAGGGAAATTCTTTCTTTGGACAATCAGATTTCCCTAACACTACAAACAGAACATTACTTCCCTACGAAGTTAAGAACAACTGTTTCCAGTTCACAGTTTGGATTACAAACTGTCCCTAATCTCTGGATCACAAGTTGCACCACAGTTGCACAGATAATAGATGTCGGATTAAAACAGCAAGCGTGTGACAAGAAGACAAACTCAAAGCAGCATTGGTTTTACAGGCAGCAGAGGCTAGGTGCTGTTTGCAGGGATATTTGTGCTGCCAGCTTTGATGTGTTTTCACAGGTAACGCCTGCTCTACCCACGCTTAAAGCTAACATTGTTTCCAATGAAGTCAGTGGAAATTCAGCTCCTGGCAAGATCTATGCCAAAGCTAAGACATTTATCCGATGCTCCAAACCTGTCCACGCCAGCCCTAGTCATGAGTCTGTCTTATTAAATCCACTGACAGAATTGCAATTTTCAGGAATCTAGTTACAGGTAAAAAAGACGTAATTTTAAACTTCATGTTTTAATCAATAGTTGGAAGTGTCGTAGCCCATGATTTGTGATCCTTTCCTCCTTTTCACTCTTTGTGAGAAGATGTGAGATTTGACAGTCTATTTGATAGACTATCCAGCACACAAGTTGGCAAATGTAATTAACGAGACAGTTTCTAATTTAACATGTGAAGCTGACACCAACACAGTGGGGCAAACATAAAATTTAGAAAATATCCTCAGCAGCTCTGGCCTGTTGTGCCAGGTGTGAAGCATGACGTCCCCCAGGTGAGAGAACTTGGTTGATATCTTTAGCAGCAGCAGCAGCTCCAACTGAAAAACAGGAGACAGATGTTTGTAGGAGGATGTTAGTCACTTTGACACCTGAGCCTATTTAAGCACAGATCTCAGGTAACAGAGATACTGTCCTTAGCAACTGTGTTTCATGTACGTAAGGAAAAAAAATAAAACAAAATGCAACTTTTAGCCTCAGGAAAAGTATGAATATGATCTGAGATAAAACACTATCAGCTCTAGGAAACTGGCATTTTAAGAAGCGCTCCAAATTGAAAGCCTCCTAGGCTTGTAGTGCTCATCTTGGCACTTACCTTACTTGGTAAGTAACTTACCTTACTGTCAAAGTACGTTTTTTTTTTTTGTTTTGCTTACTTGGAAAGGAGAAAAAAAAATGTAACTGAATACTGAAAATGTTTTGAAAAACATTAAAAAAAAAAATAATCAGGTGGCTTCATTAACCTTCAGAAATGAGTAAAGGCACCACCTGAGCTGAATTTAGACCTCACAGATGTCTAGTGCTTAAGAGTAATAATGAGATAACCTCCAGTTACTCAGCACATAAATTTGACTGATTTGGGCTCTGGGAAGAAGGATGTGGGTAGAAAGAAATTAGGAGGTCTGTTATTGTGATACTGGATGAGTCTGAAATCTCCTGACTCTAGTTAGCTTAATTTTATAAGATAGTTACCTAGGTAAACCTCAGAGAGTGAGTATATATACTGTGGTTTGTTCATTTGTTTCTTTTTTTTTTTTAAGCATTAAAAGCATTAAAGTATGATGCCACTTTCAAGTGGGATAACATCACTTGTTTAAATAGACGGGATGGGAACATTCCCCTGCTTGACCTTCTGAGTCATAGGCCAAAATCTTTGTCTTGCTTGGACCCTCATCACCTTTCTCACTGTGGGAAAGATGGAGAGCTCCAGGAATAGCGGGCCGTGATAACAGCTCAATCACTGCATTGCCTGTAAGTGAGTCATGTAACAATGTTAGCCTGAGCAGTTCTGGCAGTTTATTTTATTCTGTAGTAGAATCTGGATTACTTAACTGCTTCTTCAATGGAACAACTTGCCTGAATGGCACAGGTTGATTGTATCTACTTGGGAGAGCAGATACAGATAATGTACTACCAGAAAGCTGTGTTCATCTATATCATGGAGTTGAAATTGATTAGCACCTCCAAAGAAATAACATGAATAACCTTTATGAAGCAGTACTGTGGTAAGGTACTCATGTAGGCTAAGTTTGATGCCGGCCTCACTCAACAGTGGTAAAACTCGTGGTACTGAAAAACATCTGCTCTATCAAAATGGTGGATATGAATGGGGTTACTTTGTATCCTGTTATCTGAATGCTTAAATATCTGAAAAGAGGAATAACTCATTTCTGTTAAATATCAGACATTTTTCTTAAAAAAAGAAATATATATATATATATATATTTAATGCTGAGTGTATCTCATACTTTCACCTACCTGCAAAATCCTTATAAGGCTGGTTGTGTTTGTGTAGTTGCAAATATACCTGTCTTGCAAATGCAAATACATCTTCCATGCAGTGGGGAAAAGTATTTTCTGAGAGATAGGAAATTAATTAATAAAAGCATTATTTCAGATATAATTGGCTTATGGAGTCCTGCAGTTTGAAACTGTAGATCATAATCGTGGCTTTCATGTGATGATGCATAAAACCGTAGTTCCTTTTTTTGTAGCATCTTGGCATTGTTGTAATTGAAGTAAAATATACTTACACTGTTTATCAATCTAAAATTCAGTTAGCCGTTGAATTTCACGTTACCATATTTTGCCAGTAGCTGCTGTTAGTTTTATGAATTATAAATTGTTCATAATACATAACTACTTTATATTATGAAAAGTCTGTTTCTGACATCTAAATCCATTTTATCAGCCAAGCCATCAGTGAACTGACAGCCCTGGTCAGCCCAGTAGGATGATAAAATCCAGCTTTGAAGTATGTAATCCTCTTATTAGTTATATAAGACAGGCAAGCAGGAAATTTCCCAAATGAGGTCTTGAACTGTTTTGTTCTTCACTCACTCAAAACCACCCACCCTAGAATCTCAGTAATGACATTTCATGCCCAACTTTGGGTAGAAAGGTGTTATAATTTTTGGTATTTTGATTTCATACTTTCTGATACAACTCATTTCATGTTATTTCTCTGTTACTATTTTATTTGCTGCCAATTCTATCATAACCACTCTCCAGAAATTCATTTCAAACCTCCTGAGGTTCCAAAGTATTTGTTTCTTTTCTTCTCATGAATAGTCTTCCATAGGGGACTGAGAAAGCATTAAGAATACACCCACCAGCAGCTTTGTTCTTCCCTTAATTTTTTGAACTTCAAAGCCAGTAACCCAATGGCAGTGTACTGAGTGTGCTATTGGTTTGCAGAGAATTGTTGGATTTAGAGGTTAGAGAGCTGTGCTCCCTCAGACGGTGTTCTAAATTTGTGTCATATTTTAATTCACAGGAAGGTCATGCTGATTTAGCTGATAATGGCTTATGTTAATTCCACATGCTGTACCAATTAAAAGCTGGGCACACAAATTAAAATGTTTACTGAAGGTGAATGAAAAACAGAGGAGGTTATAAGCCTTAAATGCTTATTTGAAGTATGGTCCTATTTGAAACAATTCTTAAACATTGTTCTCTGGATTACTGTGTGTACTATGTCTCAATCAATCCTTATAAAATGTGCCTGGTTTACAATAAACAAGGGTTTATTTCCTTAGCTGCCAGCCTTGACGAGTTGGTGTGATCTGTCAGAGTCAGACTGGGATCTTTCCATCACACGTAACATGACCATAAGAAAGATCTGCAGGCCAAAATCTGTCCTCAGCTGCACTCCTGCAATCTCATTACCTCTGTCGTGTGTCCTCAGTGACTCTAGAGCAAATCCCTCTGTGAGGCAGCTCTTCAGCTCCAGGGGAGCGGAGGTAAGGGTGTCGGAGGTAGTGAAGAGAGTTGTGGGAAATTGATGCAACCTCTCCTTGCATAGATCTTTGGTGGGCTGTTTTCTAAAGCAGGCATGTTTATTGAAAAAGATTAAAAATAAATAAAAAATGGACCATTCCTCCTACACATGATAACAGATTAACAATGAATGAACAACTTTATGGAAAAAAAAATAAATTAGGGTCATCTCTTAGTTCCTCTCTGAGCAATGCTTTTTGTTTCCACTGTGTTAGCAGATGAAAAATGGTTCTTAAAGAATTCATATCTTAAAGGCCAGATTTTTCCTGAAATCTACCAGAACCGCAGTACTTAGTACTCAATTTGTTTTCTGAAAAGTGATGTATGTGCTCTTTTCTTTATCAATAAATAACATCTTGCAGTAACAGCTATGTGACCTGTACTTTTTGACAAGTTCTGATTACTTACCAAGTCATTTGTTTATTCCTTTTGTTTTCTATGCATAAATATATTGCTTATCTTTAAGAATCTATAGAATACTTTAAGTGAAAACAACCTATAGAATACTTTAAGTGAAAACATTTATCCAGGCAGTATATTGTGAACACTTCTGTACTCTTCCACTCTAACTTGCAATGAGTAGGTGATCCATTAAGTAATGACAGGCTAATCTGGACCCTTGCGTGTGGTCAGGTCTGTACAGTGTAATTTGTGTCCTGACAAGCTCACAAGCAACTGACTAAAGATGCAGTACAAATGTTACTTTTGATATTGCTGGGACTTTAAAATTGCAGGACCATTTTTCACACCTGTCAGTAGTCCAAATAAATAGACAAGAACATAAACAGTAATAAGCATGCATAGGAAGGCAAAGCAATTGAACAATTTTATTTGAAAAGCATTTGCAAATCACTTTTGTTAGCAGCTGAAATAACTGTGATTATAAAGTATCTGATTGACAGAATCAAGATAATTGCTTTGAGTTTGTGGGAATGGTAGTGCTTAAAGAATAAATGAAGTGCATTTTGAATCATATAAATCAGGAGATTTATTGTTCAGTTTTAAAAAAAGATTTTGTTTCTCAAAGCGATGCTGTGTTCAAATACAAATTGCAATCTATATATTAAAATAAAAAAAAGAAAAAAGGTTGAGGTCATATGCAGCATTTAACAGTTTCTGGTAAAAATACGTTACAGAATTGACTACTTCTAAGGTGAATTGCTGTACATGGTAGGCTTCTATTTGACCTGATGAAAGATATTGTAGTTCCATCATACTTCTATAAGAATGGAGTTTATGTACATGTTTGGAAAAAGAAAAAAAAATATTCAACAAAGTAGCAGTACTGCAAGTGATTGCTCAGGTAACTATCTGTATTTGAGGAAAAAATAGGAATAACTTTAAGAAAAATCAAATACTACTTTTGAGACATGATGCCTTTTGAGACATGGCTTTAGCTGTTTTTGTTGAGAAAAAGTTAAATGTGTCCATTTAACTTAAAAGAAGGGAGTTGGCAGGTTACTAGAATTTACTTTTTAAAGGGATGTTGGTCCTTTAAAACTACAGGGTGCTCAGCCTCACACCTGTGTTTGAGACCATACTCCTGGAAACTGTATTAAGGCACAGGCAAGACAAGGAGGTGATCCGACATAGCCAGTACAGCTGCACCGAGGGCAGACTGTGCCTGACCAATCTGGAGGATTTCCATGATGGAGTAATGGCAACAGTGGGGACAAAGGAAGTGCAAGCTAGACTTATGCAAGGTCTTTGATATGGTCCCACACTATATCCTTATCTCTAAGTTGGAGAGAGAGAGATTTGAAGGTGGATAAGGAATGGTTGGATGGTCACAGCCAGAGAATTTGGTCAATGGGTCTGTATCCAGGGGGTTGCCAGTAACGAGTGGTGTTCCTCAGGGGTGCATCCTGGGACCAGTTCTCTTCCACATCTTTCTCAATGAGGAAGATAATCAGATTGGGTGCACCCTCATCAAGTTTGCAGATGACAGTAAGCTCAGTAGTGCAGTTGATATAGCAGAAAAAAGAGATGCCATCCAAAAGGCCTGGACAGGCTTGAGAAGTAGATCCATGTTACCCCAATGAAGTTCAACAAAACCAAGTGCAAAGTTTTGCACTTGTGTTGGTGTAATCCAAAACATGTACAGGCTGGGAGAACTTGTTGAGCAGTCCTGTGGAAAAGTACTTGGGGGTCCTCGTGGATGAAAAGCCAGCACTGCGTCTTGTAGCTCAGAAGGCCAACTGTATCAGGGCTGCAATAAAAGAGGGGTGGCCAGAAAAGCAAAGGAGGTGATTAGGGTTAGGGTTCCCCTCTTCTCTTCCACTAGTAGCTCATGCTGTATCTAACGTGCTTTGAATTCACTTTCTGGATTTTGCGGTGCTAATACAATAGTGAATAAAATTATTCAAGATGTTGTTATTGTTCCCATGAGAGCTTAAGAAAAGTTTATAAAATGCTGACTTTTCCGAAAATTTTAGTTATTATTTAGTTATATTTAGTTATTATTTCGTTATTCAATGTAATCATGCTCTAATCCATTACAAAGCTAATGAGTGGTAGTGTGTCACATTCACAAATCTATTTGGTTCCCAGCAGGGATGCAGAATATACCTGGAGTCAACATGGATAGTTCTATTACAGAATGTAAAAACACTAAATAAAGTGAAGACTTACTGTCTACACTATTGTACAAAGATTTGTACTCATTCTCTATCATCCCTTCAGAAGAATTGCATTTGGTTTCTTAACAGTGTTCTAGCAGTTAGTTCAATAACCTTGTTGTAATATTGGATACTGAAGTCTTATGTGAGAATGGAGAAAACAATACCAAGGTGTTTTTTTTTTCTTTTTCTGTGTGTTGTTTTCTGTTTCTTTTTGTTATATTATATTCTCAGTGCTTAATGTCTGTCTGGAGAGAGTTAAGTAGCTTTGTATTCAGTTTATGTTCATGTAACAGTATCTAAACCTAAAATTCTTATGTAAGTTAATAATGCATGTTTAGTCTCATTATTCTTCAATTCCAGATGAGCTTTTCTGCCCATCTGCTAAGAAGCTAATCTGGATTTGCATGATTGATAGTAACTAAGGTTAGTTTACCTGGCACAAATTCATTTAAGCCAGATAATGGTCATTCACCTTACCAGATTGTCTCTATTCTTTGAATTACCTTGCATTTTCTAATAACTTGCATGAAGAATCTTGCATGGCCTGGCCCTAGTCAACAGCAGATAACTTGCAAAATAGAACAACTCTCTTTCCTGCAAAAAGAAACCTAATGGAGAATGTGTTTGATCTGTTGAGCTCCAGGGTGCACCTACCTTCCAGTAAATGCATCTCTCTACTGTAAAACCCAAGGTTTTGAACAGCAGCAACTGGATTTGCAGCACATTATGTTTGCTTCATCTACCCTGTGATTCAGAAGTATCAAGAGGTTTTTATTTGTTGAAGACATGATCCCTGAAGATGATCTTAGAGGTCTTTTCTAACCTTAATGATTCTGTGAAATCATAGCAATTCATGAAGTACTGTTTGTGATGTTTTTTGTCCTCCTGGCAGAGACAATGTGTGAAAGAGAGGAACAATTTCACATTTCACACTGAAAATTAAATGCATCCAATGTTTTTCTGGTAAGAAGTTTTAAATGTTTTTCCTTTCTTTTGCTTGAATAGAATCCTGATAAAGGGATCTCTTGCACTCTGTTGGTGTAAGGCCTTATTTATTATACTGCCATAAAACTAGTCTTTTAACACTTGGAGCATGTACTGTGATTTCTGCCAGCTCCAGAATATATATGCTAAAGAGCTAAGGTGAATTTCAGAAGAGTAAAAGTATATGCTAATTCTGTTTTTTGTTTTTGTTTCTCCTTGTTTAGAAGCTTAGTGGGATAACTCTGATCAAACACTGGAATAAGAAAAACAGGTGTGCCTAGATGCAAAATAGCCATATGTTTGCTATGAATCACTATAAAAACCTTTTTAGTTAGAAGCTCTTTTTCCTCACATGCACATAAACACAGCAGTCTGAAAGCTAAGTGCTCAGAGGCCTCACTGTGACTGGCTTATGCTAAAAACAAGAAGAAAAAAACCACTCAAAAAAGACATATGCTTTTGTGTGTGTGTGTGAGAATTCAAATTCATTATTTGTGCTTGGAGTTACTAGAGATGCTGGAGAATGGTAAAAGAATATAATAATATCCAATGTTTTCTGAAGTATGAATAAAGCTCTCTTTCCCCATTTCAGTAAGTGCTTTCTATTGTATACATGGGACATTTCCAGTATGTTTTATCAGTGTTCTCATTCTGCTTGGAACAGCTGAGCTACCTGCTTGCTCGCTGACAGACTCCTGTGGCACACTTTGATTTCTCCCCCAGCTGGTACGTATGTGCACAGGAGGCTGTAGGGCCATGGGGACCCAAGATTTACCTGACTCACCTGGCACCTGCAGCTTGTGACTTTATCTCCCTGCCATCTGCCACAAGAACCGTGCCTCTGACTTGCTTTTCTTGGCTGCTAATTCAGGTCAGGATTAGGAAAGTGTTTTGTCATCTGGGCACCACAAAGCTTCCAGTGACCTCTGAAGGTGAGCTTGCCAGTAGTGAATAAAAGCTGAGCTAAATCTGGTAGCTTATATGTAAGAAGACCTAAGTATATATTGGACCTAGGCTTTCTCCTTCATGAAAAAGGGAGAAAACAGAAATAAAATTAATTATGAAAGTCAAAGGAAGTTTGCTGTGCTGGCAAGCTGCTTTTCTTTCAGGGTCCCAGCAAACCTGTGGTGTGTAATACATCCTCGAAGCCTGTAAGTGTAAGTCAGGACAGGCAGAGCATGCCTTGTCTCCTAAGGCCACGCTGCACTGTAGTCATGGTTTTTGCTGCGGTTTTGCATTATCTATCTAGCACTGTTCCTTAACAACCCTTATAAATACTAACTGAAATAATTTTTTTCCTCTTGCCCCTACCCTAGAAATCAGATTTGAGAAATCTGTCAGCAGTGGTATGCAATTTTATTTCTGTTAATTCAGAATTCAGACAAAATTGAGAGGCCATTATTTTAAACAACTCAGAGCCAATATACCATTCGACCCATTATTTCCTACACATTGATAGTAAATTACTAGTGTGCCTCTGAAAGTATACTGGCTTCTTTTTTCTTCTTTGTTCCTTTCTCCAGCTATCAATAACATAAACAACTTCTTTAACAGCCTCTTTCCTCTGAAGCAGTAATGACATGGCACACACTGCCTCAGAGACTGGAAGTGGTAAAGAACTGAACACTCGGTTAGATTAGGCTCTTGAATCAGAGTTAATAATAGAAATAGTCTTAGGAAGAGAGAGAAAAAAAGCATGAAGATCATTGTAGGAGGAAACATCACTTAGTGGCAGTTGTAGAAAGTGGGATTTAAAATCAGGTACAATTTCTGTGAAACACCATCACAATCACTCAAGTGGCTGATCTAAAATTTTTTCTTTCCCTGTTGTAAAAAATATCCAATATTTTTGTCTCTTTTGAAGGATGCTTAATTCTTTTTTTTCAATATTGATTGTTGTTATTATTTTAACATGCCTAGAATTTTATTATGAAGTTTTGAAAAACCAGCTTTGGGGATGCATCTGCCCTGATCTGTGAGGTCTTCTTCAGGTGTGTTTATCACAGTACCGTGACAGGAGAATGGGCCTGTTCTCTCTTCACTTCCCCATGTTCTTGGTCTCGTAAGGACCTGAGCACCTCTGCTTGAACCTGATGCACTTTTACTTGGCTGTGTCACTCCCTGCATTTGACGTTTCAGCAGTCCCACTGTAACCCTTCCTTTTTCCACAGGCACCACCTTTGCCTGAGAATAGCAGCCACCAGGCTGGGTTCACCACAAGCAAGTTGCTGTGCTTTTCTAAAGCAAAATAAAATCAACTTTTGTATCTTAAGTTGCTTACTGTGTGATGATTCCTCTGCCCTGAATATCCTGTTCATCTCAGTTTTCAAGAAACATAACTTATGGCACACTGATTCAGGCTGCGTGTCTTAATATCTAAGTTTGTCAGTTATCCAGATGCAATCTACAGCAAATGCTACTGACTCCCACGGTGCATTAAAGTGTATGTAAGTAACAACACTCTCTGGGCCTTGTTAAATTAAAATAATTTATTAATCCTGGGTAGGAGGGAAAGAGGAGCAAAGTAAAGTGAAAATTAAGCAGAGACAGAGTACGTGACTAGAAAGATTTTTTAAATGGCAGTTTTCAGATTCAGCTGCTGTAATGGCTTGGTACTGTGTTATAGCAGACAAGAGCAAGAAATTGCAGGTGTATTTTCCTGTGACTGTTGAAAATAACACTCTTCTGGATCTGTCTTGCATCATTTAGGGGATATGATTTCTGCCTGTAGCTACACATTTTTAGTGCTTTTGCAAAGAATGCTTATGCCTGTGACAACCCCCTGTTGCTGTCACTATTATCTGAGAAATTCTATTCTCTGCCGAAGCTGATACTCTTTAATGACCTGCCACTGGCTAACATTAAGCATTGAAATTGTTTGCATTGATTTAGATTGTTCTGTAAATTTTTAGTTTTTTTTACATTGTATAAATGCATATGCATTATCCCTTAATGAGGCAGGTTATTTAAATTTCAGATCAGACTGGGGATGTTGTAAGTGTGATACTTCTATATTCCTCTGCCATCTGTCACTGAGGAGCTCCTTAAAGCTGCAGCCTTGGTTAGAAGAACAGCTTAGTCACATAATCTCTGTCCCCATTTCTAGCCAAAGATCAAAGACAGGGTACACTTCCTTTTTCCATTTTTTTCCTTTCTTTTTAATTTTTTTTCCTTTTTTTTTTTTTTTTTTTTTTTTTACTTTCTCCCTTTCTTTCCAACTGAAATGTTCACAATAACTGAGCAGGCAGTAAGGTGGGATATTCAAAGGCAATTGTTTTGGTACTATGGACATTATATTTATCTAAGTAGCTCAGGCCAGAGATATTGCAGGAACTCACATCTTGAAGCAGCAATTAATGCAAATCTCTGGTGCTGAAACAAGGCAAGTAACTGATTTTAAATTTTACTCTCACAGGAAAAGGAGGCATGGCTTGATCTTATGGTTTTTCATCCTTTTCATGCCACTGAACAAGATCAGATAACCATAGCTGGTTATCTGGTTATGAAGGAGAGGTATGGCTCACTCATTTCTGAAGTGAAACAGGACTAACCAAAGCAGACAGAATGCAAAGATGGGCTGAGAAAACTCAGCTTTACATTCCCCATGCAGAATTTGTATAATAACCTACAGAGCTAACCTGAAGAGCTAGGGATTGTTGTCTGAGCAGTTTTAACTGTGATGCTGATTTTGTTCCAAATTAAGGACACTTCATCAAAGTTAGCTGGTTTGCGTTCATGCTGTTCTTCGTTTTAGCTAACAGACTGTCCTCTGGGCTCTTGCTCAGGTGGACCATGGAGGGCTGCAGACCTTAGCTGGAAGGAAGAGCAGTGACAGACTGGAGGTCTGAAACTAAAAAGGAGAATCCTTTGGGAGCCCTTGAAGGCATCAGAAGCAGCAAGCCCGGATGCTGACAGCAAATGAGTGCTCATTCCAGTGTTAGAACTGCACTACCTTTGTCAAAAAAGGGATAGGTCTGTAAAAAGAAGTTCCTCTTTTTCCTAGCCCCCACCTTCACGCTGAGAATACAACAAGATATTTTTTTAGCTTCTTGAAAGCAGATGTAACTTTGTTCTTCTGAGCATGTGTTACCTGGTTGTCTGCTCCTGCACAGCAAGAGGACCTGTGGCATAGCTGATGTGGCACCAGGCTTGGGATACATAGCCCCACATGCTCTGAAGTGATCATCAACTTTTTATTTTTCTTTCTTTCTCATAGAATCACAGAATCACAGAATTGTAGGGGTTGGAAGGGACCTCCAGAAATCATCGAATTCAACTCCCTGCAAAGCAGGCTTTCTAGACCACACTGTAGAGGTAGGTGTCCAGGCGGGTCTTGAGTATCCCCAGAGAAGGAGACTCCACAACCCTCTCAACAGCCTGGTCCAGTGCTCTGTCATCCCTACCATAAAGAAGTTTTTATGCACCTTTGTGCAGAAATTTTCGTCTGCTCCAGTTTTTGGCCATTTCCCCTTGTCCTGTCCCCACAGCCCATTGAAAAGAGTGTGGCCTCATCCATTTGCCTCCTACACCTTAGATATTTATAGACACTGATGACATCCCCTCTCAGTCTTCTTGTCTCAAGGTGGTCCTGTATGTATTGGTGGAAAAAATCACATGTACAAAATTAAGCATGCAATAGTTGTCAATAAGGAGAACTACTGCTTTGAAGTGCTAACTTGCAATCCCATCTACATCACTGATATGTGAAATGAGGATGAAGAGTAAACTCATAATCTTACATGCAAATTGGCAGGTTACCTGCTGCTTTCTATTCTGCCACCTAAATCTTGTCTCAGTAACATTAGAGTCATTTTTATCTTTACATTTCTAGTTGGTATAATGACTTGTTTAAATTATGTTCTTGTCATACATGTGCTGTTCACACTTTCCCTATGAAACAGGTCCTTTATTACTAAAAGAAAGCCCTTTTATATGTTCCTCAATCTTTGGCTTTTTTCATTCTTTGGAGTTATTTTTTTCTTCAAAATGAATTCACTTAACAAGAGTGACTTCTTCCAATCAGAAATATGTTTTCTGCTAGACAAATAGGACTTCTGTAATTCAATGTATGTTACTAAACAAAGGTATGATTCAGTACTCTTACTGAAAAGTAACAAATGACTTTTCCACCTCTGTTCAATTTCAAAATGAGGTCTCTAGCACGTAATCTTTTCTGCGGGTGAAATTGGGGTTTCTGAACTTACCTGATGACAAATATGCTACATTACAGTCTTGCACAAGGAATGTGACAAAGCATACGTAACAGAATATTTCTCAAGTGTCAGACTGCATAAACACTGAGAAAAATCACTGAAAAAAAAAAGATTATTAGAATACTTTAAACACCTTTTCTTTTCCTTTCCTAATTCAAAATCTGACTTTCCAGCGGGATGAAAAAAATTAACACACTTTAGTTAACATAATATTATTGTTACCTGAATTTCAGTAAGTTGGTAAGTCTGTATGTTCAGTGTCAGTTTGAATACTAGGAAAATATTCTTCTCAGAAAGAGTGATGGGGTATTGGAACAGGCTGCCCAGGGTGATAGAATCATTGTTCCTGGATGTTCAAGAAAAGTGCAGATGGGGCACTGAGGGACAATGTTAGTGCTATGTTGGTGATAGGTTGATGGCTGGACAAGATGATCTTGGTGGCCTTTATATGGATTCTGAGCACAGAGTACATAATATATAACTATATATAACTATTTCTAAAATATTTCTTCTCTTATTGTACTCTAACTTGACATAGAAGCCCTTCTGTTCTTTGAGCAGGACATTGAGTGTCCTGGCTATGTGAGGACAGACTGTTTTCACTATACACAGTGATAAGAGGACAGTAGGAATTCCTAGGAAATAGATTATAATATTACAAAGAATACGGAAAAAATATCTGATGGCAGATGAGGAAAACCCTTGAAACAGAGGGTAAAGGCAAAATATGCATATGCTTAGTATGTTTTATAGCAGATTGAGAAAGAAGTGAGAGATGACAGAAAACCACAGGTCTGAGGTGAATATTGCCTGCCAGCTCCCCAGGCACTGTGAAATTGCAGATTTTATATGTCTCATAAAAGAGTTGTTGCTTCCAGTTCTACATGCTGTGGCAAACACCTGGGAATCTGCCTTTCTAATGTGAAATGCAGCCAACAGAACTAACTAGCAGCACGCCTATCTTGCTGTGATCCGAATGTATTTGGGTCAATGTTACACAGGGGTTGCTCTTACAGTTTAAAGAGCTTTAAAAAAAACAACATGGTTGCTCACATAAATGGTTATGGAGGAAGATGTAGATTGTCCAGGTCTGCACCAGATCCCCTGACAAAACAAAGACCTGGCAGTCTCTGCTGCTCAGAGAGCCACATGACACCTCACTATGCCGTACATCAGTGTCTTTTTCCCTGCCTATATCACCAATGCACAGTCTCTGCCTGGAAGCTGCAAAATTTCTGCTGCCCAAAGCACTCCATTCATTTTCAACAATGCAGGTACTTTAACATGAATATTACCAATGCATTTTCCAAATTTCTCTTCAAATCTTCCTCTGGAGGAAGTTGTATTATCCCTTTTTAAAGGACAGGAAAATCAAGGTAGTGGAAGAATGTGTCCTTCCTTGTCATTCTGAAGAGAAGGGATGATATCCAAGGGTTCTTAATAAGTATGAGAAAACCTCATCAAGTTCAATGAGGCCAGGTGCAAGGTCCTTCACCCAGGTCAGGGAAATTTCAAGCACAAGCACAGGCTGGATGGTGGGTGAAAAGAGAGGAGCCCTGAAGAGAAAAACCTGAACATGTTAGTGTATGAAAAACTCAACGTGACTCAGCAGCATGTGCTTGTAGAACAGAAGGCCAACTCCATTTTGGGCTGCATATGAAGAGGAGAGGCCAGCAGGGCAAGGGAGGTGATTGCCTCCCTTTCCTTCACTCTTGTGAACACTGTAACCAGATGTGGGTGCCCCCAGCACAAGAAAGATGTGGAGCTGCTGGAACAGGTCCAGAGGAGGGCCATGAGGATTATTAGCGGGCTGGAGCCTCCCCTGTGAAAAAAAAGCTGAGAGAATCGGGTTTGTACAACCTGGAGAACAGAAGGTTCTGGTGTGACCACAATGAAGTGTACTGGAAAGCTGGAGAGGGACGCTTTACCAGAAAGTACAGTGATAGGACAAGTGTTACCTTTAAACTAGAAGAATAGAGATTTAAATTAGATATTAGGATGAAAATTTTCATTCAGAAGGTTGTGAGGCATTGGCACAGCTGCCCAGAGAAACAGTGGGTGCCCATCTCTGGAGGTGCTCATGGCCATATTGTATGGGACCCTGGGTAGCCTGATCTGGTGAGTGGCAACCAGCCTATTACAGGGGGTTGGAACAGGATGGTCTTTAAAATCTCTTCCAACAAAAACTATAATTCTATGATTAATTTGGATATTTCACCTATGGCAGTTTCTTGTTCATTCTGCCTGATCTGCCTTTAGGAGCTCCTTCAATTAGTAATTTCATTCCTGTTTAATGCTCTGAACTCGGTGGAAACAACACAGCTGTAGGAAAAAGCTGTGGCCTCTGTAGTTCTGTGTGCCATTAGCAGAACTCTTTGTTAATATTATTTCTACCACAGGGCAGAACATGTGAAGCATACTACTGACAACCAGTGACTAATTTGGTGGTAGGTTATCTGGCACATATCCACAATGTTTAATGAGTGCAAAACCCAGCTTGACTTTCAGATTCCGGCTTGAGCTTACAGGACTGATTGTTAGAAATAGAGGCAAAAGGCCCCATCTTCTTTTATTCATAAATTGAATAAAACCACTGAACAAAACATTGAGTGACATATGCAGTAGCTCACAGTGGCTATCTAATTCCCATGCCTCAGAATAAGTTCATGATAATCAATTAAGTGTTTTAGTAATTAGCAGGTACTTGTCTATTTCCCCCCCAAGCATCAAAAAAGAGTACCAGGTAAAAGATGACATGTAGGACAGCCAATATGAAAATAATTGGTCCAAAGTCAGTCAGTGCAGCAAAAGGCATTGCAAAATTTACTTCTAACAGCCACCTCCCTGAGTGAGGCTACTGTGCTCTTCTAATGACAGTGTGGTTCTGAAGCATAGTTCAGTGGCTTTCCTGCCACGCAGGTATCTATCTTGCTGTACAGAGATGTCTACAGCAAAACTAATAACCTTAATCTTCTATTAAAGTTCATAGGGGGAAGTAAAAACATCCTGGAGGCAGTTAATCTCAAACTAAAGCAGACATCTATATTAGAAAAATCATGCTCTAAATGTTCCTGTGTATTCACTGACTTTAGTAGGAGCCATGGGCGAGCACTTCCATCAGTTGAAATTGATCTAGCAGACTTCTGAAGTTGAGAGGCAAGAATGACTTTCACTTTTAGAAAGAATCTGAGCAGTGTATTTGATTTCTCTGGAATTTGGAATTTTTTAATCTTCTAATTTGAAAAACCAGCCCCTCACCACCCAACACGAATAATATTACAAAGGTTGGAATAAGAACATAATGTTTTGGCTTTGATGAAGGTTTTTCTAAAAATTTGTGGAAAACCTTTTTATTCCTGACAAGTTTAGACTGAAAACAGTCTGAAAATGTCATTTTCTCAGAAACGTAATTTATTGTTTGGACAGCTTTTCTTGGTAAACAATTCACTGATCCAGAAATCTGTCCTGAAGTAAAGCAATCATACAGATAGGTGTGATAGAAGGTATCCTTTTATGAAAATTCAACTTAGGTAGATATTAAGGGCTTTTTATTATCAATACAATATCTTTGGAAATTCCAGATTGTTGACAGCTTGACAAAACCAGATGAACTGTATTGCACATTAATGAGATCATCTTATCTATCTTGCATGCTTCTTCAAGAACATATATCTCCAACAAGGCTCGTGGGAAGCAGGATATTTTCACACCTGAAGGTGCTAATTCCGTTGTACTATTCAAATAGACACTGAGTTCAATTTTGCATATAAAGTAATCAGTTTGTTTTTAAGGAGCTCTTTACAGTGAGTTACCACTTATGGCTATGTTTATGCTGTCTTCTCACCATGGATAGTATGTAGGGTTAAAAGCCCAGACTCACCTTGCCCCATGGCACAGTCCAAGCTGTTCCTCAGCAACACTTTTGTGCTACCCTGTGGCCTAGTCCTTTTCCCTGTGCCTGGGAACCCCAGGGCTGCTCTGCTTTGTGGCTCCCTTATGGCTGTTATTCCCTGCTTCCCTGTAATTCTCTATCATTTCTTTCTCTCTATGTCTTCTGCAGGTAAAATTTAGTTCTCTGTGCTGGTGTTTGCTGAGTTATTTAATAATTTATTTTGCTATACTTGAATTGTTACATGTCCAATTAAAAACAAAAACATAACATCTAGAAAGAATTTTTAATTAGGAGTTAACAGCTCCTTGAAAACTAATTGTAAAGTGGCTGCTTGTATGTACACTAGAGAAGATGAGGATTTACACTTAGAAGCACATAACACTGCCCTCCTCTGCTCCTATCCCCTCTGACCTTTTCTGTCTGAGATGTCTCAGCCATCTGTTCTTTCATGAGAAAAAGAAATAAATCAGGAAAATAGCCTTATTTATATTAGCAAAATGTAGAGAGCACAAGAAACAATGATGTGGGGGGAAAAAGCAGGAAACAGGAAACTGAAACTGTGCTATAAAAAAGGGATTGTCTTATAAACGTTTTTCGCATTACCTGAGCTGACTGTGCTTGGACATGGATTCAGTATAAATAATGCCCTCTGCAATGAGTTGTATGTGGACATGATTCCTGGAACTGTTATCTCCAAAATCAAATTGCTTTCCTCCCCAGGACGGTGGGCACAGCCTCAAGCTGTGGAAGTTCAAGAAGCATCTGAACAACACTTCCGTTCACATGGTCTGATTTTTGGGTGATTGTGTGGAACAAGGAGTTTGACTTGGTTATCCTAATGGGTTCCTTCCAGTTGGGATGCTCTATGGTTCTATTATATTATTCTATGATTCTTCTCTACACACCTCCAGCTCCTGGAGGTGGAGTGCTTGTTTACACCCCAATTATTAAAATATCTTTTATGATCTTCCCCCATTGGGTAAAGCCTACTCACGCTTTCCTCAAGATGTCTAAGTGATTTGGGAACCCAGTTTATTTGAATGTAAAGTGCATATACAAATTTATTGGGCTTTTAAAAGTCCCAGCAGGAGTCTGCTTAATGGTAGAAAGCAACAGACTGATAAAGCAACCTTGGCCACAGCACTGAAAAATGACTCAGTGCAATAATTTAACTTACAGCCTAAATTGTGTATAACAGTATTTATTCATTACTTGTCCCAAAATCTTATTTTCTTCCCTCTACTTGTATATCAGGGACAGATTTGTTTCAGACCTAGTGGAGAGAATATTTCTTTCAAGGACATGCTGGAGGAGTTTGCAAGAGGCTGATCAAAATTTGCAAAACTGAACTAAAAAAAAGAAAAATGATGCTCTGTAATATGGAAAATAATAATGACAAACATTTCTCAAGTAAGAAACCAAGGAGAAAATAAGACATGGGATTATAGAATAGCTTTGGTTGTAAGGAATAGATCATCCATTTCCAGCCCTCTTGCTGTAGGCAGAGCCACCCAGCCAAATCTGCTCAGAATCTCGTCTAATCTGGCCTCTAAGGCAGGGCATCTACATCTCCGGGCAGCCTGAGCCAGTATGTCACCAACCTGTGAGAAAAGAATTTCCTCCTAACATCGAATCTGAATTTATTTGCTTTTAGTTTAAAACCATTCCTCATCCTCCTATCACTGCCAGACCATATACAAAACGGCCTTCATATTGTTCATGAGCTCTATAGTTGAAGGCTGCAACGAGGCATCCTTGAAGTCTTCTCCAGAGTGAACAAGCCTAGCTCCTTCAAAAAATGTCTTTATAAGAGCGGTGCTCCATCCTTCTGAGCATCTTTGTGGCCTCCTTGTACAACCCAAGACAACAACTCTATGTCTTTATTGTCTTGGGGGCTCCAGGACTGGATGAAGTAGTCCAGATGAGGCCTCACACGGGCAGAGCACAGAGGGACAATCTCCTCCATCTCCCTGCTGGCCATCTCTCTTTGATGCAGTTCAGGATGCACTAGGCCTTCCGGACTGTAAGCACACATTGCTGGTTCATGTTGAGCTTTTTGTCCATCAGCATCCTCAAGTGCATCTCTTTAGGGCTGCTCTTGATGAGTCCTTCTCCCAGTCTATACATGTCCGGGATTGCCCTAACCCAAATATAACACCTTTCTCTTGGCCATGTTGAACCTCCCCCTAATGCAACCATTTATTCAAATAATATTCTTATTCACTGGGAGATTTTCAACCAACCTTTTCTGGTTGAAAATCTGGTTCAACCTGGTTTCTTCATTTGAAACCATCCTGTTCTTAAGCACAGTATTTGAGAAACAACTATCTTTGCCAAGAGTGAAAAAGGTGACGTCACACTTTTTGTAGCTATCTAATTCATATGACTCTCATATCTTCTCCATGCACAATGCTGTGTAATATGGAGACAGCAAGTAGGTCCCATAAGCACTACTTTTGCTCTCAGAGAGGATGTAACTGGAGATCCATGCAGGTGCATTTGTTCTAGTTTTCAGTTTTCAATCATCTGCAATGCAGACATGCTTTATGAATCACAGAACAAAATGCCCTACTTCCTCACTTCCTGCTTATTTCCTCAGAGAAAAACTTTACAAATATTCTGCAAACAGTGCTCATGCTATTTCTTATCAAATTTCTAGCACTGTACTGAACACCTTCATTCATGAAGCCAAAATTCAAAAGGATGAATTTTTAGAAAATTAAGTTATGTCAATCTGTACATTAAATAAATGAGGGCTGATCTGAAAGTAATGCCTTCTATTTAATTATACTGGTCCACAGTGTCAGAGACAGATATTGGTGGTATGGCAGTAGAGCTTGAACCAATATTCTGATATATCTTCTTGCTGTGTGACAGATGGCAGCAGAGGAGCAGTCTGACAGTCTGACATGGAAGTACATGTGAAGAAGACATATGAAACAAAGATGCATCACTGAATTCCTCTGTGTGGAAAAAATGGCACCCATTGAAATTTACCACATGCAGAGTGATTATGCAAACCAATAGGGAAGTGAGCACAGTGAGGTGGTGGGTGGTATGTTTCAGCAGTGACAACAGCGACAGAGGGTCACCTCCACTAGTGCAGATTTTTATGAGTGCAGCATCAGATTCATGTTCAGGGCAGGTGAAAACGTATAGCTAATGGCAGTGACTGTTGAAAAATACAGAATTACCTCTATCAAATTATGTTACTGTGCATTTTGTATCTGTTGTAGTTTCCATGGAAATAAATACTTTTGGGGCATTACTTTTGGGGCAAGTTTGTATATTGCATTTTGTATATAGATGAATGCCTCTCAGAATGGAAATGTACTGACATAGTCTTCTCATCCTATAGTTCAATTTTTTTTTTTTTTCAATGTCTATCTCAATTTTAAAAGCATTTGAGTAACTACTTCACAAAAACATTAAACAGTCTATCATCCTTCCACTTAAAATTTTCTTGTAGGCTGTACATTTTTGTTAGACTCAATTGTGTAGGAGGCTGTAAATTTCATATGGGTGCATTTGATTTAATTAGTTGTCTTGATGTATGTGCTTGTGTCTGCTCTGAATGTCAGACCAGAGCATCAGCTGATGTAGTCTTTATTCCTTCCAAAGAAGTACTTGATTTTGCACCATCTGAGGTAGAGTTCTGTCTGCATTATCTGTACCTAAATGGGTATCTGAAAGCCAAATTCAAACTGTTGGAGAAAAGTATGAAAAGAAGTTCTGATCTGTACTCTATAGTTGAAATGTCTTTGTTTAATTGTGTATTATGACCTCTTTGTAATCTACCTCAGACTAAAAAGGAAAAGGCCCTTTATGTCAGCTCCAAGTAGGTAGCCCTGTAAAATAAATTTTGTTTGTTTCCTCATCCTTATTTATTTATTTATTTCTCAAGGCCTCGTGAAAACTTCTATAGCTCTATCACAGAATCGTAGGGTTGGAAAGGACCTTAAAAGACCATCCAGTTTCAACCCCCCTGCCATGGGTACCACCAGCTCAGGCTGCCCAGGTCCCTGTCCTGGCCCTGAGCACCTCCAGGAATGGGGCACCCGCAGCTTCTCTAGGCAGCCTGTGCCTTGCCTCACCACGTTCTGAGTAAAAAATTTCCATCAAATATCTCATCTAAATTTGTCTTCTTCTGGTTTAAAACCATTCCTCCTTATCCTTATCCATGCTACAAGGTACTGTAATATGTTGACTTCCCTTCTGTTTATAAGCTCCATTAAAGTGCTGGCAGGCCACAATGAGGCGTCCCTGGAACCTTCTCTTTTCCAGACTGAACAAACCAAGTTCCCACAGCCTGTTTTCCCAGAAGAGGTGCCCACAACTCTGATTATCTTCGAGGCCTCCTCTGGATTCACATCAGCAGCTCCACATCTTTCTTGTGCTGAGGCCCCAGGCCGGGACACAGTAATCCTGGTGGGCCTTCCCTTCCCTGTGTTGCTGGCCACACCTCTTTTGATGCAGTTCAGAGTACTGTTGGTCTTCTGAGCTGCAAGCAGGCTCATGTCCAGCTTTTCATCCACTAGAGCACTCAAGTCCCACTCTGCAGATCTCCTCTCAGTGAGTTCTTTCAGTCTGTACACATGTGGAATTGCACTGACATAACTGCAACAACTTACAATTGCCCTTGTTGAACCTCGTTAAAGAGAATCACAGAATTGTAGATACTGGAAGAGACCTCCTGAGATCATGAATCCAACCCCCCTGCCAAACACCCTAGATCAATTTGCACAGGTAGGCGTCCAGGTACATCTTGAATATCTCCAGAGAAGGAAACTCCACAGCCCCCTTGGCAGCCTGTTCCAGTGTTACATCACCTTTATTGTGAAGTTTTTATGCACATCTGTGCAGAATATCCTCTGCTCCTGTTTGTAGCCATTTCCCCTTGTCCTGTCCCCACAGACCACTGAAAAGAGTCTGTCCTCGTCCCTTTGCCTTCTACACCTTACATATTTATAGACACTTATCAGACCTTCTCTCAGTCTTCTTGTCTCAAGACTGAACAGACCCAGGTCGCTCAGCCTTTCCTCACAGAGGAGATGCTCCAGGCCCTTTACCATCTTTGTGGCCCTCTGCTGGACACCTTCCGGGAGATCCTTGTCTTTTTTTGTACTGGGGAGCCCAGAATTGGACACAATACTCCAGGTGAGACCTGACCACGGCAGAGTAGAGAGGGAGGATCACCTCCCTTGAGCTGCTGGCCACACTCCTTTTAATGCACCCCATGATCCCATTGGCCTTCTTGGCCAGTAGGGCACACTGCTGGCTCATGGCCAACCTATTGTCCACCAGGAAAGCCCTCTCTGCAGAGCTCCTCCCTAGCAGGTTATGTCCCAGCCTGTACTTGTACATGAGTTCATTCCTTCCCAGGTGCAAGACACTACACTTGCTTTTGTTATACCCCATCTGGTTCCTTTCTGCCCAACTGTCTAGCCTGTTCAAGTCTCGCCGAAAGGCAGAACAGCCTTCTGGTGTGTCATCCATTCCTCCTAGCTTAGTATCATCAGCAAACTTGCTGAGGGTGGACACTATCCCCTCATCAGTGTCACTGAGTTAACACGGACCCACTTTTCAAGCCTATCCAGGTCCTTCTGGATGGCATTCTTTCTTTCTGTTGTATCAATTGCACCACACTGCTTGGTGTCACCTGTGAATGTGCTGAGGGTGCACTTGATTCCACTGTTTATGTTATTGATGAAGAAGTTGAAGAGTACTGGTCCCAATATTGCTCTCCAGGGACACTACTTATCAATAATCTCCCCCTAAATTTAGGGCCGTTGACCACAACTCTCTGGCTGCAACCATTGAAAAAATTCCTTATCCACTGTCCACCCTCCTTACCCATAAACTTCTGACTTAAAAGATAAGAGTCTGATGTGAGACCATATCAAAGGCCTTGCATAAGTCCAGGTAGATGACATCAGTTGCCTTTCCTTTGTTCGCTGATTCCATTGCTCCATCACAAGTGGCCACCAGATTGGTCAGGCAGTCTGCCCTTAGTGAAGCTGTGCTGGTTGTCTTGGATCACCTTCTTGATCCACTGCATGTGCATTAACATGTCTTCCAGGAGGATCTGTTCCATGATCTTCCCAAGCAATGATTTGTCCTGCCTGTAGTTTCCCTGATCTTTTTTTCTTCCTTAAAAATGGGAGTGATTTTTCCCTTTATTCAGTTACTAGAGTCTTCATCTGAAAGTCACAACTTTTCAAATATGCTGTAGAATGGGTTGGCTACTATGTCACCCAACAATAGCCATGGTCTTCTGTATTTTTCACTATGCTCAGAATGACTCAGAAAGCAGAATAAATCTAATGGATATCTAAAGCACTTTTTGAGAGTTTTAAGAAGTAATTGGATCCTGGTTTTTTTTTTTTTTTTTTTTTTTGTTATCAGATACTTAGTAAATCAGGTTATTTCAAGACATTCAGCCTCTTTAGAATGTACTTAACTATATGGGTTTCTGTATGCATTGCCATGGGATCAAGTACAACTTTCCATACAGCTTACATAATTGCAATATGGAAGGACTGGCCTTGCTGTGCATGTATGATCTAATCATGCATGAAGCAAATCAAACAAGTCAGGGATGTGCTGGATTTCCTCCACGGCAGATTGAACAACACAGGCTGTTCCAAAGCTGCCTGGTGTGCTGGCAAGCCACACACTGCTCTGCTTGGATGCTCCGTGGTGCAGCTGGGAGTCCTGGCTTTGCAATGAGAGAAGAACCTCTTATGAGTTGCACTGAGCTTCCTCAAGATCCTTAATCTTATGATTAAGAAAAAGATACTTCTGAGTTCTTAGTTTTATTTTCCCTTTACTGTAATAGAATTTGTATTTATTCTGTGCAGGGTAGGTAAGAAGTTCATTTCAGGCCCTCCCTGATTGGGGTAGAGAGCAAAAAGTTTTAGAGCTATAATGGACATGAATTTTTATATAGCTACTGTGTCAAAGAGAGTATAATGTGGTATATTTATACAGCTATATGGTTTTTCTTCATTAGCCAAATGTTTAACTTTTCTCTCTTAATAATAAATACATATTTAGAGAGAGCCTAGAAATGATAAGAACTGCACTTACACAGACTTTTAAAAATAATCTATGTAATAAATGAATATAAATTCCCTGGCTTTGCAGTTATTTATATCTCATTTAGAAAGTTAATACTCTTAAGTACTCTTAGGTATCAGCCACAGGACTTTGTCTGCAGATTTCTTTTTACTTCTCCCTACCTTGCCATTTGTGTATCTGTGGCTGTCCTAACAGCAGTGCCTGACAGGGGATTTCTAGATGATTATCTACAAAATTAAGATCTGGGTCTTCTCAGTGTTCAGACTTTGGCATCATTAGAGATAAGCAAGCTGAACACTGTTGAAATGGTGCTCTGCAAAGCTGCAGATCTGAGTGATTTATAAACCTAACAGCAATATTAAACAAGGTGGATATGTTCCTGCAGTCAGTAAGGAAACGACTCTCCTTTGAATGTCTGCTACATTTAGTGGTTTTTTACATTTCAGTATTTATATTAATATTTAATGTATGCTCCTGATCCAGATGAAGATATAAATTTTATGTAGTTATTTGTGGCTGTGCATTTTGCCTATAGCAAACTGATGGGTTTATTAGATTAACTGAGGCTGAGACTATGGGGCCCACAGCCAGCAACAGTTGTGGTCTGTTTTTTAACACTGACACATATGCAGAATTTTCTCAGACAGCTTTGTATCCATGCAAATAACTATTACCAGGCATAAAAGCACCTGTTGCTTGTTTGATCAAGTTGTTTCTCCTGATAAATTAGTATTAGTATTGAAGATTATTTTTAAATGAGGAGTTGGTTTAGGTGCCCTGGAAGCAGCACAAGGATGCCCTCACTTGAGCTAAGCAGTACTGATGTCTGTGCCGACATCCCTCCATTGCCAAGACAGCTGCACAGCAGGTGCTCCTGTGTGTTTCCCAGGAGACGCGTTGTTGGAACTCCCCAGCAACGCCCACCTGCCCCACGCAGTGCCTTGTGTTGCTCTGCTCTGCCTTCCACTGGGCAGTGGGGAAGTCCACCTGGTGTGGCAGGGGTTGCTCAGAATGCTAATGGAGCTGCACAGAGCTGTCCCATACAAGGCCTGTCAAGATGGGTATGGATACAACTGATGCTTTCTTTCAGAGCCTGTGGCTGAATTTTTCAGTATATTTTATTTGGGGTCTTATCTCACTCACAAGCCTTATTTTTTTGTTGATTTTTTTTTTTTTTTTTAAATTTCTCCTTGTATAACACTACAAAAAAAAGAAGCTTTGGGCTGGAATCCAATTTGTTTATGGATGCTATTTATCACATGCAAGAATAAGGGAGTGACTCTCCTCTACAGCATGCCAGTGAAACATATTTTTCAGTTTATCTGGATTAAGACAAATTACATTTTACACAAATGTGGAAATATTCCCCAGAGCACAGATGATTACACCGCTTGCTATGCAGAACTTTTAAACCTCTGGTTCTCTACATGAATAAATGTAATATTTGAGTAGAACTGATTTACTTGTTTGCTTATTTCTTTTAAAACCAATAAATAAGTTCTGATTCTGAAATGACTGAATAATATGGTACCAGCTGCAATTCTGTGTAGAAAAACACAAACCAGAAGATTTAAGAAATATGCCTTCATTTGACATTAAAAATGACAGAAATTGAGTGAATATTAATATTCAGGAGTGATATTTGTGATCACAGGAGCTCTGCAGGAGCATGAACTCATTATAAAATAAATCCTAATGCTCTGCACTACCAAAATTTGTTAGAAATAACAAGGAAAAGGCCAGAAAATATGATTTTACCAGCGTATGAATTAAAAATATGTATGAATCTTGAACATATTGTTCAGTTCTAATCTTGCAAACTTCAAGCAATGTGGTAGACTCAGGAAAGATTTTGGGATATGGATGAACAAATTATGGACTGGTACATGTATGTGGCTAGCAGGCAAGGGCATTTCTGGAAAGGTGTAAAATAGAAGTCATAATCAGTCAGGAGAAAGTGATCAAGTAACTGCAAATTGAATACTGGCCTAAGCTTACCTATGTTTGAGTTTAATACAACTGCCATTTTGAAGGAGTAGTAGTACCTAAAAGCAATAGAAGACGTAGTTTGCTAAAAAAAAATCCTGTTTATATGCACCAGTGAATCTTAGCTATGTTCTAAGACAGAAGTAGTTTGGAGAACACACTGCAATCTGAATGAAATTTAATTTTAGCACAGCCTCTTCAAGCTGCTGCAAAATCTTTCACAACCAGCAAATAGCTTTACTGGGACTTCAAAATAAATATTGCTTTCGATTTCTTTATATTCTTTGTGAGTAAAATACTGGCCTCTCAGTTAATGAAAATTTGCCATACACTTTGACAGCACAAGGATATTGCCCCTGGGTTCTCTCAGATTGTGTAGTAAGGAGTAACCCCTAGCTGTTGAACCTTCCATCTCCTTACACTATTCTGGGTAGTAGGTAATCAATCAGCATGCTCAGATATCTCATATTCTGTCTCTAAGATGCTCAGTGGTGAAGGGGGAGGGGTAAAGAAGTGGGAAGCTCAGAAGCAGCTAATCTTCATTTACAAGCTAAAGCAAATGAAAAAGTATGTAAGTAACCAACAAACTCTTAATACTAGCAGTCAAAAATGTTATGTCCATCTGAAAATGTAAGGATAAGCATTTTAAAATTTTGATTAAAGCTTTGAATCATGTTTACTCATTCAGGACTTGTCTTAAAAAATTAATCACTGTGGAAGTAATCAAAAGTAACAGCTTGCAACAGAAGAAGCTAATTATGAAGTGAGTTATGCTTCAAAATATTTTTTAAAAACACACTTTGAGTTATAAGGGGATTTCACAGAACGTGCCCTATGTTCTCACCTGTAACATACTTTTTATTTTATTTTGTTTTGCTTTGTTCTTGTTTGATTGGCTTTGATTTTGATTTTGGTTTTGTCACTGTTTTGGCATGGTATTCTTTGCTTTACTTTTCCTATCACAAATAAGCTGACTTTGCTGTCTATTGCTAGATTAGCCTGAAAGGACAGGAGTCAGTGCTCAGAATTCACCACTGTACTGATGCTGCACTGGTTGCAGTTAACTGCAGTCAGGGTATGGCACCACAGGCTGAGACATGGCTTAATAGCTAATAATAAATAAACTGGACCTAATTTTTGTGAGTGCCCCAAATGACCCTTAGGACCACTTTACATCAGCATATTTTTTCACCCATTTTATCTGTGGCATCTTACCCTAAGAGATAAAGAACTCCTTCATTTCCTCCTTTCTGTTCTTTTTTTGTTGTTTAATCAGCCCAATCTCCCAAGACATCTTTTCCCCATGCCAGATATACACAGCTTCTTAGTGCTAAATTAGCCACAGGAGAAAGACTTCTGTCCAAAGTAGAAGTAATAAATTAATAAAAATGAGCTAATTAAACTTTATATCAGGCTAACAAAGTTCAGGAAATTTCCACTTTTTTTCATTATGTTTATTATTTGCATTTAATTTCTCATGTATTTAATTTTCTGCCCCATAAGAAGAGGAGAGTGAAGAGAAATTAAGGAAGTTACCACATTTATTGCAAGGTTATGAAAGTATTATTTCTTTTCTGTGTGCATCACTAAAATAAAAATTCTGTGGAAAACAGGAAAAATGTAATATTTCACCAGCATGAAGAATAATCTTTCTGAAAACTAATTGCACTTAGCTAATTTGCATAAAGATAAAAGAACATTATTTCTGAACTAAAACAAAGAAAGTAATCTTCCCTTTGAAATGTAATTAAATTGTAAGATACCTCTATTTTCATCTACATATTTTTAAAAAGTAATAAAGCTCCACAAAAGTCTATTAGTTCTAGAATGTACAGTTACCCACAGCTGTATTTTGGTTCAAATATAGAGGAGAAAAGCATGACAGTGAAGAATCACCAACATGAAAGTACTGATCAGAGCCACTCATATGAGGAAAGCATGAATTGAAGATATGTGAGCAAAGGGAGAGGTTTATTCACAAGCATTTCTACCTTTGGACATATCAAAGACCAGATGACTACAGCATCTTTCCAGACTGATTCTTCTGGAGCTGTAAGTACATATCTCAGCCTGACAGGCTCATGTCCCAGCCTGACACAGGAATAACATCACCACCAGATCATAGAATCATAGAATATTTTGAGTTGGAACAAACCTTTACACGTCATCTAGTCCAACACACTGCAATGAATAAGGACACCTATAGGCAGATCAGGTTACTCAGAGCCTACATTTCTGGGCAACCCATTCTAGTGCCTCACCACCGTCACTGTAAAAAAATTTCCAGTCTAAATTTCCCGTTTTATTCTGCAACCATTTGCCCTTGTTCTTTCACCACAGACCCCGTTACACAGCCTGTCCCCTTCTTTCTTAAAGCCCCCTTTAGATACTGGAAGGCCACTCTGAGGTCTACCTGGAGCCTTCTCCAGGCTGAACAGCTGCAGGTCTTTCGTCCTGTCCTCACAGGGGAGGTGTTTCACCCCCTGGAGGACCTGGACAGGTTGCAACAGGTCCACGTATCTCTTGTGTTAAGGAACTCCACATCTGGAAACAGTACTTCAGGTGAGGTCTCACCAGCACAGAGTAGAGGGGCAGGATCACTTCAACCTCCTGACCACACTGTTTTTGATGCAGCCCAGGATATGGTTGGTGTTGGGCTGCAATGGCATGTTGCTGGTTCGTGTCCAGCTTACCATCCACCAGTGTTCCCACGTCCTTTTGGGTAGGGCTGTATCCCTACCCATCCCCCAGCTTGTATTGGTACTGGGGATTGCCACAATCCAGGTGCAAGACCTTGCACTTGGATTTGTTGAACCTCATGCACTTCACCTGAACCAAATGCTCAGCCTGTCTGGGGCTCTCTGGGTGGCTACAACTGCAGCTTGTGCCTCTGCTGCCACAGTGTTCAGCCTTCCCTATTGGTGTATTCTTGGAGTTTCTGCAGAGCAAACAGAGCTAACTATTAGGTTAAGTCTCTTTAGTCTTCTGAGCTTGTGTTTTTATCTTTCTTCCATGTAGTTCTGCTTCACTCCAATCAGGCTTGTGATATACAGATAGATTCTGGCTGTATATGGCTAATTTCCCATACTCAGGAGACCTCCCTTCTTCTCCACCTTACTGCAATTCCTTTATCAAGCGCCTTTCAGATCCCAGTGTGTCAAAAGGATGGAGATACTTGTCAAAATGCTGGCTAGCAAGTAGTGTAGATTTTCCATGTCCCCAGACTTTGTTAGGATTCTGGCAGAAAATCAAAGCAAATCTTTAGAAAGTAGAATGTTTACAGCAGTATAGTGGAACTTAAAGTAAAAAACTTTCTTTCTGTAGAAGGAATGCTAGTTTTTTTCTCCAGGTTTTACTTAAAAATATTTTAACTAAAAGGATTTAATGAAGACATAAACAGTAAATGTTTTTGTTCAAGTACTCCTTTCCACATATAACTCACATAAATATACCACTATTTTTTAAAAAAGTGAATTGTTGCAGAATGAATCATCAAGGATTGTTTTATTACATCCTAGGGAAAAATACTAACTGATTTTGCATAGCACTTCTTATTTTAATGCTGACTACTACAGGCAGCCGGATAAATAGAGAAACAGTTCTCTAAAATGTGTGAGTGTTAGAAACGACTGCCATTTCAAAGACTTTATATATTGCTAGCCATGAATTCTAAAAATAAGCATTAATATGTATAGCCCTGATTTTCCTACAGACTGCTATGCAGCCAGTGTGTTGTCAAAGCTTCAAAACCTGCAGTTCTGCTGGTTCTGTGATGTGCTAGGAAAGAAGAAAGTATTTCTCTGAATACCGAACTGACACTTTCATCAAATACTTGTTTATGATAAAGCTCAGATAAACAATCTCCCCTAATAAGTCATCTTTCATCTTCAGTCTACTATGAAACTCATTATATACAAATCCTATTGAACTGCCTTGCTGATAAATTAATTCTATGCATTTTTTTTATTTTTCTCTGTGAACTCTCAGGTACCTTGAGCTAGGGCCATCAGCCTGTCTATACAGAAAAAGAAAAAAGAAATATATCTGCCTGATGAAGGGATCATCTCCCTTAGCAAAACTAATTGGATTCATTGTTGTTCTTTCTCTAACCCATGCAGAGTCTAAGAATGGTTTTGATCTTCTCACAGATCTTTTCTTTTGGACAAAGGAAAAGTAGGCATTTTGACAACTTCAGTTATTTGGTTTCACATTCATTCTTCACTAACCTATTGCTAGCAACTTCATTCCAGTGTGGTTTTAATGCTGTCTGTACAGCCACAAATGATAAAGCAGAAGGAAGACTGTAAAAAACAAACAAACAAAAAAAACCCCAGTGTACTAACCTGGAACTGACATATGATATTTGTGAGATCTAAGCATGAGAAATGCATTTAATTTTTGCAGCCAATGTTTATTCCTCTCAGTAGATTTCTAATGAACGGAATGTGCAGGAATAACAGAAGAAAATCATTTTAGAAAACCTGTTTTCTTCTCCAATGTCTGTATTTCTTCTTTCTCTATTTTTGATATCAGTGAATGTTCATCAGTTTCAATTACATGTTATTCATTGGCAAAGTTACATAGATATTTCTTGTAGAATTTATGAAATTGTACATGAAATATCCAATTTGTTAGTTAATACTTATTTAAGACTCAGCTGCAGCATTTATTATTCAGCCATTCATTCATCAACTTGAATAGTGCCATGCAGGCTTTTAATATATATGATGTATACTTGCAAACATATATATACACAAATATATACTTTATACGTAAGTACATAAAGTTTTTTGAGTGTTCGGTAAAAATGACAAACCCCTTTGTTATGGCAAACAGAAAGGGAAACAGAACTACTGGGGTGCTTAAAATGAATGAGAGGAACACTTAGGATGAAAAATAACCTTGTTTCTTGGTTTGTGCCCTATTTTGCACACGTAATACTTAGACATAAAATAAGCTCTTATTTCATGGAGAAAAAATTGCTGTGTAGACCATCTACTAAATCTTGTTGTTTTAGAACAAAAATAAAAATACAATGTTTTTAATGTGTTGATAGTTATTCACTCTCATTGTCATCTCTCTAAATTTGTATGTGCATTTTAGAGATGAGAGAATTAATTCCAGTATTGCTACAGACCTTTGGACTTCAACCTTGAAAACATTTCATCTCCATACCAAACATACACAGATGCAATGAAACACCTGATAAGCAGCTGTGGGTATGCCTGTCCTCTTATAAACTTGTTCAATTCATTCGCCTACTAGATATGTCCAAGTCTGAGCCTACTTTGCAGGAAGCACTTTATTTCCGATTAAGTGAAAAATTCTTTATTTTCTGGTCATTTAACTTACTGTAATCATAACGTGTTCACAGATAGCTGGGGGTTAAAGCCTTCAATAACAAACTCTTCCCACATCAGCTGCCAGAAAGGCCTAAAACCACTCATAAAAATGTGCTTAAAACTAGAAGATTATAATTTAGATAGAAAAATTAAATTCCCAAAAGTAAACAAATGCCAGATTTATTATTATCTATCCAAATGTACCCTTTACTCACTATCTGGTTCAACCCACCTTCCTCATAAATTATCTGGCAGAACTTAAGTGAAACTATATAGAATAAGTTTAAAATACAAGTTATCACCCAACAATTTTATCTCATGCTATTTAAAGCTGGCAAAAGCATCGGCCTTCAGTAAAATTCTCAAAGTAAATGTTCCTGAAGTATTGGGTAATGAAACCATGGTACCAAATCCACTGTACAATAAAAGAATATTGTTAATACTTATGACTGAATTGAAAGAACTGTTTCTTAATTCATAGGGTTCAGTAGGAACCCTGTAACCTAAGGCCTGGCAATATCAAACTATGAATCAGGTATTTGGTAAGTTCTCTGAAGCTTAAAAAGGTGCTTTGTAAGCATGAGGTCTTATTTCTGTTTATAGTGTTATGTTTACAATACATAGGATAAGAGGGCAGATTTGGACAAGAACGCTGCTTCTGAGTCATCTTCCAGCCTCTCTATTCAGCCAAATAAAATTTCAGAAATGTCACTGTCCTCTGTATGATGCACAGACCTTGTGAGGGACTTCACTGTGCAAAGTTGTATACCCACACAGAACACCAAAAAGGGGCTGCTCTGTAAAGACTTTCTGTACTTGCTGTATGTTGTGTTTGTCTCTGCAATAACTGAGTGCCTTCCAGTAGTGCACTGAGCAATGCGACTACCATCTGGCATGTGTTTGTTCGCTCATTCTCTCCCTAGGGGGGGTGAAGTGTGTTCAGTGGAGTGTTATGTTTCAGAATTTTTATACACAGATACTGACACGTGCTGCTATATGTGCTTATGCTAGAAATGACAAGGTCAAAAAATATGCCTTGCACTTGAGTGAGAAAATGGTGACAATTAGGATGGTCCTCAGTTAATTCTGCTTGTGCAGGATCTTGAGAAAGGCCTCCCTACTGCATAAGATGTTACAGTTTGAATTCAACACAGCATTCACATCCTGCATAGCCTATAGTCACCCTCTGTCTTCAATAAGGAGTTGCCAGGGGCTTCCATCTCTTTTTCCAGATGGTGATGGGAGCTGGAGGGAAAAAAAAAGGGAAGTGGAGAAGTTAAATTTAAAAGTGTACATGCTCACAGAAAATGAAATCTGTTCTTCCCAAGACTAGTAAAAGTCATGACACAACAAATTTTCCACTCATTCACATCTTGTACCATTCTTTCTAAGAAAAGATGCCATTCCATGTGTGAATACATGCAACATTTGATCAGTCTTGGTGTTCTCAATTGCAGTAGCATTTCCCAAACTTGGAATCAATTATAAATACATATGGAATCATAGAATCTATAATAGAATGTTTTGACTTGCACAGAACTTAAAAAAAATTATCTATTTCTATCCCACCTGCCATCAGCCTCCTGGAGATCTGTTTGCTCAAAAACCTATCCAGCCTGACCTTGAACATATCCAGGGGTGTTACATCCACAGCTTCCCTGGGTAACCTGTTCCAAGGCCTCAGCACACATATGGAAGAAATTTGTTCCAAATACCTACGGTAAATTTACCCTCTTCTAGTTTAAAGCCATTACCCCTGGTCCTCTCACTAGACTCCCTGACAAAGAGTCCCTTCCCATCTTTTCTTTACCTTTAGATACTGGGAGGCTGCAATGATGTCTCCTCGGATCCTTCTCTTCTCCAGGCTGAACAATCCCAACACTGTGAGCTTGTCTTCTCATGGAGGTTCTGCAGCCCTCTGTCCATCCTTGTGGCCCTCTGGACCCACTCCAGCAGCTCTACATCACAGAATCACAGAATCACAGAACTGTAGGGGGAAGTACCTCCAGAGATCATTGAATCCAAACCCCTTGCAAAGCAGGCTCCCTAGACCTAGGTTGCATAGGTAGGCATGCAAATGGGTCTTGAATATCTCCAAAGGAGGAGAACACATAGCCCCCCTGGGCAGCCTGTTCTGTCATCCCTACCATGAAGAAATTTTTATGTACATTTGTGTGTAACTTCCCATGCTCCAGTTTGTGGCTATTTTCCCTTGTCCCCTCCCCACAGACCGCTGAAAAGAATTTGGCCAAGTCCCTTTGACTCCCAAACTTAAGATACTTATAAACATTAATCATATCCCCTCTCAGTCTTCTTGTCTCAAGACTGAACAGACCCAGGTCGCTCAGCCTTTCCTCACAGAGGAGATGCTCCAGGCCCTTTATCATCTTTGTGGCCCTCCGCTGAACTCCTTCCAGGAGATCCCTGTCTTTTTTTTTGTACTGGGGAGCCCAGGACTCGACACAGTACTCTAGGTGAAGCCTGACCAGGGCAGAGTAGAAGGGGAGGATCACCACAGTCCTTTTAATGCACCCCTGCTGTCCACCAGGACACCCAGGCCTTTCTCTGCAGAGCTCCTCTCTGCAGGTCACATCCCAACCTGTAATGATACTTGCAGTTATTCCTTCCCAGGTGCAAGACTCTGCGCTTGCTTTTGTTAAACCTTATCTGGTTTCTAGCTGTGCAAGCTCTGCTGTCAGTCCAGGTCTTGCTGAATGTCAGCACAGCCTTCAGGTGAGTCAGCCACTCATCCCAGGTTTGCATGATAGGCATACTTGCTGAGGGTGGACATTATCCCCTTATCAAGGTTGTTGATGTTGATCCAGCACCTACCCCTGTGAAACACCACTAGTTACAGGTTTCCAACCAGACCCTGCACCACTGATCACCACCCTCTGTGCTCAGTCAGTCAGCCAGTTGTCAGCACACCTCACTGTCCACTCATTTATCCCACACTTTCTCAGCTTTGTAATCAGGATGTCGTGGGAGACAGTATCAAAAGTCTTGCGGAAGTCAAGGTAGACGACATCCACTGCTCTCCCCACATCTGCCCAGCTAGTGATACCATCATGGATCTGCATGCTGGGAGCTCCAGGCCTGAATGCAGTACTCTGGGTGTGGTCTCACAAGAGTGGAGCAGAGATGAGAATCACCTCCCTCAACCTGCTGATCACTTATCTTGGGCATATGCTGAGGAAAACAAAACAAAAAATTTAATCAGCATCATTGTTCACACATAAGCCCAGAAGAATCATTATTGGAGAATGAGTTTTTCAAAGTGCGATTTTTTTTTAATGTTCCCTAGTCTTACATATAAAGATAGTTTGATACATTATTTCATTAACCCAGCTGAAATACTGGGGAAGAATATTTCTGACAAGATAGACATCTATTTTTCTTTAGTAATTTCATAACCCAGACAGGTGTCATGTGGAATATGTATGCTTATACTTCAAAAGGGAAGAAAACCTCTTGCATAAGGATTTTTTTTTTCCAAATGGAATTTACAGAAGACTTACAAAGCAGTCAACTTAGGTTCATTTGTTTTTTCAGAATGTATTGTAATCAAATGAGCTCTTTTGTACATTTATAAAAAGTGGATGAGATCTCTATCAGTTCCCCAATTTTTTTCTCTGTAGATTTTATTTTATTCCTCCACAGACTTATCCTGCTAGTTGTGCATTTAACCGCACATTTCTGTTTTATCATACAATTTTCTTCCCTGTGAACCAATTATTAGTTTAGCAGCAGAAACTGATTAACTGACTTCAGGAAACTGGGAAATTCTGAGAAAAGTAGTATGATATATACTGCTGAGAATGTCACAAACATTAAAATTCCATCCTGAGTTCAGCGAGTAAATCCCTATATGGCTTTAAACCTTACATAGCTTCTTTGTAGTTACGTCAGTACGTAGCTTTATCTAGTAGAGGCGCTACAGCATTTTATTTATGAAATCTTCCATTTTTGATGTCTAAAAATTAAGTTTTTCTCTCAAACCTTTGTCAAGCTTTTACAGAACAAATTATTTGTAATAACTTTCATGATGCCTCTGATGCTCATGGTATAAGCTAGCGGTTCTCTCCTTCAAAGGTCATGAAAACTCTGTGTCTTTGTTCAACTTATGAATTTCAAAACCTCACACAAATGCTCTAAAAGGAAAACAAACAAACAAACAAATAGAGCTTTCCCTTGCTTGTAGAGTATACAGTTTTCTGTTAACTTTGTTATGAATTATACAAGCTGATAATCAAGTAAGTGATCAAGGACCAGACCTATCTCCCCAAAGCAATGCACACAGCACCGAGCTCTGTCTGTATTCAAGAAGTGTCCAGACAATGCTAGCCTGTCTCTTAAGTTTCCCTGTGTGGAGCCAGGAGCTGGATGGATGATCATCGTGAGCCCTTTCCAGCTCAGCATATTCTATGATTCAGTGATCGAAAATAGTCAGGCAAGTCAGGGCCTAGTGTTGTGTCACTGTTCTTCAGTGTCTCAAAAGTGAGCCAAAAAGAACAAATTTATGAGTGGGGAGAATCTCAGCTTTTGGTTCTGGCTTTGAAAAGGCCACAGTTGTGGGAGACACTATTTTGTCCATTTGGCTTAGGAAAGATTCACTATCCTGGCATTTATGTGTGAGAAAGGTTCACCAGTCCTCCTGGTACCCAAGCAGTTATAGGAGGAGATGGAACTGTTTTCTATTCCTGAAATCTAAAGTTCCATTGAGAGGTGTACTTAAACTATTTTCTAGAAAAGGTGGTTAATTCAGTGACAACGACTGTAGGTCTGATCTGAAAGTGGAGTGTAATAGAAATAGTGTGAAAGAAGATGGTGGCTTAGATGCACTTCAAACTGAGTAAAAACTGAAGGTTATAAGATAATTTATTTCTAAGTGGGTCATCTGAACTATACGAAAAGTAGCCAGAGGTGCTAGAGACTGATGACAGAACTGCCTGTTTCACTATTTCATGATCTGTATCAGTGATACCATGATTCTCATTTCTCAGCATGTTGTAGTGCCTTCCATGGAGAGTGTTCCTCAGCTGTTGCTCATTAATTGGAAAAGAAATGAATTATCTCTCAAAAGTTTTACATAACGTTATGTATTTACAGCATTACATATGCATTTCTTAAATGTTACAGAGAAATATTTAGTTGGTTCTTTAGTTGGTTTAGTTGGTTTAGATGTAGCAGATCAGGACATTGTTAATTCCCAACAGAAATGGGGCATCTTTATATAAATAAAAGCATTATAAAATCCTGGAATGATGCTGCTAGCACAGCCATTTACAGCATAAAACATGGCTTTCCTTTGAGATGAATTAAAACCTTCTCTAACATGATTACACTTGCGGGAACATTTGTCAGACAGTACACAAGCCAATTAGGGACTTCTTTGGGATAATCCATTACAGTTCATTCTAAATCAGCTATAAATATTACCAAATAGTTCCATTTAAATTGTTATCTGCTACTGTCACTCTAGGCTTTTCACAGATTAATTTTATCAGAACAAAGAGCTGACAGCACTTTTTTAAACTGAACTATAGAAGTCAAGGTTATATTCTGTAATTTCCAGTGTCCTCCCATGCCCTTTATATCAGCTGGGTGAAAACTGTTAATTCATTTGGGACTTTCATCCACTTTTGTGCCTGAAGGTTGTAAATGGAGCTTGACTTCTTTTAAGCTAAACAAGATAAAACTGAACATCTCACCACAGAAGCTTGACAAAACTGTATGTAAGCAATTCGTTAAAAATACTTGAGTGTCTTACAGATGAAAAAGTATGTGACTACGGAATAAACTCAAGTGAGAGTTTTGTTGTATTCAACACATAGTAATAGCTAGGTAAACTTTCATATTCTACTTTTTGAGAAATGCCTGATAACTCAAAAAAAAAAAAAAAAAAAAAAAGAAAAAAAAGAAAAAAAGAAGAAATCAGCCACTGATGGCCTTTAAACTAATTCTAAGGTAACTATAAAGGTTTGTACAATCCCCTGAATTCCTTACAGTGATTGTTCTCAGCTTTTACAATTGAATTGAGGATATTAACTACAATTTAACTACAATTAACTACAATTTTTCTTCTCTGTCTTCTCTGTCTTTCTGCTGAACTGTACTTCAGCTGCAAGGCAGCCATGTGTGCATTCCTTTTAGAGGCCTAATGCTGTGACTGTTTGCAGAGGGGGACTACTAAATATTGAGAGGATCAAGACTTTCAGACTTTCAGAAATTTTAGCTGTGGTCTTTTCTTTTAGAAAAGTATGTATTGTGGTGCACTTATAATGTCAGACACAGAACGTACAGTAAAAGAACTCCTGTATTTGATTCATTTAGCAGGAATTGGGAAATCTCTTCAATTTTTTTTTTTTTTATAGTTGCCTCTTCTGCTTTGTTCAGAAGTGCCCTCTCTGCCAGGCTATCAGTTCTTCTGATTGAAAAACAGTCTCCATTCCATTTTTTGAGGCTAAGGCAATGAAAAATAAAAAAAGGAAAAGGTACTGGAGTAGAGCCATCTGTTAAGGCAAAAGACAGCAGAGATTACTTTTCCTCCCTCTTCTTCTGCTGCTTCCAGCTCTTTTCCCCTACAGCCCTCATTTCTCAAAGAAACAGTATATGGCCTTAAGCCCAAGCCCTGGTGGGAGGTAAGTTGGCCTTTCTCCAGAAGATGGATTGGCCAAGTCTGTAGGCAGAACTGATTTTTATCATTTGCCAAATTGTTTTGAATTGTTTTCAGCACAGATCTGGTGAGATCAAAGGTAGGAAAAGAAATGAAATTGCTTGGATGGTAACTAATCATTCACCAAACAATAGTGTTTTCTTCCATACAGTTTATGTACAAGTCCTGCTTTGAAAGTAATGCCTCCTATTTTATTACGTTGGCCCATGTCAGAGGTGGACGTTGGTGGTTTGGCAGAAGAGGTTGAACCTTCCAGCCAACATTCTGTTACATGTTGTTGCCATGCGTCAGATGGCAGCAGAGGGGCAGTCTTGACAAAATGGCTGTCTGAGACCTTGTATCTTATGTATCTCCTTTAGCTCACTCTACCTTCAAAAAACAGCATCAGTTGCTGTTCCACGATCCAAACTAAGCAGGAAGCCTGAAGTCTGTAGTGGAGGATTTATTTTAGGAGATTTGCTAGGATGAGGATGTAACTGGACTTGCCTGTCTGATTTATTGCTTGAAAATATATAAATGGTGCACACTGGCACACTTATTTAGAAGTCCAGAGTATTATCCATTTTTTTGGATAGACCAAAATGCTATACAGGGATGAATGAGGCATGACTGCCTGCCTGAAAGAGCCACTAATAGATTGGGAACAAAGTCTCTAAAGAAGGTCACAGACCACCATGAAGACAAGCTTGATAGCACTTCTTCTCTGCACTATGGAAGTGATTCTCTAATTCCCTAAATAATGTCTGTGTGCCTGTCTTCCTTGTTCCATCCCTGTATGAGGTCCCCACCTCCTTGGGGATGTCATCAATACACATTATGCTTTCTATCAGGACATACTGCACGCAAAAAACTAGTGAAGGTACAGACAGCAGTCACAGACATGGGATTCAGACAGTAAGCAGACACTTAGGAATTCTCAAAAGAGGCAATAAAAACTTGAAATAACATCTCAATCACCCTACAGTTTTCATAATAACTTTGAACACTCCAATATTTGGAGAGGCAGAAGTTTCCAGTATTTCCACCTAATCAAAGGGATAATGCTTATTGTTCTTCTTCAATGGATTTGTGAAAATAATTTCCAACTACCTGATAATAAATAATTTACAAATCTACATATCTTTTACCACTTGTATAGTCACTTGACTACCTGTTAAGTGGGAGCAGAGTAAGTTGGAGGAAAGAAAATCTTGTGGTGGCAACAGCAACTTACATGATTTAAAACAAACTTCTGATAAGCCAAGAAACAAGCATTAGTTTTTTTAAACCCTTTGAGGAGAGTTGCAAGGAAAAAATCTGTTTACTGTGCTAGTCCAGGGGGGCTCAGTGTAGAGTCCTTGTGGCATTGAGAGGGAAACAAAAAATTCAAATATATCCTACTGATCCAGCTTAAGAAAAAAGAAAATAGCAATAAACAAAAAAGATTTTTTTTTAAGCTAGAAAGATAGCCAGTTTTATATTTCAGTGCACTTGAATGTGGCTCAGTCTTCAGATCTCTGAAACTGGTGATTTACTCTACTAAATGGTAATAGAAAGTCTCCGTTTCTAAAACAAAAGGAAGTGTTTACAAATGTACGTATAAGTGCACATAAATGAATAAATTTGAATTTATAGAAAGTCATCCTCTACTTGTGGAATACCTGTTTGCAGAAATTGTATTATATTATTTCCACAAAGCAGCATGTAATCATACTTCAAGTGCAAATGTCCATTAAGTCAGTCTTGACTGCTAGTAGTATTATAAGAAAATATTGAATACTGGAGGCTCTTTAAAAAGACAAAAAAAAAAAAAAAAAAAAAAAAAAAAAAAAAAAAAAAAAAAAAAAGTAAAAGAAAGGTATTGGGAAAGCAGAATCACAGAATCACAGAATCACAGAACTGTAGGGGTTGGAAGGGACCTCCTGAGATCATCGAGTCCAACCCCCCTGCCAAAGCAGGTTCCCTACAGCAGGTCACACAGGTAGGCATCCAGGCAGGTCTGGAACATCTCCAGAGATGGAGACTCCACCACCTCCCTGGGCAGCCTGTTCCAGTGCTCCGTCACCTCACTGTAAAGAAGTTCTTGCGCACATTTGTGCGGAACTTCCTATGCTGCAGTTTCCGGCCGTTTCCTCTTGTCCTGTCTCCACTCACCACTGAAAAGAGTCCGGCCTCGCCATTCTGCCCCCCACACCTTAGATATTTATAGACCTGGATCAGGTCCCCTCTCAGTCTCCTTTTCTCAAGGCTGAACAGACACAGTTCACTCAGCCTTTCCTCATAGGGGAGATGCTCCAGGCCCTTCACCATCTTCGTGGCCCTCCGCTGGACTCTTTCCAACAGATCCCTGTCTTTTTTGTACTGGGGAGCCCAGAACTGGACGCAGTGAACAAAATGTGCTCAGCTAAGTCCTTCTGCACTGAATAAAGGCTCACCTTCTTCTGATTCTAACAGTCAGGTAAATTCCCAGAGTTGTTTCTTGTCAGACCAATGATTGCCAGAGCCTGCCTTTGTCGTTTTAGTACCTGAAATAGTTTCAGAGAGATATCTGCTTTTTTTATGTGTTGATTCATGTTTGACTAGTACAGCATTTGCAGCAGACTGACTTATCTTTTTGTTAGAATAGCTGAATACACCAATTCGTCCTCTAAATAAGATTACTGCAGAACTAGCAGAATATTGCTAGATGATAAAGTATGAGTTAACCCCTCTTAATAGTTTTAATACATCAAATACAAAAGAAAATGTATATATGCCTTGGATAGGGAAATTTGTGCATTTGTGTCGGGCACTTGCTCTTTACAATCAATGTGTTGAATAAAGAAATCAATACTTCATCAAAACCTCCAACAGTCTGTCTACAAGTTTCAGAAATCAGGGTCCATTTTTAGAAAATGCAATCAGGAGCCCTTTGACACTTGAGTAGGAAATACTGTACACAATTTAGGGTAAGTGTGAAAAATAGAAGGTCTGGTTAATTTTTTGGGCTGCTGGAGCACTGACTTACTTGAGCAACATGTCATAGTACTTTTTCCCCTCTCCAAGGCAATGGCGGAAATACCTATTCTGACTGGATCTGATTCTTAGGTCTCATGCACCCGTGTGCTTCATCAGCATCCTGCTGTCTATTTCAAGATAAAGGCTACTAATTTGTCTGCCTGGTGGAACTGCCCCAGAGAAAGAGGAGCTTCAAATCAGTCTCCAGCTCTGTCACTGACATCTCCTCTCCATATTACTTGTGATGATTTTTCCATATTATTTACCAAGCAACTTACTTCCTCATGTTGCTTTACTAAGTGTCTGATGATGCAGGCATTTTGGTTGTATGTATCTGTAATGATCCACATGTGTAAAACTGCATATAGCAAATCCCTGCAGGCTGCTTTCCTTTCCTATATGCTGGTTTCTATGGCTCATGAGCCTTATATCTTTAATACTGCTGAAAACCTTTCTGCAGAGAGGAACAGTTGGAGGGCAGCAACTGAAATTCTTCAGCTGTTGCCTTGAGTATGCACTGGAGGCTGAGCTGTATTGGTTTCATCAAGAATTGCTTCACACTCATAAGCACTTAGTAACGTTTTCTGCTACGTAGGACATATCAGCAATTTATGCTTTCATTGGATTAGTGTCTGGCTGGTGGTTACAGTATACAGGCAGTCCTAATTCCTTCAAAATCTTCTGGAGTGTCTTCTGGAAAAACATTGTTTGGAATTGCACCAAGTGAAAGAGTGATGTTAAAATGCTGGAGGAGAGAAATGTCAGAGTGTTTTGAAACTTGAAAGATAACTATTAAACATCCAACTCTGATCTCCATTGTCACAGAGCTTGTCAGGTAATATGCTTTGAGACTTCTATGCATTACAGTGGATGTACATATTTGCTTATTTGTAGCAGATAGAATGACATACTGATTTTTTTCCCCCAATAGATTTACAACATTTGAGGGGAATTGAGGGATGATTCTTCTGCTATTCTCCTGTGCAAGCACAGGGAGCTACACGTCTACTGTACTGACTGTATCCAGGCCAGTGTGAACAGAGAGGAGGGTCAGGTAGTGGTGGAGAATGAGAGGGGATCATGTCAGAGGGAACAAGAAAGAACACAGGAGCTGAGACAGTAAAGAAAAGAGGCAAGGAAATGAAAGGCAGACCAAGGAAAGGGACCAGAATTAAAGAGATGAGCATAGGTAACCTAGCCAGGCACTCAGTATTGAAGTTGAGGATCATTTCCAGCATGAGATTTTCAAACAAATTTCATAGTTAACATGTCAAGATGTGAAAAGCCAATGTAAACAGGTCATTGTCACTTCAGAGGGTTGTATCCTCTTCTATCTATCCTTCTCCCCAGGGATTCTTTGTCATTTTCAGCCACATGCTCTTACCACTTATAACTGCTCAAGCTCTTAATGTACCCCTCCTTGCTACTCCCCTGACAAACACAACAGAAAAATAATCTAGATGAAAAACAGGATAGTCTTGTGCTGAGATGGTTAACTAAATCAGCCTGCAGAAGGATGCAGTCGATGCCTAGGTTGGCTGAAGGGAGGAAATCAGATTATGGAATGGAGAGGAGGAGTGAGAGCCTGAAGAAAAAAGGGGAAGGAATAGGATGAGAGGGAAGCAACGCTGCTTCCCCTTTGGTGACTGTAACCCATGAGATAGACTCATCTTCTTATCAAGATACAGCCTGAGTCTAATTAATACTTCAAAATATATATGTTGCTCTGAAGGTGATGCCTCCCATTTATTTCCATGGAAACTACAAAAGATAAAAGAAGCACAATAACAGTATTTGATAGAGCAAAAGTTCAGCTACAGAAAACTATTTTGTAACATAATCATGACCATTAGCTATGCACTTTCAGCATGAACAAGAAACTATATACTGCACTTGTAGAAATTTGCATGGCTATCTGGGACATTATTCGTCTTCATATCAATGCCACCACTGATACAATGCACCACCCACCACCTCACTGTACTCATCTACTGTTTGGTCTCCAGAATGTTCAGCAAGTTTCAATGAGTGGCAGTGGGTGCCATTTTTTTCCACATCTTTGCTTCATAAGCAGTTTCATGTCAGATGCCATTTTCTCAAACTGTCCTTCATCTGCCACCTGTCACATGGCAACAAAATGTAATGGGATACTGTTGGGAAGGTTCAGCTTCTATTGCAATACCACCAACATCCATCTCTGATGCTGTAAGCGAACATAATAAAATAGGAGGCATTACTTCTGGAAAAGTCCTAGTAATTTTTAGGACAGCTGCCTCCCACTTTTCTATTCAAGTTCAAACATGAAAGCAATCTGGAAACTATCAGTGGAAATCAAAGACCTTGACACTGCAGCAGTATTTGCAAATACAGTCTGCTGTGGGGAAAGTATGTTACTTGTGAAATGGTGCTGACAGTCATTCAGTGGAATTCAAAAAGGCAAGGTAATGATGATGTGAAGGAGAACTGGTCTATTTTTCTCTAAATTTTCCTCTTTGTAATTCCTGCCATTGGTAAACTCAGTGAATGTCCTTGTGTCTGTTGAAATTATGCCTGTAAATCATTTGCAGTATTTTTCCCAGCAATTATACCTATACAAGTCTGCCCAAAAGCTTTGGCAGACTTAGCCATTCTCCTTTAGAGTGAGGGAGTTGGAGGTAGGAGCAGAGGTGGGTAGAGACATTTGTGTTTGATTAGACTTACTTGAGTTTTTTCCTAGGTTTTAGGTTTGAAGCTTTCCCGGTATCAGTCGTAGACGATAAATTGGCTCCTGCTCATTCAAACCCCAAGGCAAATCTCTCAAATGTGTTTTCAGTTCCGAATGAATCTTCACTAAGTGTACTGAATTTTAAGCCAGTTTCTTGTCTGCAATTAGGGGAGCCATGAGTGAAGCATAAATCATTTTACCACATGTCTAATTGAAGTCAATTTGTTACTGCTGCATCAGTATAAAGAAAAAACAAATTTGTTTTTATCAGCATACATACGATACACACTTCAGATACCCCTAGGGTGTGACAACTATTCTTTTTGGGAGTGGAACTGTCTGGGAGATTATGTTCTTAGCAATTTAAATTCACTGAATCAGTGTCACAGAAATAAAATATTTGATTCCATTGTGGTACCTTGGTAATATGATGCATCCCTCCTGTAACTGAATGCAGGTGAGGTGGGGGCAGATCAGCAAAAGGTTGTGTTTATATAATAGAATCACAGAATCATAGCATAGCTTAGGTCTGAAAGGACCTAAAAAGACCACCTATTTCCAATCCCTTTCCGTGGCAGGGTTGACACGCACCAGATCAAGCTGCCCAGGGCCCTGTGCAACCTGGCTTTGAGCACCTCCAGGGATGGGGCATCCATAGCTTCTCTGGGCAGCCTGTGCCAGGGCCTCACCAAATTCTGAGTAAAAAAAATTCACCTCACATCTAACCTAAATCTCCTTTCTTTTAAAAAGAGTCGTTCTCTCTTATCCTGTCACTATCTGGACATATAATATGTTGGTCTCCCTCTTGCTTACAAAATCTCCTCAACTACTGGAAGGCTGCAATGAGGTCTGTCCAGAGCCTTCTCTTCTCCAAGCTAAATGAGCTCAACTGGCTCAGCCTTTCTTCATAGGAGAGGTGCTCCAGCCCTCTGAGCTGAGGTGCCCCCCCTCTGGGCCTGCTCCAGCAGTTCCACATCTTGTGCTGGAACCACAAACCTGGATACAGCACTCCAGATGAGGCCTTACAAGAGCAGAGCAGAGTGGGACAATCTCCCTTGCAGTACTGACCACTCCTCTGCAAGTGCACACTGCTGGCTTACGTACAGCTTTTCATCCACCAAGATGCTCAAGACCTTCCACACAGAATGCTCTCATTGAGCTCTTCACGCATTCTGTACACATATCTGGCTTGCCCTGACTGATAAGAAACTCTTGCACTTGGCCGTGTTGAACCTCATTAAGTTCACACACATCCACTTTTCAAGCTTGTCCATGTCCCTCTGAATGGCATCCCTTTCTTCTACTGTCAGCTGCATCACCCAGCTTGGTATCAACAGCAAACTTGCTCAGGACACACTCAATCCCACTGTCTATATCATTCATAAAGATGTTACAGAGCACCAATCCCAGGACAGATTCCTGGGAGACACTACTCATTACTGGCTTCTATCTGGACATAGAAACATTTACCACTACAGTCAGGCTGCAATCATCCAACAAATTATTTATTCAGCAAGCATTCCACTCTTCAAAACCATATTTCTCCAATCTGGAAACAATGATGTGTTACGGGACCACGTCAAAGGCCTTGCACAATCCAGACAGTTGCCCTTCCTTTTTTTCATTACTGCCATCACTCCACCATAGGAAGCCACCAGATTGGTCAGGCATGATCTGCTCTTGGTGAAACCATGCTGGCTGTCTCAGATCAATTCCTATGAATCATATTTTATTGCTATTTTTTCTCAGACTAACAAAAAATATGCACACAGAAAAAGCAACAAAACAAAACACCTTAAATACTGTTGGCAAATCAAGGGAGAAAATTCAGTGAGTAAGGCGGGATGTACGCAGGTGGATCATGTTGTAGAAAAGGTGTTGTCATCTGATATGATACTGAAGCACAGTTTTAATTGATTAATCCTGGTGATTAATTAGTTGCCACATTTCTGCTTATTATTCAACATATACCTTCTCTTCTTTCATAATTACTGAGCATGTAATTGGTGCTTCGAGCTTTCTGTTTGTAGCTTTTACATTCTGCTCTATAGTGGAAGATTAAAATGAGAATACCCTCCACTAACCCTGCAGAACAGCTTGTTGAAGTAACTGATAAAGCATAGGAAAAATAATAATTGAGTAACTAGTGGCTTTAGCTGAAAAAAGAGCAGAAAATACCCATTAGAATAAACAGAATCACCTTCTATTGTGTTTAAATTTGCTTTCCACAAGGAAAGGAAATTTCCTCTGAAACTAAAGAAGCTCCCTTTTTTCCTAGTATAACTGATTTGATTTTCTGCATCTGTTATGGTAAATTTTGGCTCAGTATGCTGGTGTATACCTCCCTGTGTCATAAATTGTCAAGAGTGCTTGTTAGATTCTGGGCCAGATTCTGTTCTGAATGAAACTGATGAAAATCTCTAGTCAGTTAAATTTAAACAGCTTGTACAGTTGTAAGAGGAGTTGAAATGTTTTCAAGATTTGCACCTCATACAACCAAATCTTACAGTAGGAGGCCTATGTATCTTTCATATGCTAGGAAACAAACAGAGCTCTGAGAGACATTCTGATTCTGATCTCCAATAAGTCTGTTAGTAAAGATCTTGGATGTAGCCTTGGATGGCTGAGGTTATTTGTATACAGAATAATATTTTCTGTTTTATATGCCCACAAATTTGTGGCTAAGAAAAGCAAGTTAGAATGGAACATGAAAATTATAATATAAATATACTTCTCATGTAACAGGATTTTTACCTGAATTATTTTTCGAATAGAGTATTGAGGAAATACAATTGTTTCCTCAATACCCTGAGAACATTTTTTTTTAAATGCGTTTTGTGTTAGAAGAGCTAAATTTGAACCTGAATCCAGTGTTGGTATGAGAGAGAAATAATATACTTCTTTGTCCTGATTTTATAAGTTATGCAAGTCTTTTGAGATAAAATCTGAGATGTAGATTCAATTCCATTCTGCAACTGGAGAGAAATAGCTACAATGCTGCTCACTTTATCAACTGCTTTCATAATAAGCTACACTAGAATTAAGCAGAGTGTAATGGAGGGTCTAAATCCTGTACAGTGCCTGTCAATTTTCTTTCAAGCTTTTGGGTTCCTCATGATACCCTTACAGATTTAGTGGGATTTTGTTCAATTCCTTTCAGTAAGGATGCAAACAGGCAGGTAACTCACAGTATTAATTAATGTCCAGTTATTATATAATTATTATATAATTGTTTCAGACTGGTGGAGAGAAGGTTTCTGTCAGAAATTTTGTTTCAAATTAGACAGAATAGAGTCAAAACTGCAGCTTGGACATCCTAGAATGATTGCCTGAGGACTCTGTTGTGCATATCAGCTCTTGTAGAAGTTAATTATAGTTGTTTTCAGTTTTAAAGTCCATTATCCTCACACTAAAGGGGGTCATTGTCATTTTGCATATGCATTTCTGACAATTTTAAAAACAGTTTGTTTTTATGAGCTGCAGTACATTTGCTGTAACAGAACTCATGATTACATTGCAAAAATTAAACATTTCTTCCATATAACCAAAAGAACAAAAATGCTAAAGCCCTGAAATATTTATTTTTCACCTATTGCACAAAGGCTGTCAACACAGTTTAAAATTAAGGATGAGAGCAGCTAAAAGGCCTGGATCTGATCAACCTCTACCTGACCTACTTTCTTCAGAGTCATCTTTGCTGTAAATAAATCTTTAAAATGTCAGCTCCTCAACATTATCGGTGTCATTAATGCATCCTTCCCAGCAGCATGGTAAAAAAAATTTGCTGATGTTGCTGCTTCTTAGGGCTCCAGTGACTCACTGTCTGAAATGTCCTATTAATTAAACACACCATTACAGAAAAATCTCCTAAAAACAATCTCAGTCCAGTTCCTACATGGACTCATTGTGTGTGGTGAACCTACAATTAGACATTTAGTTAGGACAATGGTTATAGGAGACAAATTTTGCAGTCTTTTCTTCATTTCAGGGTATGTATGCTGAAACCAAGAAGTTGAACACCATAACCTCTTCACATCTAGTTCCTCTCTACTATGAAAATATGCTTCCAATCATTAAAAAAAACACTCTTCTAAACAGACTTATTCACTTACTACTTATTTTTAACCTATTTGCATGCAGTATTTTCATTTTGTTCATTTTAAGCCCATCACTCATCAATCAATTTTCTCATCTGAAGAGCCTTATTATTACATCTGCATTTTGTTCCCCTTCTTCTTACTTTCATTTTCCAGTCAGTTTACCATCAAGTATCTATAAACCAATTACTTTAAGCTATTAAACTGAACTGATAAGTCAAGGCAGTGTTCATCTACAAAAATATGGCTCATACACTCTCACCTATGTTGCTAAATTAATCTCAGAAAGACTATTTCTGGAATTAAGGTTTTAGAGGGTGGCAGAGCAGCAGCATGTGACTTGAAAGAGATTGCATATCTCACACTATAAAATACACTTTAGATAAAGTATCCTAGCTAGAGGCACTTTGATGTGGAAATCAGAACAGTTATATTCTCACTGACTAATAAATTCACTTCTGAGATTATTATTTTTGAATGAAAACTATGAGAATAAACCTAATGAGGTTACAGCTCAGCTTCCAAGCAAATGAGAGATTATTTTTGGACTCCTGTCTATTTTATTTATTAACTATCAAAGTTTCTTGATAAAGCTAAAACTTTCTAGTTCAGCACAATTCTGGGATTTACCTTAAAAGCCAAGAGCAACAAACAAAACCTTCCATCTTTGTTAAGGAGAAATAAAAACAACAAAACAAGCAAAAATGTAAGGAGCTGTATTGCAGCTCTACTCACTGTGGCTGTTGACATAAAGCATGAAGAGCAGATCTTTATCCGTATTAATGCAAAATCAATGGGACTGTAATTTAGACATATAAATACTGTTCTAGAATATTCCTATTTGCTTTGAAGTATTATATATATATATATGCACATATATATATATTGCATTAGGAAAAGATGCTACTATTGAGGTCGAGAACAACTGAGAGAGAATACTGCCTCTGTATTTGTAAGAATATAATCTTTATTAACCTCTCATTATTGAAATATAAATAGAAGACTATCCTCGTGCCTGAGTGAAACACTGGGAACATAATGAGCTCTGATCAGCAGGTTCCTGTTAATACTAACCTTCATTTTCTTTGTAAATGTTAATAAGGCAAACAAAGTTCTAAAGCAAAATGTGTAGTGTCTACATTTCTGATATTATTTGGTACATAATACCTCATATTTATTTACTAGCACTGTGTAATTTTAACTGACTAAAGTATGTTAGAATCAAGAATGCAAAAACAATAATTAGGCTGTGCAAAAAAGGTAACATAAAAAAATGTTGCTACTGAGTATGGATATGGCATAGTAGCACACTGCTGAATGAAATCTGGCTGATGGTATGTACCATGTACTTAATTAAATACGTACTGAAGCACACGATATTCAGACAAGGAGCACACATTTATAATTTAATGAAGCAGATAAAAGAGCCTGGGAAAATTAAAATACAATATTTACTAACTATAAGAAGTTTATATATAGAGAGAGAATATAATGCGCATAGAAAATAGAAAATGGCATTTAGAAACAGAAGACAACTGAGTATTGCAGTGATTTGTATGCTGTGTTTATCTTTGCATTTGGGATAATAAACAACAATGAGGAAATGAAACAGTAATGAAGAATAAAATGAGGTTTTTTAAAGAAGCCAGAGGCCAGAAATATTTTTGCAACATCCATCAAAGATTAAAGTGGTTCCAAATGGACAGTCCAAAACTTCTGATTATCTGCAGGCACTGAACATTCATAAATAGCTAAGATTTGGAAATGATGACATAAACTGCCCTGTAGGCTATTTCTTTGCCACATTAGTGCATTTTACCAATTTACTGTCGTATTTAATATTGATTTACAGGATATACTTCTATATTTAGGCTGCTAATTTTCAGAGCCTCTTAACAATAAACATTTACTGAGCATTGAGCTAGTTCAGTTATTAAGACTCAAGTGAGAATGAAGCACACAATGCTATTATTTATCTTTGGTTATTTTCCTGTTACAATTCAGTGTAAACTTTCCACATTTTCTTTCTTTATTCATTTATGTGCCAGCATTTGCACTCATCACATTCTTTTATAAACTATGTTTTTAGAAATTCAAGTCTGTCTTGCAACATATTTGCAAAATATTCATTAGGAGACATGAATTTCACTTTGTATTGCAGCTAAAATAGCCAGTTACACATTAATTGATGAACATTTAGTCTAGCAAAATCTAAGACTAAAAATACACTACATTTCTTGTCAATAACTGATATCTAGTATTATAATATTATTCACTCTGCATAAATTATTCTAATTAATATTAGATAAGAATCACTATGTCACTGTATAAAAACAGTGTAACTTAATTATAGATACTGATTAATTTATAAAATGTTTGTAATATAACATCTAACATGATAAAGCTTGGATGACCAGTTTATAGTTTTCACCTCTGTCTTGACAGTTTGATCAATTTCACAACTCTTTTGTTTCCTTATGCCATGTTTAAGTCTCAGAGTTAGTGTCACAAAAAGCAGGAATGGGCTTTAAATGAAGTAGAACAGTGATATGATACTAATCAATACTAGTTATTAGCAAGTCCAAGAGGACTGACTGGAAAAGAAAAAGTTGGTGCATACCTTTCATTTAAATACCAAACCATTCTGGAATAGGATCCTTAAAAGAGATAACATCCTTTGGGATGTTAGTACAATATATACAAGTATATGTATATATGCAAGTACATTTATATATGCAAGTTCTGTAAATGGCTAAATTCCATGATATCAACCAATATAATTAATCCTATACCTATTCGTAAAGAAAGGATTTCAGCTGAACTAGCTGAGTAAGTGATGTTAGTATTGTGTAAGGTTAATGTAACAATGAACATGTCTAGTCTTTAGCACAAGTTATGATTCGTGTAACTCCATAATCTCATTTCTAAAATGTATGCAGTCTCTCAAAAGACAAACTGATTCTGTTGAAAGCTTTTTTTTTTTTTTAATAAATCATTATTGCCAGAGAAATGAAGAAAGCATAAGATTTCCAAAAGCATGAGAGCACATAAAGGATGTCACGGAATCAAATTGTGACTGAAGTAGGAAGAAAGCTCTGGAGATACTCAATTTAATCTTCCTGCTCAAAGCACACTCAACTAGAGCAGGTTGTTCAGGGTTCTGCCTAGTCAAATTGAATGTCTCCAATGATGGAGACTAATAGATTCTCTTGGTCATTAATTCCTGTGTTTCACCATTTTTACAGTAAAAAAATGGTTATATTTAATTAGAACTTCCTTTGATTTGTTTAATGTACAATGTCTTTTGTCTTGTTGCTGGGGACCACTGAGAAGGTTCACCACTGAAATGAATGCAGTCAATGTAGGTCCTCCAAAAGAAATGTCTCCTATTTATTTCCATGGAAATTACAACATATACAAATAGCACAACACTACTATTTGATAGAGCAAATTCTCAGTACAGAACACTATTTTTCAGTATAGTCATCACCATTAGCTAATTCTTGCGGATGACCTGATTAGGATGTTCTTCATTTTGTGGTGTGACTGCTATGCATGGCTGCTGTCCAGAATGTGGTTTGACTGTCGTGTCACTGTCATCACTGCTGAAACATACCACCCACTGCCTTACTGTGCTCATATTCACTGTTTGGTCTCCAACTTCAGTAAGTATTGATGAATGCTAATGGGTGCCATTTTTTCCATATGGAAACGACACACCTTCCCAAGCACTTCCCTGTCAAATGCCAATCTGTCAGACTGCCCCTCTGCTGCCATCTGTCACACAGCAACAAAATATAACAGGATACTGGTGGGAAGGTTCAGTCTCTACTGCCATACTGCAAACATTTGCCTCTGATGTCGTGGACCAACATAATAAAATAAGATAAAATTGCTGTCAGAACATCCTTCATAGCTTGTTTCAATCTTGCCCAGAAGCTTCTATTAGCCTACTGCATCACTCTGATTAAGAAAGAAATCACAAAAAAGTCATAGTTATTACACCTGCATAAAACCCATCCCTGATATGGCGATTTTTCACTGAGAACTTGAACATGAGCTTCTGTACAGATATTTTGCTCAGTAATGCATTAACAGTTGTTTAAATGCATATTGGGATATCACCACTGTGATATCTACATCCCATATAGTGAAACAGTGCCTAAGTAGTACTAGAAACTCAACTTCATAATTTGACTCCCCTTATCATCTAGAAATAAGGAACTAAGGAAATAAGCTTCCTGATACAGCTGGTAAAAAAGCCTTCCAGGAGAGATGCTCCACTAGACTCACTGTTCTCAAACAGAGAACTGCTAGGAGAGGTGGAGGTCCGGATTGGACCTCCTCCTGTAAACTTGAACAGAGTGACCATGAAATGGTATAGTTCTCAATTCTTGGTGAAGTAAGGGGCAGCAAAACTCTTACTCCGGACTTCTGGGGGGTGCACTTTGTTCAGGACACTGGTAAAGAGGATTCCTTGGGATTCAGTACTGAAGGATAAAGAAGTCCAAGAAGGCTGATGCTTCCTCAAGAAGGAAGTCTTAAAGGGGCAGCTGCAGACTATCCCCATCTGTAAGATGAGCTGGCAAGGAAAAAGACCCATATGGATGAACAAGAAACTTTTCCTGAGGGTACAGGAGAAACAGAGATTCTACCTGCTGTGGAAGAAGGGACAGGCAGCTTGGGGAGAGTACAAAGTAATTGTAAGGATGTACAGGGAAAAAATTAGAAAGGAAAAAGCCCAGCTCACACTCAGCTTGGCTGTTGGGTGAAAGAAAAAAAAAGCTATTTTACACAGATATTAATAGTAAGATGAGGGTTAAGGAGAATCTCCACTCTTTACTGGATGTGGTGGGGAATGTGACCACAGGATAAGGAAATGTCTGAGGTACTCAATGACTTCTTCACATCTGTCTTTAAAAGTCAGACCAGTTATCCTGAAGGTACTTGCTGACCTGGAAGTCTGGGATGAAGAGCAGAACAAACACACCACGATTCAGTCGGAAATAGAGATCTACTATTTCACATAGATAGCCACAAGTCCATGGTGCTGGATGGGATCCACCCAAGGTTTCTGAGGGAGCTGGCAAAGGTGACTACCAAGCTGCTTTCCATCCTCTGTTAGCATTCTTGCTCAACTAGAGAAATCCCAGAGCATTACCAATGTGACTCCCATCTACTAGAAGGGGTCATAAGGAAGATGTGGGAAATTGCAGGCCTGTTAGGCTGACCTCGGTGCCAGGTAAGATTATGAAGCAGATCATCTTGTGAGATATCATACATCATGTGTGGAACAACTGGGACAAGGCCAAGCCAGAATGGGTTCATGAAAGGCAGGTCTTGCTTGATCAACATGATCTCCAACTATAAGCAAGTGATTCACCCACTGGATGAGGAAAAGGCTGTTGACATAATCTACCTACACTTCAGCAAAGCCTTTGATGCTGTCTCTCACAGTATTCTCCTGAAGAAGCTGACAGACCATGGCTTGGACAGGTACGCTTTGCTGGGCAATGAACTGACTGGATGGCCATGCCCAGAGAGTGGTGGTGAATGGAGCTAAATCCATCTGGTCATGAGTGGTGTTCCTCATGGGTCGGTACTGGGGCCTGTCCTGTTCAGTATCTTTACTGATGATCCAGATGAGGAGACTGAGTGCACTCTCAGTAAGTTTGCAGATGACACCCACCAAATTAACTGGAAGTGTCGATCCGCCTTGGGGAAGGAAGACCCTACAGAGCAATCTAGACAGGCTAGATATCTGGGCTGAGGCCAGTGGGTTGAAGTTGAACAAAACTAAATGCCATAAACCAAACTTTGGCCATAAAAACCCCAGGCTTGGAGCAGAGTGGCTGGAAGACTGTGTAGAGGAAACAGACCTGGGGGTTTTAGTCAGCAGTCGGCTGAACATAAGCCTGCAGTGCACAAGGGGCCAAGAAGGCCAACAGCATCCTGATTTGTATCAGAAACAGTGTTTCCAGCAGGAGCAGGGGAGTGATCATCTATCTATATTCAGCACTGGTAAAGCTGTACCTTGAGTACTGCGTGCAATTTTGGGCTCCTTACCACAGGAAAGACATTGAGGCCTGGAGCGTATTCAGAGATGGGTAGTGAAGCTGGTGAAAGGTCTGGAGCACAAGTCTTTTAGGAGGAGGCTGGGGAGTCTATTAGGAGTGGCTGGGGTTATTTAATCCGGAGGAGTCTCAGGGAAGACCTTATTGCTCACTATAGCTATTTGAAGGGATGTTGTAGTGAGGTGGGGGTTAGCCTCCTCTCCCATGTAACTTGTGACAGGACTATAGAAAATGTCCCGAAGTTGCTCCAGGGGAGATTCAGATTGGACATAAGGAAAAAATTATTCTATGAAACATTCAAGAAATGTTTAGATGTTGTACTGTGGGACATGGTTTAGTGGGAAATATTGGTGACAGGTGAATGGTTGGACTGGATGAGCTTGGAGGTCCAACCTTGATGATTCTATGAGAATAAGAAATAATTCCCAGATTTACCAATGAGGAAGTTCAGATCCCCTCCCTTCAGTAAATCCTGTCTCCATGTTTCCAGACCTTTTGCTAACAGCTGGATACATGTTCAAATATCACCCTAGAGGAGTGAGAAGTGAGACTTAGTGGGTCTTTCTCAGCTCATAAGAGCATGAAATGACTAAGCCATTTCTACATTACTTTTGCAATCCTTGTATCTTACAATACTCTGAAATAAATGCAGAGGAAGCAGTGGACAAAAAATCAAGCTTATGTGATATCAGCTAGGTAAATCTAGCATGCCTGGCTTCTTTTTGACCTTCTCTAGGAAGGTAAAAAAATCTTTTATTTTTTCTCGTTACAATTAAAGAATTGTACAAGGTCACCAGTATGAGATGTGAAATTCCATTATAAAGTTCAGCTAGTGACAACTAGATGCTGATGAAGGTGCTAGACGTAATGTCAGATAGTTTCAGACTGATTTTGCATTACTGGAAGTGTTTTCCTGCCAAAAGAGAATATGCAACACAGATCTCATATGTGTACAAGTTTGAGGACATTATTAAGAAAACTAAAATCAGTGAGAACTACAAGTATTATTTAATTTTGTCTAAAAGAGAGAAATCTCTTGGTCTGAAGCTCATTCTCTCTGTCTTCTAAATTACTTAGCTTTTAGAGATTATTCAAAAAATAGAAACCTCTTTTTTATCATGGTAAATTTGCCATCTTGAAGCAACTTCACAACCCAAGTGAATCAGGTTTTGGACTTTTTTGTTCTTATTCACAAAACATCAATTTTTAAAATAAATTCTGATTTTTAAAATATGATTAATGAAGGGATTATTTTTGTCTACTTGTGGAATTGAACATTTATATTCTATTTGGAAAAAGCCAAATATATTTGTAAAACTGTGGTCATTGTTGTCAAAACACTTTACTGTCTCATACTGACCACTGAGGGGATTGCATCTCTGAAGCTAAAAATGATGCTTTACTGAATAAAAAAACAAAACCGAAACAAAACAACCAAATAACTGCATAATATAGGAGTAGGAACAGGAAGAGTTGGTTCCACTAAAGAAATGGAATAGGTTATTATTTTAAACACATCTCACTGTCTGGGCAATGGGACTTTCCTATTCCCTAGGCGTAAGTAGAGGGCAGAGAATGTACAGCCTTAAAATAGAATTGAAACTCTAAAGGCCTTTTCCCCTTCTGTCTCTTTTTCTTTTCATCTGCTGTGTAGAAGAGATACTGATTGCTTATTGTACAAATGCAGTCATGCACTGAGCAATTTTGGGCAAGAAATATCTTATTATACTTTCTATCAGCAGCAAATGTGAGCTTGGCAGTAAAGGTGTTAAGAATTAGAGAATTAATAATGCCAATTACTAGTCTTTCTGTTGGAGTTTTTCTTCCTTTCTTTTTTTGTTTTTTAAATCTCCATGTGTCATTTCTTTGTATTTCAGGGGGAATTCCAAAGTTGAGTTTGGTTCTGTTGCAATAAATGAAATTGAGACTGTTGGGCAATTTAAATGTATTTTTGCAAATAAATCTGCAGTGATATTATGACTTTATTTTCTCTGTACTTTCACAACAGGAAGGCCAATAATACAAGTTAGAAAATCTTCCAGTACTGCTAAATTTTACAAAATTCACTAATAAAATACTAATAAATGTGTTCATAGATTAAGCAATAGTGACCAAATAATTAAAAACACCTTTTTGTATATTGTAGTTATTAAAACATAAATCAGAATTACTTGTAGTCTATGCATTTTTTATTTCTGCTCATCATGTATGGTTCCATGTCATCAACAAAGAATCATGAAACTTTGAAGAGGCACAGTATTTCATGTTGGTGTGGCACATGCTTTTCATGATCATACCTATGTCTTCTCCCTTACACTTGAAGAATTACAAATAAGTCTGCCTCCTCTCAAGGCTCCAGGGTAATGTTTCTTTCTGGATTGAGTTTCATAGGGCCTATTTTATCCTGTCTTTATGATTTGTTTGGTGCTGTGGGCTGAGTGAGTAGGGCTGAAACTTCGGTGTCCAAGACTCCACTGAAACTTTAGTGTCCAATACTATCAGCAAAGTCAGTAGGACTTAAAATGTGTCTTCCAGTTGCATTTTTCTAACACAACTCCCTGTACGAATTTTAAAGACATGAATTGATTTCAGTACATTTGAATCAAATTGATTTAAATGCATTTTGTTTGTTTTGATGTACTTTAGAATTAAAATAAAATTTTGGAAGGCACTCGGTCTTAACATTTCAAGATTTTAAGAAAATTTAAAGAATTAAAGATTCCATCAGTGGTAGTCCTGAACTCTTGTAATTATTAATACACTTCTAAAGTTGCACTGCACAAAAATAATCTTCTGGGATACCAGTGTTGTGTAGACTCTTCCAATTTCATTGCAATGTCAAAAATGATAAAAGCAACTGGAATTATGTCTGCAGTTGTTTCTTAGAACCACCTCAAGGATTTTTGAATGGAATCCTCAGAAGAATTCTTATAAAATTATTGACATTTTTGGCTACCCTTCCCACAGCTATAAAGTCAAAACATCTATTTAGAAATAGAGTCAAACTCAGCCTTTTAGCAGGATCACTTTATTTAGCAGCATGATTTCATTCTTTTGCAAACATTTCTTTTACTGTGCTTTGTAAATCACACCCCATTTTCCAAGCTTATAAATATTTTAAAAGTTACATTTTTTCTCATGGACATCTACTGTCATTGGCCATGGTTCACTTCACATCAGATAAGCATCAAATGTCCTTATACAAGTTCCTCTCCTGTCAGTTCAAGAGAAGTAGGCAGATGTACAGAAGTAAGATGCACCAAATGGTCATGGCTGCAGGCCATGTGGAAAAAGCCTTAGTGGGCCACATTTGAAGCTGTCATAGAGTCTTTGGCTGTGAGGAAGATATGTCCTTTAACACGGGATAGGGATCTGTTTTATAATGAGGTATGATTGGAGCTTTCCTTTAAAGTAGATTTATCCTTCCGTAATGTGTTTAGTTGTCTCACCAACACGTAATTAATGCATTTAAAGTAACTAGAATACTTACTGGCTTATCTTTCTGTTCATTTTTTTGTCCTAGCAAGATGACTTGCTAGTTTACAGACATTGTAACATTACTTTATCTGTTTTTCTCCTTGGTATGTCTATGCAATGTAATACAATGCCGTGAAGTTGTTTGACCTATCTGTGAGCAAGGTTTCTTGCCTGCTAGTGCATGATCTAAGCCTCCTCTGAATGGAAAATTATCCTCCTGGAACTATTCCAGCTTGCCAACAGGGCTCCTATGACTTAGAACAGTTACTGTACAGCTTTCATACTTTTGATCTATGTTCAGATTAAGAACTGCAGAACTATTAGAGGGTATTATTATTAGAGGTCCTCATTATTTGTCTCTTTTGGGGCAGTAACAAGCACATCACTGAAGCTTTAAATCAGTGTGAAATAAAAGACTTTCAAAAAACTAAAAAGAGCTGTTCAACTCATTTATGTATCTATGTATGTATGTATGTATGTATGTCATAGAAACAAAACCCTATTGTTAACTCAAAACTGCAACAATTCATACTGAATCTGGCTTTGTGTGTGTGTGTGTTGTGTGTGTGTGTGTGTTGTGTGTGTATGTGTTGTGTGTGTTTGTGTCAGAACTCATTCTGACCCCCAGAGCATTGCTTTGGTGGGTGGTTAACTCGTACAAGGGAAAATAAAGCATACCATATGTCTCCTTTTGTGTTTGCCCATAATGTTTCTTCATGTCACTAAGCAGAGTCAAGTGTTTTATTGTAGTCAAAAGTATACAGTAAGATAGATTTGGCTTAAAGCATAGCTTCCTCAGACAGCCCTTTAAACTGACAAGTATACTTAACATTGAGTTCTACTGACTAGATGAAAATACAGTATCATAGCTTTTAGCCTGACTGGGAACCTAATCAGAGTTACACCCTGGCCCTAGCAAGGAGAAACAGCTCTGCAAATGTTGAAAGTATTACTGGCATTGTAGGTGCCTCAGGGTTTGGAGAGTTTTGGATCTCAGTATAAGTCAGTACTTTGGATATCAGTACAAGTCATTACGGATATCTTACATGAAAATCATTCTGGAAAGCACATGAAGAATAATCTGAGATACATGATCTTATTCTAGTACTACACAAAATGAGTAAAGCATTAGTTGAAGTTATCTGTCTAGAATAACCTTCCTCACTCTGAGGGTGATTTGGACAACTGGAACATTTGGTCCACTGCAAAGGCTGGTTAGGCATTGGAACAGTGTGCCCAGGGAAGTGGTAGAGTTGTTATCAATGGAACTATTTAAGAGATACGTGCACATCATGCAGAGGGGCATACAGTTAGTGGCGAATTTACAGCGTTGACACGATGACTGAATTTGGTTACAGTAAATACAAAGGCTGTAGATAAATGCAGAGCTGTATTAACCTTTTTTCCTTTGCTTTCATCCTGCTATCTGTTATACTGTTAAGCTACTGGTTTACTAAAGAATTCTACAGTTACTAAGCTGTTCTACATTAGATGGAAACGTTATACAGTTCTGGCAGTTATCAGCAGCTGACTATATTTATGTTCATCATTAATTGTAAGACAACTATTCTTCCTAGAAAAATAAGGCTGAGAAAAAGATGGTTTGAACTGAAATGAGGCAGTGTCAAGGCAATCTTGGAAGAAAATTTTATGCCCTTGAAAACTGTGGGAGAAGAGAATGGGTGACTTTTTTGTTGCTCAGAATGAAAGCTAAGACAAGTCTTTAAGGCATACGTTGCTTCAGTGAATATTTTGCTACAATAGAATAATAATTGTAATAAAGAAATGCAAATTTGACTATCAACTAAACATGGAATTATATAGGAAGATGAATCAGCCACGCTTAATTACTACTGTTAACAGAAAAAAAAAAAAAAAAGAAAAGAAAAAAAAGAAAAAGGAATATGTTTTTATGTTTCCGAAACTTGAATTTACCTGAGAAATTTGAAAAAAATCTGCTTGGATGTCTTGTCTCTTCTTTCTGGTAGGAGGGCTGTGACTCCATATCTTCTACTGAAATGTGCCCTGACAATTCACGTTAATAATTCCCTTACAGGAAGTGAGCTGTGAGTTTTGCGACAGGAAGAGATCATATCTATTCAATTACGCAGTTGAAATACCTCCCCAATAGCTTGGGAAGGCTCACAAGCCTTGGAGCAACTAACTTGAATAAATCAGTCATTATGTATTTGTGTGGATGGGTGGGTCAAATAGTAATCCGGTGTACAGTGTGGATTATAAATGGTAACAATATTAACAATATAATAATAATAATAATAATATAATAATATAATAATAACAATAATAATAATTTAATAACAATATTTAAATTCTTCAATTTGATGTTTGAATTGAACAGCTCTTTCATTTATGGAAAAATTCTGAGGCACATTCATAATCATAGCACTATGTTTTTCTATACTGCTATTCTTGCATCTACATTTACTATTTAACAGAGCTACTTCAGCAAACATAAGAATTTTTATTTATAAAATGGCACATCTTGAAGGTTTAATCCTAATCTTAGAAGGCTCAGCGAGAAATATGAAAGTAAGTTAAATATAAAAGTAAGGCAAGTGACTCTAATACTGTCTTTTACTTCTCAGTACACAGAATCGTAAAACCACTGAATATCCTGATTGGGAAAGGATCCACAAGGATCACCGAGTCCGGCTCCTGGCTTCACATAGGAACACCCAAAAATCAAACCGTGTCGGAGAGCTTTGTTCAGGCACTCCTTGAGCTCTGGCAGCTCAGGGCCGTGCTCACAGCCCCGGGCAGCCTGTTCCATGCCCACCGCCCTCTGGTGCAGAACCTTTCCCTAATACCACGACTAACGCCCCTGCACAGCTCCACGCCGTTCCCTCGGGCCCTGCCGCTGTCACACAGAGCAGAGCTCAGCGCTGCCCTCCCATCCCGGTGAGGAGCTGCAGCCGCCGTCAGCCTCCCCTCAGCTCCTCTGCTCTGGGCCCAGCACGCACAGGGACTTGGTTTTATTATGGTTGTTACAGTCTTATTCAGATTTTCTGTCAAAAGGCAAATGGTTCAATTAATTTTGGCTTCATATTTTGGCAGTGACATACTGTATGTTTGAAAAAGTCTTATAAAGGGAAATCTAATATCACTGGTTTGATCACAGATTTTGGAAAGCAATACAACTCAAACAATTCCAGATTAATATAGTAATTGCATTCTTAAAGACAAGGATTTGCCTGTCAGTTTTTCCTGTGAAAAGGGTTTTATGAAGATGTATTGTTCATATTATCTTTTACAAATATTTGATTCACTAAGAGGCAAGCAAAACATTAATTCATAGTATTAGATTCTTGTCTATGTTATCTTTGGCTCAGCGGTGCTGTTGTAATGCTGAATGTAGCTGTATTGACAAAGATGTCAGGATACAGAAGAGTTCACGACTTTCATAAATTTATTATTTTCAGCAGCTTTATGTTCTTTATAGAGAACATGTTTCTTACAGACAACATGTCTTACAGAGTCCAGGATGTTCAATAGATTGCTTGTAACCAAACAGCGTGTTATTATTCTGATATATATTTCATTCCACTTCAGAGACAAATAAATAAAAAATAGATAGAATGAATACAAATAAATAAAACTAACACATCAACTATTTATTAGCAATTATAAAAATAATCTGTATTAGCAAAATTTTATTTGTTGGGTCTATTTCATTTTCTTATAAACAAAATCCAAAATTTTACTTATGTTCCCTCTCCTCAGCCTCTTCCAGATGTATAGCAACAAGCTCTGGCTAATGTTCCTGGAAGAGATGGTGTGTGAGCGCAGCTTTAGAATTAGAAGATGCTGAAGTAAGTTGTGTCATTCTTAGTGACTTTAAAACTACTGAAAAAAGAAAGACAAATCCCGTAACTACACAATCCTGTGTACACTGTTTATTTGCAAGCTTTTTGGTGGTGGTGATGATAAACAGAATTCTGTTTCAATTTGTCAAGCCTTTGTAGCAATCTGTTTTTGAGTTCTGTCTCTGAAAGAAGAGCTGGAGTTCCACATTTGCCATCGTATGACTTTGTGTCTTTAACCCTATGACTCTAAGATCGCTGGAATTAATTTTCCTTAACATGGTGGCCTGGTCAAAATACACTAGAATTAGATTGTAATAAATAAAATTTAAGCAAAAGTGGTGATATGAATCTTTTATTTCATACTCACTTCAATGATTTTTGTGCGTAATATCAAATAAATATCTAAAGCAGATACCTTTTTTGTGTGTGTGTTTTCTGATGAGTATTATGAGTACCTGTATTTCAGAAACCCGTTGTGTAGAAGTTGTTAAATTCACAGGGAATTAAAGGAGAAAACTCTGCCTTGGTATAAAGACAAAAATGGTAAAGCTATGCTTTTGTATCAAAGTGTGATTTTGTTATAGACTGGATATAGAAAATTCATACTCAATTGCATAAGATATGTCTATTCTGCACCAACTTTACTTCTCTAAATCTTTTGTACATCGCCCCAGTGAAGAACAACATGTTTATATCACTTAATCTGAAAAAAATCACTATGTAAGTTATGTGTGTTGTATATATTTTCGGTTTCTTTATGATATCTGACCCATTAATTTTCTCTAGGAACTTAGGATAAAGATAATCTCTCCTGAGTTTCGTTGCCTAAAAGTCAAATGTCGATTCTAAGTTCTTAGTATTAAGGTGTTCCTGTATTCAATGAAGATGAGCAATATCTGCATCAGGTCATTCCATGCTAAATAGAGTTGTAAACATGTTGGAATTAAACCCTCAATTGGATTTTGCAGAGTAGGAGTTACATAATATGACATAATATGAATCATATTGCTTCTATTCTTCTCTATTTATTTATAGATTTATTAACAATTTTGTTCTTGTGTTTATGTGTCATTCCAATAGATGGCATCAACATCACCCTCTTATACTGGATTATCTATTTCCCATTGTTAAGCTAAAATCCAGGCTCTAATGATGAGCTTAATGGAAGTGTCTATGTTCATTTTTTTCACTTTTTACCACTAAGGATAGCTGGGAACTCTGTATGCCCCATGAGAAGGGAGAAACCTGTCAGCATAGTACTGAAAAATACATTATATCTGTGAAGTATATCTCACTGGTTTAATTAGTACTTCATTTTAGTAGCTCTACTTGATTGAGAGAGGATTAGTTGTGTGAAGAAGCTTGGCACAGATTAAGTCTGTTCAATGGTAATTTCCTCGGTATTAAAGAAAAAAAACCAACATTGATCTGGAACTCCACTTTTTCATTACGGATTTGATGGCAATACAAGTAATTACTGCTACATGTGTGATCATAGCAATAGCTTCGTCATTATACAAGTCCTGAAAATGCACTGTGTTCATAAACTCTTTGCTTGATCCTTTACAATGGACATTTGGGAATTGAGTTTCCTGGGCTCCGTTACTCTTCGGGTACAGTAGCTGTGTGACAGCAGAGAGAAAGCTGTGAAGTTTGTAGTTTAGTAAATTTCATATTTTTCTGCTGGATAGTATCTTCATGTGTTATAATATACTAAGTGAAATTTATATTTGACTATTAAACATTTAGCTTTATCTCAACAGATGTGTTTACCATTGCAGGGCTATGTTAGAACAAAATTTAACAATCTTGTGACGTGTAACCTAGTTTATTGTACTGTACTGTACTGTATATCAAACCTCTGGCATTTGCTAATGCTCTTAGGTGACCTTATCAGCTTCATAAGTAACTGTGTAAGAAACTAGGTAGTATTTCATGTATACTATGTACAAGATTCCTGTAATATGCCTTTTTTTTTTTCATAAATTTCCCTGCATATTAATTCCAGAATAATTCATATTACATATTTAGTAAAGCATTCTTCTTACTTGTGAAGCAAGAAGTGAAGTGTACTTCTTATGTACTGTAGCCTCATAGGCAATATAGACTTGGGAGCATTGTTAAGATGAAATAACTAGATTATAACTCTTTTTGTACAAACAGTACAATATCCAGTGACCCTTTTTGCTTTCTAACTATGATGGAATAAAAATGCAGTTTATGTGAATTAGCTGTGTTCATAGGGATTTCTAGGTTGCTGACTCAGAATAAGATTCGTGCACCTGTTTGAGCTCAAAGACAAATCTTTGTGAGAATGCCTGAGGAGAAAAAAAAGCAGAAATCATAGTTACTCAGTGACAGTGTAGCATGGGCCAGTATGAGAAATCTCTGACATTAGGTATATTCCTGGTGTTTTTCAAGTTAAACAAAATGGTACCCTTATGTAAATGGTATTGTCATAAAAATGAAAATTCTTGCTTGCAGATAGCTGCAGCCTCAGAACATCTCTGCTTAGTCAGCTTGGTGGGTCAAGTTGTGATAACATCACCTTTATAGTTTTTAGTGTTGCTTCCTTTCACTTTTCATCAATTCTGCATTGCTGATATTAAATAAGAACATGTCAGCTGAAGCTCAATGCTGTATAAATGGAAAAAAGAAAACAGCAAGAGTTTTGGTAAATAAAAATTTAGGAGAATATTCTAAAGCCCATTAATTCCCATTGGTTCCATTGGGTGTCTGGTATTGGAGACACCTCATTTTCTAGAGGTGATATTCACATCAAGGGCACAATGTGATCCTTGTTCAAGACCAAGTAATAAAAAATAAGCAGTGTAGAATGTGGCTTGAAAATTTCTCTGGCTTGCTATTCCCAAGAAACAGTAACAATTTATGGATAACCAGTAGAATAAGCAAAGATGAGAGTTCTGATTAATTTATTCCTATTTCTTACTGACATGATAATCTTGCCCCAGGTGTTCTGAGAAGGAAATTTACCTGCAAAGCACTCATGTTTAAGTTACATTTTTTCATTTTCATTACATGCAGCCACATATGCATAAAGACAATGTAGTCAACTACTGTATAGCTGGATAACAATGTTTTATTTTCTGAGTTTTTGAGATATCTCAAAAAATGTGTTCTCATATGGTGTACAGAGTTTGGTCTCATAGCAATATCCTAAGTAACACATATGTTCGTAAATATGATGAGGGGAGCACATGAATAGACAATTCACTGCACAGCTGGCACTGCAGCCGAATGTTGGTGTGCGATGAGCGCTGCCTGGGCTGCAGCGGGGCACAGGGAGGGTGCAGGGCTGAGCAGTGCAACTCACAGCAAAGAGAACAACTGTTTTCAAGGATGAAGCACGGGAAGAGTGAAATTTCCTCAAAGTTCTCTGATGAACAATAAGGATTGCAGCAACTGACATCGAACCAGATATTGAGGCATTCATTTCACAAAAACGAGGTCGTGTATCCCACTAGTTCTGAGTTTTTGTCGCTCTCTTTCTTTCATTTTAATAAAAAATATTAAAGAGTAAAATAAGTTTTCTTACTTATATTAATGAGCTTCATTATACATTCTATAATAGAATAGAAAATATAGAATAGAAAATAGCATGTCTATTTTCAAAATTGGTAGGTTTACATTCCTTTTTGACCTTGAAACACCTGAAAAACACAGGAGACATATTTGGCTTGAAAGCTTTACATGGTACCAATCTTGTGTACATTTTCCCATCTTGGGACACCAGAAAGTGATGAGAAAAGTACTGACACATTACAGCATGTGAACCTGTCTGAATTATGTTAAAATCCTGTCAGAAAGTTTTCAAGATGAATTTAAATTTTGTGTGATAATTCTGAAATTTTATCTTCAGACCTATTATCACTGAATGCTTTGCTGTTTCAAAAAACGACAAAGAATCTTTTTCCTGGAAATTAACATGGCCATAAGTAACATTGGCATAAGAACATTTAGTTTTTGAATTCTGTAGTCACAGAATCATAGAATCATTGAATGGTTTTGGTTGGAAGTGACCCTAAAGACCATCAAATTTCAAGAACTCCTGACCTTACTTGGTTGGAGGGAGTTTGAGCATCATATAGGCTCTCTCTAAATACCAATTTATGCCTAACATCCTGCCTGTCAAGCAAGATACCTCTTTCATTCTTCCTTTGGTTTTCTAAGGATCGTGATGCTACAAAGGCATTAATAACAGTCTGTTGGCTTCTGATCTCTGATTTTTGCAGCCTGCCAACATGTGTATAAATATACACACAGAAATTCATCTATAATTAAATCATATTCTGACTATTTTTTGTTTGTTCATCAAACTTGAAAACAAAAGGATCCTGACTCTTGTCCAAAGGGAGAGATTCCCATGCTTGGATGATGATGGTTCCACTATTTCATATGAAGTTATCTGAAGTAATTCCACTCTTTCTTCCTTTAAACAGACTGAAGTCTATCCTCCAGATACTTTTTCCATTAATTCCACTGACAGTTTCTCTTAAGTTACAACAACTAAGGATAGCAAGAGTTTAGATAAAACTCTCAGGTTTTGTGTGTGCCTGTTAAATTAATCTTCACAATTTAACAGAAAACAGAGAAACCACACTGCATAGAAATGGCCTGCCTCTTCTACTTCTCTTGCCAAAATCCAGTGACTTGACAGCAGAGAGAGTAGATAAGATCAAAGCCAAGTAACTATTTCTTCTAAGCACTGCTTTAAATCTTAAATGACTTGTAGGTCTTAAAGATTCCAGAGAATTTATATCTAGCTTAAATAATACAAGAGAAAGAAAATGTCTTTGGCATTTTACAGTATCTTTTCATTACATTCATGCTTTCAGTGCATGAACATTAGAAATAACTTCTATGTAGAATAAAAGAAACAGAAAAAATCATATCTGAAACCTGACAATTTGAACAGTTCATCTCATATATTTCAAGCATTTCTCATATCATATGCATACCACCAACAATATCAATAGTTGCAATATAATATTTGAGCAACCTGAATAGATTCCAGCATCCCAGAAGCTCTAGATTAGCTGCATTACCATGGGACAATGGTAACGTCCCAGTGATGCAGAACAAAGTATATGCAAATCTACTTCTGTTACACACTTCCCCTCTCTGTTCTGCTTTTTCGTGATCCAGCTAGTAATACAAGACATGATGTACTAAAGGGCTGTTTGCCTGTATTAATTGTATAAAGCTAAGTGCTTTAGGATGCAACATGTCTGTCTTCTTTTCTGTCACTGACCTCAAAGACTTCTGAATAATCCACTGATATTTTGGGGTTTCTTCCACTTCTGTACTTAGCCCAGACTTAATACTTTGCTGTTGGTGCTTGTTTTCATAAACGTAAGAATTTATGCACATGACTAACTATGCCATCGAGAAAAGTTTTCTTGACTAATCAGGCCATGGCTCCGCAAGCTCCCTCTTAAGGAGCTTACCAGAAGCAGGCATACTTCTCTCTGTGCCTTCGGAGCATAGAGGCAGAACTGATCCTTCCTAGGGCTGCTGGCAAATACAGCTCTGCAGGCAATCATATGTATGACAACAGAATACTGAGGCAAAATGAGGACAAAAAGATTGTGCAAGCAGCTTTAATTGAGGTGAAAGCAATTTTCCAAGCTTAAATCATTTGTCTAGAATCTTAGTTCCACAATTCAATATTCCCAACAATAATTTGCAGTAATAGAAGTCAGATAGTGTCAGGCTTAGAAGAAAATATAGACCTGATAAGAAGACAACCCATCATAAAGAAGGGCATTTTTGAAATGGGAATTACTCAGTCTTATCTACTTAATATGTACTATCCTTTTATGTCTTCATCTATTCTGTTTCGTCTACTTTCAAAGCATAATTGGAAATGACACTTCTCTGTCTAAAATAATTAGAAAAAATATGCAAATTTAACTCTAATAGAAGTAAATAACAACAGTTGTGTTCTTAGGATTTCAATTCTTAAAGATCATCAACAGAGATAAAATATAAGAGGTTGCAGAAATTGGAGGTTATTTGTTCATTGTTTCATTCTTCTGCATTGTGAGTACACTGAAGGACAAAAGAGAGACTGGAGAACAGAGAGAGGTGAATTTCATATAGTCTAGATAATTTTTTGAAATGCGTATGAAAGGCTGAACAGGAATTTCTGCAGCAGCAGGCTTTTATAAGTCTGTCTTTACGCAAAAGCAGTTCAGCTTCTGTAGGGTTCTCATGAGAGCTAGCTGGCAAATATTTCACATTTTGGATTTTTTTTTTTAATCCAGAAAAAACAGACTCCTCAAACAAAAAAAAAAAAATCTTTTCTAAGTCACCAGTTCTGATAAATTTCTTATTAGCTTTCTGTATACTGGAAAATGTTTTTAAGATGACAGAATGCTTTTGCTGTATTCTTCAAAATAAAACCAAGGCACAATAGTAAACTATTTCTACATATTTTAGAATGTATGAGTTTGAATCTATGAATTATAGATTTTTTGACAAAAATATTATGCGGAAAAAAAATGCATTCTGAAGATTTATTTTTACTGATCAGGTATTATATCCAGATACATGCTTTACATTATGGTTTACATTCAGTTTATATAACCACATGGTTTGTTTCTGAAATGTAATCTCTATGTAAATTATTGCTGCAATGTGATTTTTTATTCAGTTGAGGCTACACTGCTAAATGTTAGAATTACAAGAAGGGCTCTGGAATCTCATCTTGACAGATAACTTACAAGTCTAATGTAGCTATATTTTTTCTTATAAAATAGTAAATTGTCTACTTTTGGAAATTTTACTGGGGTAACATAAAAGAAATCACCCTTACATTCAAGTGAAAGATTTGTTTTAAGTGGTAATACAAATTTTTTATAAACTTCAGCTTCATAGAACAGAATGAGCTAGTTCATGATGGAAGAAAGCAGTGAAGTTTACCCTATCCAATCTCTTCAGTGAAGTAAGGCAAGCTATGAAGCTGCATTGGACTACTTCGGAACTTGCTCTCATGTGTTTTGAACATCTTCAAGGACAGAGACGCATCAGCCTTCTGAAGAGCTTGTTTCTCTTGCTGCAATATCTTCCTGGCCTCTTGTCCTTGACTATGCATCTCTGAGAGGAGTCTTAGGTAACTTAAAGCAGTTGATAGATCCTTCTCTTGGCCTTCTCTTCTCTTTTTCAGGTTTTCAGAGCAATTTTTGAAAGCAACAGATTCATGAATGAGATTGAAACAGAAACAGTTCTGATGTGTGAACCTCTTTGCGATTCAGTTTTGAATCTATACAAATAGCATATGAAATTATCTGATACTTCCTCAATGACCTACTGAAAGTAACAGATTAAGGCTCCTTCACTACCTCTGCACTTCTGTGCACAGAAGCCAAGGCTAATGGCAGGGACTTCAAAATCTTTTCGCCCAAGATTAAAAAAAGATGAGAAAGATGGGAAAGGTTTTTTGTCAGTCTACACTAACATGAGAAAAATTTGAAATGAATTTATTATTGTAGAAGAAGCTATTTCATCAATAATTTAATGTAAACAAATGATCTGATAGATTGCAGAGTATGATTTTTATTTAAGCTGGAAAAACTGGAGACACCTTAATACAATATTGATGCTACTGTGGAACTCCTGAAAATACATCAGTCCGGAGGGAAGAAACTAGTAGTTATTTATAATTTACTTAGAATCAGACTTTATCCATACCGACATCCAGCCTGAAGTGATTTTCTGTACCTGAATTGTAACCCTCTGAATAATTGAATTAATAATGAAATAGCCTACTAGCACAATTATATTATGTTTTACATTATTACATTTTTCCTGATCAACTGAATAAAATGATCTACAAAGATTATACTTACACTGAGCTATCAGATCCCAAAGAAAATACGAAAATATAACATCGGTGTCAAAGACTGAAAAAAGTTGTTTTAATCTATCTCTGCAATGTTAATTCTGGAAAAAAAAACTAAATCGGATATTGTCTAAAAATATATAATTTTGAAAGAAAGCAACATGCTACTGCTCCAGCATTTACTCCTGGAAAACATGTTAAGGCACATAAGGGACAAAGTTGTGATCCAAGATAGCCAGCTCAACTTCACCAGCATCAGATCATACCTGAACCATCTGGTAGCCTTCTATGATGGAGTGATGGCATTCGTAAGACAAAGGAGGGGCAACTAAGGTGGTCTAGCTGGACTTAAACAAGGCATTATATATAGTCCCATGCCTCTTCCTTTTCTCTGAATTAAAGAGGTATGGATTTGAAGGGTGGACTGTTTGGTGTATAAAGAATTGGTAGGATGGTTGCAGCCAGAGGGTTATGATCCATTGCTCAGTGTTTAGCTGGGGGGCAGTGATGAGTGGTATCTCCCAATGGTCTGTCTTGGGACCAATACTCTAACATCTTTATCACTGATATAGACAGTGGGATTGAGTGTAATTTCAGCAAGATTGCTGTTGTAACCAAGCTGAATGTTGTGGATGATAGAAGGAAGAAATGCCATCCAGATGGACCTAGACAGGCTTGAAAAGTGGGGATACATAAACATAATGAAGTTCTACAAGGCCAAGTGCAAACTGTTGCACTTGAGTCAGAGAAATCCCAGATATGTGTACAGACTGGGAGAAGAACATAGAGAGAGCAGCCCTGCAGAGAAGAGCTTGGGGATTCTGGTGGATGAAAAGCAGGTCACAAGCCATCTGTGTGCACTTGCAGCCTGGAAAGCCAAAAATATCCTGGGCTGCATCAAAAGTGGCATGGCCAGCAGCAAGAGGGAGAGGACTGTCCCCTTCTGCCCTTGTGAGGTCCCACCTAGATTAGTGTGTACTAGTCTGGGACCCTCAACAACAACAACAGAAAGACGTGGAGTTGTTGGAGTGAGTCTGGAGGATGTCCACAAAGATGGTCAAAGGGCTGAACCACTTCTGCTATGAAGAAAAGTATAGGAAGCTGAGTTTGTTTAGCTTGGAGAAAAGAAGGCTCTGGGGAGATTTCTTTGAGACTTTCCAGAAGTAAAAGGGGCTTATGATCATGAGGGAGACTGACTTTTTATATTGTATGATAGTGATAGAACAAGGGGGAATGGCTTTAAACTAAAAGAGAAGCTATACAGGTTAGACATTAGGAAGAATTTCTTTACTCAGTGGGTAGTGAGGCATTGAAACAGGTTGCCCAGAAAAGCTGTGAATTATCCCTGAAGCCATTCAAGGCTGGGTTGGTTGGGACCCTGGGCATCCTGATCTGGCGGCTGGCAAGTCTGTCCATGGCAGTCTTTTCCAACTTAAGCCATTCTATGATTTTATCTTGATATTATGGATAATGACAAACTGGTCTTCAATTTGATAATGAATTTAACAGAAGACAACAAATACAATAGAGTGTTATTCTATATGCCACAGTAATACCACAGTGCAGATTTGCTAGACATATGAAATTCAGTTTTAAATGGGAAGTTGCAGGTTTTAATTGAAGTAATAAGGAACTTTTCAGTATGGGAGAGTTAAAATTTTGCATAAGTCTTTGAAATTTATCCAGTTCTAAGGAAAAAAAGCTGACTAAAATCAATATTGAGTAAATATTAGTAGTCTCTCTAATCCTGGTTTCCTTTCTTTAGAGTAATATAAACTGAAATAGAATCCCAAATTAGGTAATAAGTGTGTTACTCTCAAGGGTGTAGAATAACAGATTGATCTGAGGTAATCAGGTTTCACGTATGTGCTGTTTCCTGGGAGGGTAAAGGATCCTTGCCAATTTTAATGACACTGTTGAACTGGAAAGTGATCAAGTTTATTCCTTCAAGTTGAACGATCTTATCCCTCAAATCTGTATGATCATCTTATTGAGTAAAAAAAAAGTGGTTTTTTTGGTTTTTCAAGTTTTGATAAGGACTGACATTTTCATATTGCTCCATGTCCAGACAGAAGATTTATTCTCAGTTTTGTTTATGATAGGTTATCAAGTAAGGGGGAAAAAAGGGAAATACGGCCATAATATAGTAACAAAATACTCTTCAAATGAAAAAAAATAATGTTGTACTTTTAGAATAATAATTAAAAAGAAAAAAAAAAACATAAGTTCCAGTTATAGGGATTAAATCTTAGTCCAAAAGCTATGCAAGTGTAAAAGCCTTTCCAAAATTAGCAAATAGACAAATAGATCCACAAAGAAATGCTGCATTAGTGTGGTGTGGTTTACCTCTGGGCTCTTAGGCTCCGAGTATTTTAATACAGTTATTTAATCTCCTGATTGAGATTCCCTAGGCATTTAGGGATAATATATACAAAGAATATTAATACTAAATTCTGATTATAACTATAGGCTCCCTAAGCAATGTCAAATTGTGAGGATACAGGTAGGTTGCAAAGACACCTTTCCCGAGATTTAAATATACTTTTACAAGTGAAGACAGCTGTCTGTCATGTTGAAAGAGACCCCTGGAGACCACCTAGCTCACCCTCCGCTTCAAAACAGGGCCAGATTTGAAGACTTTTAGATGGGATGAGATTGTTTAGCACCTGAATTTTGAATTTCTTAAACAATGGAAATTCCACAGCTTTTTTGGGCTGCTGTTTCCTTTCTTTTTGGAATGTAAAGGCATATTTTGTCATCTATATACTACAAGTGGAAGAAGAAACAAAAAAAACCAATCACTGTATCATGTGATAAACTGAAATTCAGTTCTGCCCTCCACTCTCTACAACAGTTCCATATGGTACAAAATACTGTGTAATGCTGCAGGAATGGAAGTATGGTGAATTCACACTAATGGCTACCTAAAGATCCACAAAGCTCTCTCACCCCTCCTTCTTTAAAGAACAAACAAAGAAAATACCATGAAAAAAATAATGCTCCCCAGGTTGAAATAAGGGCAGTATAATGCTGTGGTCCAACTTGGCAGGTGGCTAGACACCACACAGCTGTTTGCTCACCCCCCATCCCCTCCCACTGAGATGGAGAAGAGAATTAAAAAAACAAACAAACAAACAAACAAAACTCCTGGGTTGAGGTAATTTTACTTACTAAGATAGAGAAAAGGATAAGAATAATAATTATGACTAGTATATATATGTGGGGTAATCCTCCCCCTTTACTCTGCCCTGGTGAGGCCACATTTATAAAACTATGTCCATTTCTGGGCTCTCCAGTAAAAAATACAGGGATGTCTTAGGAGGAGTTCTGCAGAGGACCACAATGATGATCGAGGATCTGGAGCATCCCCTATATGAGGAAAGACAGTCTGTTCAGCCTGGCGAGAATACGACTGAAGGAGGATCTGATAAATGTCTTGAAATATCTAAATGGAGATGGGAGGCAAATGGATGACGTCAGTCTCTTCTCGGTGGTATGTAGCAATAGGAGAAGGAGTAATGACATAAAACTTGGACATAGGAAGTTCTGTATTAACATGCATAAGAACCTCTTTACAGTAAGGGAGTCAGAGTACTGGAACAGTTTGCCCAGAGACGTTGTGGAATCTCCTTCTTTGGAGATATTCAAAGACCTGGCAGGATGCCTACCTGTGCTCATAGTGTAAGTTCTTAGTGGACATTTATTTCAAGAAAACCTGGATCAGCTCTTGAAGAAATGGCTGAAAGAGCAACTGTAAGTGATAGGAGAAGTAGGTTTCAGTTTAAACTAGCAAAGGTGGAACTTGACTCTGCTACTTTTACTGCTGAACTTGAGTAAAACGTACTTTACTTGAGTAAAAGGTTCTTTACAGAAAAGAAGATAATACCTTCTATCTGGCTGAGCTCAGCCAGACGTGATCTAAGACCACCAAATAGGTTCTGCAGGAGCCACAACTGAATATATGCTTAGTGTATGCCTTCCTACAAGGTATAGAGGGGAGCTAGTTCCTCCTGCTGAACAGTGATAAAACAAACATGATTTTTATAGGAAGTTTTGTTTTGCATCTATCCTGAACAAGAACTGGGGTCTCTATGAAAAGATGACTGTATGTCACTCAAATAGCAGCAGCTCATTAGCTGTTCTCAATCCAGCAAGAAATATGTGAAATTTCTCTTTTAGACAGTGAGTAAAAGATAACAGGCAGACCTAGAATATCTGAAGTTACTATTGCCAATGGATATGAAGCTGCATATTGTGTTTTGTTAGGTGTCTACTTGAAATCATCAGACTACCAAAAGAATACTCACTAAGTGCAAACTTTCAGGAACAGCAACAAAAATGATCTAAGGTGATGAAATTTGTTTTTGAATAATACACTAAAGAAATTTAGCCTAGTCATCAAATGGAATCTAGTCAGATCATTTTATCACTCCTATATTGAAAAGAACTTCCTGGTAGTAGACAGATTTGTATTTCATCAGAAGAAAAGACTTCATGGACAATGAAGTTGGATGTATTAATAGTAGAAATAAGGTATAATCTTTTTTTTTTTTTTTTTTTTTTTCCTTAACAGTGAGGATAGTGAATAATTAGAATAACATCTCAAAGAGTACTGGATTTTCAGCCATTTGAAATCTTTAAATCAAGATTGGATAATTTTCCTTCTGAGTATATGATTACTCCCATGGTAGTTATAGATTTCACAAAAAATTACAGCACAACATACTTTACAATCCCTCGCACTTCTGTAAAGAATTCTCTGAAGGTTTAGTTTCTCCTATTTTCTGTTAATCTGATCTATTTATTCTCAGCAGTCTTCATCATAAAATGATTTGGAGAAAGAGGTGTCTGTTATCTGTTTTTTTGGCTGACCAGAATACTAGCATTGAATAGCGAAGGTGCAAAAGAAGGAGAAGATGAGGTGAATTAACAAGCAAAGAGCTAACAAATTACTTGGCAGGATGCTGCAAGTGTATTCCAAACAAAATGCATAATTTGTCATTTCAATCCACAATGTAAAAATCACTTTTGCCTACATTATGTGTCCTGTACTACTGGATCACTGACTTCCTCACCCATAGTCCTTTTATCTTACTTCAGCTTAAAAAATCTGTAAATCTAGAAAATATCATTTTATTTCATCTTATAATATTGCCAGTAGTCATTAATTATAAAATGTACATAATTCCATATTGGCCAAGAATCCAAGAAACTTGTTTCTTAAACTTCTTTTCAGCACAATGGTTGCATTTTATGAAACAAACAGCACAAAAAATAAGAAGCAATAGATATAATCCAGTAAGAGTGCCCAATGCCATAGCAACTAGGGATTCAAAACTATAGTCAGAATATTCACTTACAGGAAATTGCAGGTAATTTATATCTGCTTATCACTCCAGCAGTGCAATCTATCCTCAAACACTTTTGTCGTTAGTAGCATAGTGAACTTCAAAGAACCAAGGTGTGCTTTATAAAACTTAAGCCTATATAAATCCTATAATAGTTTCATAAGACTTTTAATGTACATAATTCTGAGCAGGAAATGCAGCAATAATACTTGCTCTGAGATGTTGTAAAGCTGATAAGCATAATTCCTATGATTCCAGCCCTCAGAAAGCTATAACTAAAGCGACTATAGTTTGAAGTATGTGAAAAATGAGCACGGATGCTATGTGAAGCAATGTAAAATGTAAAATGTGTTTTTACACTGTAACTGATAGTTTATATATTGTTGTATGCAACATAAAAAACAAACAAACAAAAAAACCACAACACAACTATTAAAATACACCAACATTCTACACAAGTTGGAACACTATATTATTTCTAAAATGTAAACTGATACATTCTGTAAACTGATATCCAGCTGAAAAGCTGGACACGAGCAAGCAGTGTGCGCTTTGAGCTGGAAGGCCAACAGGATTCTAGGCTGCATCCAAAGGGGGGTGGGCAGCAGGGAGAGGGAGGGGATTGTCCCCCTCTGCTCTGCCTTTGTGCGGCCCCATCTGGAGTACTGTGTCCAATCCTGGAGCCTCCAGTACGGGAAGAATGCTGAAGCAGGTCCAGGGGAGGGCCATGAAGATGATCAAAGGGCTGGCACACCTCTTCTGTGGAGAAAGGTTGAGGAGTTGGGCTTGTTTATCTCAAAGAGGTCTCCAGGGAGACCTTACTGCGGCCTTCATATACTTGAAAGCAGCTTATAAGAAGGAGTGAGACTGACTATTTACACTATCTAATGATGATAGAACAAGGGACAATGGCTTTAAACAAAGAAGACTAGATTTGATGTTAGGCAGAAATTCTTTACTCAGAGTGAGGCACTGGCAGAAACTGCTCAGAGAAGCTGAAGGTCCTCCATCCCTGGAGATGTTCAAGGCCAGGTTGGATGGGGCCATGGACAGCCTGATCTGGTGGTTGGCAACCCTGTCCACAGCAGGGAGCCAGAACTGGGTCACCTTTATGGTTCTTTCCAATGCAAGCCATTCTATAATTCTATAATTCTGTGAAAAAATAAAAATTAAAAAAAATAAAAATTATGTTAAACAAAAAATTAATCATAGGGAACTTTTAAGAAGAAAATACTGTTGTAACTGTATTACTCTATGAATCAGCTGATGGTATTTACCACCCGGGCTCATGCACAGTGTAAATTTAAAAACAACAACAACAACATAACAATTGTCTTTTAAAGGTGGCTTAATTTAGATCTTTGTCACAATCCATTCTAGAGTGGCTAGACTGTGGTTAAAATCAGTCGAGCTTTGATTCGTTATTAGAGCACACTGAGCTAATTTTATTCTTTTTAGACTGGAAGAAGTAAATTTTGCCTTGCTTTTCTTATCAATCATGTATATGAGAGTTACGTGTATATTTATTAGGGTAAGAAGGAGCTCTGGATATTGAAAAATAGTTATGTGTGCTGCATTTTACGAGATGCAAATACAAATAACATCTTACAGTTCCCATTGGAAGTGGGATAGAGTAGCAGTCAGACAACAGATTATTAAGAGGCTTTGCTATAGTGTCATCCGCATGAGAACAATTTCAAAGCACTAGGCATTAAAAACTTTAAAACAGTGTATGCTGTGATGCATGTGATCCTTTTTTACCATGCATTATACCTTATTTATTCAAGGCCAATAGCACTTGCAAAGGACATGAAAGAAGAAGGTGCTCTGCTCTGAAAAGCGTGCAGTCTTCTTGCCAGCAATTATGCGTTCATAAATTGTAATGACTTGCGAATGCAAATCACATTAGGTGAGTTGTATTCATATTTCTGCAGTCAGTGAGACGGGGACCACTGGCTCCCAGACCTTCTCCCAAATGTCTCCCTGCCCTCTACAGTCTCCTTCTAGTTATTCTCTGTGGATATAAAGCTCTTTCTGAGCAAAACCTCTAACAACAGTAACACCAGCAGCTAGAATGGCTCCAGCATGTTGATACTTATTTTGTTCAGTCTCAGACAACAAAACAAAAACATATAGATCACAGCAGTGTGACAGCATATGCCAGAAGTATCTGCATTCCACTAAACTATTTCACATACTTCTGCTTGGTCAGGCTCTCATGTGTACAGAATAGATGGTGAACCATTTCCAGGGCAAAATATGAGCAATGGGGATATGTAGAGGAAAATGTATCTTTGATCTCTGACAGTTGTTTCCTTTAGTCTGTTTATTCTTTCTCATGAAGTTATGCTTGAACAAAAGAAGACCTTGAATTTGTACTGCAGGGAATGAATTCAGAAAAGAAACTATCTGGTTACTAGGTGTATTTGTGTTGCAAGGAAAATGGCCTTGACTAAGACTGAATCAAAAACTGGAACCACAAAATCAGCAACTCACAAATAATACCAAGCCTATATCAGAGAATAACAAGCCTGTTACAAAGAATATTACAGAGATCATACATTAGGAAGGTGAAATAGAATTGTAATTACTAGAAAAGAAAATAAAAATGTGTAATGAATTAAATTAGAAATGAACTGAAGAGGTAATGAAGTTTGAGTTTTAAAATGAAATGAAATTGAAGTACTTTCTATAAGTATTTGAACAACTGTCCAAGCAAGGCATCAGAGAGTCCTAATCCTATTAAATCTAATTACTACAGTGCCATTTTCTGCATATAGAATGAATTTGCACACAAGAGAATAAATTAAAGCACATTGAAGGGTTTCATACTTTTCTTCAGGAAACAGATTTGTTTATCTTGGAGAAGAGGTGGCTCCAGGGAGACCTCACTGTGGCCTTCTAGTATCTAAAGGGGAGCTTATAAGCAGGAGAGAGACCAACTTTTTGAATGGCCTCACAGTAATAGGACAAAGGAGAATGGCTTTAAACTAGAAGACAGGATATCTAGGTTAGATGTTAGGAAGAAAATCGTTACTCAGAGGGTGGTGAGGTGCTAGCATAGGCTTCCCAGAGAAGATGTGAATGCCTTATCCTCGGAGGTCTTCATGGTCAGAAGGAGCCCTGGGAAGCCACGTGGTGGGTGGCAATCCTGCCCACTGTAGGAGGGTTGGTTCAAGATGATGATGAATAGTTCTATGTCCAGTTGGAGGCAGGTAATGAGCAATGTCCCCCAGGGGGCTGCCTGGGGACCAGTTCTCTTTAGTATCTTCATCAATGACATTGATGTCGGAATCAAGTGCACCCTCAGCAAGTTTGCTGATGACACCAAGCTGAGTGGTGCAGTTGACACGTTGGAAGGAAGGGATGCCAATCAGAGGGACCTCAACAGGCTTGAAAGATGGGCCTGGGTGAACCTGATGAGGTTCAGCACAGCAGAGTGCAAGGTTTTGCACTTGGGCCAGAGGAATCCCAGGCATCCATACAGACTGGAAGGAGCAGTCCTTGAGAGCAGCCCTGCAGAGAAGGACCTGGGGGTCCTGATGGATGAAAAGCTTAACATGAGCCAGCAGTGTGTTCTTGCAGCTTGGAAGGCAAATGGTATCCTGGGCTCCGTCAGAAGAGGGGTGACCAGCAGGGACAGGGAGGTGATTGTCCCCCTCTACTCTGCTCTTGTGAGGCCCCATCTGCAGTACTGTGTACAGGTCTGGAACCCCAATATAAGAAACACAGAGAGCTGTTGGAGGGGGTTCAGAGGTGGGCTGTGAAAATGACCAGAAGGCTGGAGCACCTCTCCTACAAACCTTTCCAAACTGAGGGAGCTGGGCTTGTTCAGCCTGGAGAAAGGAAGGCTGTGGGGTGACCTCATTGCGGCCTTTCAATAACTAAAGGGAGCCTACAAACAGGAGGGGAGTAATCTCTTTACAAAGGTAGCTAATGGCAGGACAAGGGGAAATGGTTTTAAGTTGAAAGAGTTGAGGGATTTAGGTTGGATGTCAGGGGGAAGTTCTTTACAGAGAGAGTACTGCCCAGAGAGGCTGTGGATGCCCCGTCCCTGGAGGTGTTCAAGGCCAGATTGGATGAGGCCCTGGGCAACCTGGTGTAGTATTAAATGGGGAGGTTGGTGGCCCTGCACGTGTCAAGGGGGTTGGAGATTCATGATCATTGATCCCTTCCAACCTGGGCCATTCTGTGTGTGATTCTGTGAAGATGATCTTTAAGGTCCCTTCTGACCAAAACCACTCTATTGTTCAAAAATTAATCATCCAAAATGCATACACGGTCACAAATTCTGATAAGTTCAGATCATTAAGAGACTTAGCTGTTACTCGGGACAGGATAATGAAAGATTCTTGATCAACATTTTACACTTTTTGTACAAATTTCAACAAACCGCTTAGAGTTTCCACACTTACTTATTTTTGCTTGCTAGTAATTCTTTCTTTCTATCAGGTAATAAAAAAGAAAATAATTTTAACCAGCTAAAATGGAAAAGAAAAAAATTACAATATTAGAATCTTATATTATCAGCATTATGGTTGTCATCTCCATCACAGAGGTCATTTTAATGACATCATATACATAGTTGCTGCACTAGAGATCATATTTTTTTTCCAATTTCTTTTTCTTTCTCATTTATATTTGTAGATTCAAACGTCTTTCCCAGTCTTGTTATTGGAAGGGAAAGGAAACATAAAGACATCATCCAGACCCTAATGAATTGTTCTGACGGATGAAGAAAACACTTCCTGTGTTTATGAAATCAGGTGTGATATGAGAGGAGAAAATAATAAAGAGAAAATGAATAGAGAGAGGATGTCTGCAGATGGATGGAGAGTTCAATGAAGCAGCAGCTTTTTAGAATAGTCTTAATTTTTCACAGTGGACATCATTGGAACAATGACTAAATTTCCAATCCCAGGTATATGAACTTGTGAAAACTTGAAAAGTGGTTTTAATACTTTTCTCTCATCTTTGAGCCATGAATCTTACTGATTTTAACTTCTGCAGTATGACTGCGCTGTTTCCTAGAGATGAGATTCTTAGTGCAGTTACATTCAGTGTAACTGCATGCACTTTGGCACCAGTTCCATTAAACCTCATGTGAATATATTTTATGGATGCTTCACAATGCTTGCTGTAAGTGTAGGGGGAAAAAATTGCCAGGCAGACAGGCATTATTTCTTTTACTCTTTTTATTTCTATCCATACTATCAAGCATCAGGAATTCTGTGTTACCTGAAAATAGGATCATGCATTTAGCATAGAGAAGGAATGTACTGATTTGGCATGAAAAGCCATTTATCTCCTAAAAGGTGACATTTCATTTCTTTCCTTATTGGAGCATTTCTCTTCCGTTTCTGGTGCTGAGTTGTATGACAGTGGGATTAAAGAAGGTACTGCCAGTATATTTGCATATTTGTTTTTCCTGCAGGAACTGTAAAAGCTAGGAGAAGGGGAATGACTATTTAGCAGAGAGATGCTTCTCCATATTAACTACTGTGAATAAAGTATATCTGGCATGATGATCATAAGTATATATCCTTTTAATTCAGTTTCCTCAGAGGATACACCACTGGCATTCTCCACTGCTGGGTCCAAAATTTGGCTTTACCAAATTGTATCCTGGTCTTCCTTTTATCCTAAAACCAGAGTCTTCAAAGTACTTTGGATCACTAGAGTCTGAGAATAAAATCATAATACACCTGGAATTCTGTCTACTTAAATAATATCCCATAGATGTGGGTTGTCGTATGTTCATATGACTTCTGCAGGAGTGAAATGATCTTGTAGATGTGGGATCCAGTTGAGACAGAGATGTAAACAGTGCTTATAAGCTGAATATGTCTGAATCAGTCTGTGAACTCCATGTTGTACCTATCAGAGTGAGATAACACTAGACAAATCTGATAATTTTCTTTGATAAAATAAGACCATGTTAGACAGGGGAAATGAAGTAGATGTAATCTATCTGGATTTCAATAAAGCAGTTGATGTGGCAATCACCATCTGAAAGGGAGAAGATAGTGATTAGTGCATGGATTGTAAGGAAGATAAGAGATAGGCTAGAGCAGAGACAGAACTGCTTGTGTTGAAAGAAGTTACTACTGAAATATGAGAACAACTCATAGAACTCAGCTTATTTCAGCTTACTTCATTTATGAACAGCTTGAAAAAGCAGTTAAAAAGCAATTTAAAAAAAATACAGAAAAAAAGGTCTTAATATATATGTCCAAGATATGGGACACATGATAGCATTCCTTCCCAGAGAGAGGTCAGTGACAACTTGAACTCAGGACATGCCATATTCCCTGTTGTGGATGTCATTAGGTCTGTCAGGGAAGGGCATGGAGGAAAACAGGCACTCTGTCAGTATGAGCAATCAGCAAAGAGTGAACGGGTAAGGACACCAAGTTGAAGGGGAGGACATATTAACACAGCTACTGTTTTTCCTGTAAAAGCTTGGTAAAAAGGTGAATGAAGGAATCTGGGGGAAGGTTAGAAGCTTCTATGAAAAAAAATGCCAATTATCTATCAGAAAGAGTTTTGGATTGATACGGCCATTGTTTTGCTGACACTGTATTTCAAAAAAGGCACAATGGCAGGCTGGAAAGAAGGTGTCAATGAGAGTCTATCTAGATTGACATGCTAGATAGTCTCCCACTGCTGAACTAGATGAAGGGTGAGAGCATTGCACAATGTCTGTATATTTTTGTAATTTTTTTTTCCTTTAGCAAATTTTCTAAGTTTAATTCCTTAATTTCCTTCTGTGTTTCTCCTGAGAGTCAGAATATCACCTTGTAGTTGAGTTCTGTGAGATCGCAGAGAAGATCAAGAGTCTGATGAGGCTGTCAGAGATTACCTTGCATCAGGATAAAATTCTTGTGAGTGGCTGTGGGCAATGCCACCAGGCACTAGCTAGACAGAGCCAGAATCTCAGATCCAGGATTAGAGTCACATAGCAAAAGCTTTCAGAGGATATCTCAGACAGTACTGGGTCAGTTTGCAGAATTGCTTAGGAAGTATTCATAATTAATACATTGCCAGAATGATGGATCATAATTATAATTTTTCTTCATTCCTTTCCAGTTTTTGGGAGTGCTATGGGCACATCCTACTGAAGTCATGTAATTGCACTGTCAAGTTGTCCTGTCACAGAATCACAGAACAGCCCAGGCTGGAAGGGACATCAAGGATCATCAAGCTCCTACTTCCCCACCAGAGGCAGGGTCACCAACCTCCATGTTTAATACTAGACCAGACTGCCCAGGGTCCCATCCAATCTGGCCTTGAACACCTCCAGGGACGGGGCATCCACAGCCTCTCTCTGGGCAGCCTGTTCCAGCACCTCACCACTCTCTCTGTAAAGAACTTCCGCCTGACATCCAACCTAAATCCCTCAACTCTTTCAACTTAAAACCATTTCCCCTTGTCCTGCTATTATCTACCTTTGTAAAGAGTTGACTCCCCTCCTGTTTGTAGGCTCCCTTTAGATTCTGAAAGGCCGCAATGAGGTCACCCCACAGCCTTCTTTTCTCCAGGCTGAACAAGCCCAGCTCCCTCAGCCTGAAAGAGTTTGTAGGGGAGGTGCTCCAGTCCCCTGATCATTTTGATGGCCCACCTCTGAACCCTCTCCAACAGCTCTGTCTTTCTTGTATTGGGGGCTCCAGACCTGGACACAGTACTGCAGATGGGGCCTCACAAGAGCAGAGTAGAGGGGGACAATCACCTCCCTGTTCCCACTGGCCACCCCTCTTCTGATGGAACTGTACTCCAGTTTTAGCTGGAATAGACTTAACTTTCTTCCTAGTACCTAGAGTGGTGTGGTGTCTTGGATTTAGGAGAAGTCCAGGCAAGTCTTGGTCAGAATTGGAAAAATCTTTTCTGTGGGCTTATCTCGAGGGATATGGCTACCTCAGGGATGCTACATGTGACTCTTACCAAAGTGCCCAGGAATGCCAAGTTGACAGGAGAAGAAGGATAAAAAGGCGATCGACAACCCTGAGGGGACGTGTCTGATATCAGATACCTCACAATGTGATGCCTGCCTGCTGATGGACACTGTCTGTACCTGCTTGCTGCCTATAACCAGTCACTTTGGGCTGCTCTCTCCTGCAGTTTTGCTCCTATATTGGCTTTGATCCATCGGAATAGTGTGCGGAATCTTGGTGACCTGCTTTACTTTCCCCATCACCTGTGGAGACAGGTAGTCTCCACCTTTCCTTCCTCATATCCCTTAGTGACTAGGATTTGTAACGAACTGATTGGACCAACATTTGAACCATTGTTTCTTAATCTCACATCAGGTATACATATAACAAAGAACTTCCTCTCCCTCCTATAAATTGGAGCGAGACAGATGTTCCGTTGCTGAGCAGTGTTTACATAGATCCAAGGACATTTCAGCTCCTTGCACTGACCTGCTAGTGAGAGGCTGGGAATATTTTGGTGTTATGATGAACAATAAAACTGGGGTGGTTGCTGCTACCTGGGGGCTAGGTGAGCATCATTCAGTGGATGATGAATAAATGTCCATAACTTGTTTTGTGTAATCTGCTAGTATTTATCATCATCATCATCATCATCATTATCATCATCATCATCATCATCCCTTCCTTTTCTGTCCCACTAAACTATCTTTATCGCGGCCCATGAATTTTATCTTTTTCCCAATTCTCTTCCCTATCCCACTCAGGAGAAGAGTGAGCAAACAGCTGTGAGGTGCTTGGCTGCCTGTCATGTTACACCACAACATAAGTTCATAGATCTCTGCAATGGCCTCGGTCAGTCTTTCCAAAGGATAAGAACAATTATGAGACATGAAACTTCTGCAAAATGAGTCTAATGCAGTCTTGCCTTCCTTTGGGATCAAGTTTTGCTGATGCATCAGGGTACTGTCCAGAACAGAGAAAACCACTTCTCTTTTTTAGTTAAAAAAATTGAAATTATTGCAAATAATTGTAGCTCATTTTTAGATTCTAGTTCAACTGTGAGCCAGAATCTGTGCAATGGAAGTGTGAGTTTTGGTAAATGTAGTGATGAAAACTAGCAAAATTTTTAAGTAACAATTCCAGTGAGATCTGAGGAGATCTCCCCTCCATGAGCTTTAGAAGTTTAGTTCAGCGTAAATGCCAGTAGGGTCAGGGTAGGTGTTAGCATTGCAGATGTGCTCAGGAGCAGGTTAGTGCCATATGCTACCACCAGCAGGTATGATGATGATGAGGAGCATCCCAGAGCCCATGCCGAGCTCCTGTATGAGCAACAGCACCAGTGTACACAGTCAGAACTGTGCTCTCAGGTGTACAGACAGCAACCGATGCAGGGTTGCATGCAGACCCACATAGATCAGCATGTTCCCATCCCAGATGGTGTAATGAAGCCGATCGAGAAATAAGGTTTAAATGCTTGATTCATTTTGGCTTTCGTGTTGACTCACATAAATCCCAAAGAGAATTTAATTTGCAGGTGTGAGTCCAATTATATTAAAGGTGCTGACGGTACCACTAATAGTCTTGCCAACAGCTATGTACAATTCCCATCCAGGGCTCTGCTCTCGTATTACATACAGGAATCGAAGTTTGTTATGGCATTTTTTGTGTGCCTGTATTTATTTTTTCCCCTCCATCTGTGCTCCTTAAACAGGAAGCTGCTGTGAATGTAAACCTATTAGAGATGTTAAATATATGTAAGACACCAATTCTTAGCTAGTGTAATCCTGAACATTTTTAGCCACTTCTGAAAGTCTGAAGAATAAAATAATCTGGAAAAGCTGACTGATTGGTTTGAATTTCTTAGGCTGAGGCTGTGAGGTTCTGGTTTTAGTACCTTCCCGCCTAAATCTTTCCAGTCTCTGACCTTTTGTATCACTGGTGGTTTGTATTTTTAAAAGAGCTACTCTTACTGATGTGCATTTGCCTGTTGGTTTATATGACTGAAGATGCATTTCTACATTTTCCATTTCATTGCATTTAAATAAAGTTCAATGTACAACTTAAATCTGACTGTAAAAATAAAATGGCTTTGCTTTAGGAGTGCAAATCACACATGAAAACTGTGTAAGCTCAATGTCTTAAAAACAAATATTGTAATAGAATCAAATGCTGAATGCTGAGCATTGTGATTTGCAATGAATTCTGGCTCCATGTGAATTAAAATTGAATAAAGACATTTTCCTTCCCTTATTTTTCTTTAAAATTCTGTTTACTTAATAAATGTTAATTTGAATACCTATTGGTAATTTTACTTCAATTTCACACTATAGATAATTTAGTATATTGCTAAATAAAGTTCTATAATCCCTCCATTTTAATTCTACTTCCTAGAGATGGAGATATGTCTCATATTTGAACTGCTTTTAAAAAATCAATCTGACATATTTTGCTATCTTTAAACCTCTTTTTATGGGAATCACAACTGGTAACATTTATACGGAGTTAAAATTTTAAATGTATGCTTCATAGAACTTTATATTTTTAATATTCTGCAGATCTTTTGCATAATGGAACAGCATTCTGTTCCAATAATTTATGTTTCAGCAATAAAAATCAAAGGGATTTTAGAACATGCCTGGAAAAGTTGGAGACTCTTTAATCAACTAAAAGGTGAAGTTCTGTGCTTTTGCTGAATAGATGTTTTTTTAAAAGCTGCAGATTAATCATCATTAAACAATCTTCTAATTTACAGCATAATATCTCTTAAAGAAAGCATCTATTCTCCAAGCCTTCTGTGCACAAACATAATCAGAGAAAGAAAAAAAAGATTTGAATGGAAAAATAGAAGGTACTCAGGATTAGTGAAAGAAAAATAAGAAAGCCCATAAGAGAAAAGAGAGCTCAGGGAGCTGCTTCTGCTCAGGAAGATCTGTGATGAGATTGTCTCTTTAGAGAAGAAAAATCTGAAGACGGCTTTTTGTCTGAAGCTGATCTGGGGGATCTGCCTTGCTGGTCTTGTAAAGTGTCCAGATGGTGTTTGTGGCACTTGGTGTCCCCTCCGCTCCGGGGACAGCGTCAGGTGGGGAGTTTGACTGGGGCGGTACACCTGTCAAAGCGTAACGCAGGTGTCCTAAGGCGAGCTCAGGGAGGCCAGAAACCTCCCGTGGAGCAGAAGGGCAAAAGCTCGCTTGATCTTGATTTTCAGTACGAATACAGACCGTGAAAGCGGGGCCTCACGATCCTTCTGACTTTTTGGGTTTTAAGCAGGAGGTGTCAGAAAAGTTATCCCTCTCTTTAATATTCTCCTTTGTAAAGTTCTTAATCATTGAGGGGAAATAAGGCAGTCAAATGTAGCAGCAGCAACCAAAGTTCCACTTTGCAACAATGGTGTGTTGTAAAAATTGGAGTATTTGTGAATCTTACACAAAGAAAATATATGCTTATAGGGCACAGAGCATGCTAAAGAGAGAAAACTTCTAATGAAATGAGCTAGAATATTGAACTTCAACACAGAACTCTGAAAATTCTATATTTTCTGTTAAAATTCTGGAAAACAGAAAATAACACTGAACATGCCTTGAACTGACTCCTACCTACACTGTCTTCTCCAAATATTTATCTTCATCCTTCTTTGCGACACATCTGACACCCTTTCCCCTTTCCTTTCCCTGGCTTTCCATTTTCCAACAACCTGGTACTGCTACTCCAAGGCAGGGAAAGAGCAGAAATGAACAGAAACGTCTGATGTTCAGCCCACACCAGAGGAGCTCAGCTGGGTTTCCTCACCCCAGAACCCCTGGTGAAATCTCCATCCCTTGATTTTCAGATGCCTTTCAGATCTGTGAAGAAGCCTGCATTTCTGTTTCACATGTCTGTGAGATGCTTCTTGCAATTTGGCACATTAAGGGATGGAGAAGAGGTTACTTGTATCACTACCCGAAAGTTTCTTTTCCTCAAATAAATCTTGTACCTAGCAGCATCACAATGAAGAACTGAGTCCATTTTTTTGTTTTGGTTTGTTTTCGGGTTTTTTTGTTTGTTTGTTTGTTTGTTTGTTTTGTTTTATTTTATTTTATTTTATTTTATTTTATTTTATTTTATTTTTTTAACAAATGGTCACTGTGAGAAATATGGCCAAATATTTTTATAAATGTGGACTAGAATGAAGTGGCAATCATAAGAAAAATAAACACCATGATACCAGAGGGTCATTTGCTGTTTTTTTACTGCTGCAAACAAATACTTTCCAGAACTTTCTTCTTCAGTTTAAGCCCCAGTACTACTGAAAAAATAGTTGTGCTTTTATCTACCTTTTTCTCCCCGCAGTTTATATCTATTACACTGAAAAATCTTAGGGAAAATTAGCAGGTGTTTCTGTTTGAGCTATTTAAAACAATTACTAGTACAGTAGCATTAAACTATAGTTACAAAAATATGTATTGGGTCTGTTTTTCCTAAACATTCAAATTAGTGCATGTGAGCATTTTTTTGCAATATCCTCACAAGCTGTCCGCAGTCTGCACAGTTAACAGTTTCCACTTCTTTCTCTTTCAACACTACTTTTTTTTTTTTTTTTTTTTTTTTTAATGTCAGTCAGGAAGAAAAGATACAATTTGGCTCAGACCTGGATCATTACAGCTCACCAGGGGTTTAGTCTCTGCTGTTCTGCTATAAAATGTTTTCATATGACCTTAGGAAGGCAGATTTGCTTGCACTGACTTGATCTGGTTATTGTGACTTCATTAGACTAATGCAGTGTGTTTTCCATCTGCTTCTATTTTGTTGATCACCCCAGCTCTCTGAAATGAATTCTTGTCTTCACCCAAGTGACATTCTTGGCTGACCTGAAGATTCTGGATTTTTTTTTTTTTTTTTTTTTTTGCTATGAGGAGAGTTGCTAAGCAAAATAAGGCACTTCCTGAAAATTATACTGGATACACTGCAAAGCTTCACACTTGCTGTACAGGCTATGGAAAGTTTGAGTTCTTCACAGATGTGAGATTCTGCATGAATGAGAAGAGACACACCGAATTAGAGTGGAGAATAGAGATCCTCTGCAAGGTTGTGGGAATTCGCCCTCTATATTTTTTGGTGCTTGAAAAGTGAAGTTGCTCTTACGAAGTTCCTTACGAAAAAGAAACCTTGTTCACAGGGAGATTCTGTCTGTTTACACTAATATCTTGCTTGTGTGCCTGAGACTCACAGCTAGTCTCCTGAGTTGATTACTACTGCTCTAAGTGCAAATGCTGGCTCTCAGATAGCTCTTACTGACATTGAATTTTAAGTAGAGGAAAGTACAGCATGTCCATGAGCAGTAAGATATTTCTGTGAAGACTGCAAAAGGCATTAAATCCAATAATCTTTTTTTTTTTTTTTTTTTTGTTGTTGTTGTTGTTGTTGTTGTTGTTGCTTGGGTAAAGTATTCATAACCTCTTCTTTTCATGTTTAAACTAAACCAGTGGTGTAGAAATAACTATAATTGCTGAAGTCACTTAAAAGAACATTCATGATTTAAATGAAATCCCATGTGCATTAAAACATATTTCTGGATTTTATAACACAATCTGCACTAATAAAGTAAAAATCCTATTATTGTATAGCACTGAAGTTTAAGGTGCCTTTTGTGGAAATATGACAGAAAATATAGGTAAGCATAAATTTGCTGAGTTCTACTGTATCCCTGTATGGATATCTTGTTTATTAGTGCCTCAAAGGTCCCCAATGATTCCTTTAATTGTCCAAGATAAATGGCCACTTAATAGCTACTATTTATGGCAGGATAGTATTTAACTCAAATTCTTTTTCAATGTGAGCACTTATGGCTATGTCAGATCTGTCTAGTCACTAATACTAGTTTAATGTCTTAACTGTCTATTTTTGCTGCACTTTAGATTGATGTTTGTTGCTATCCTTATCAGTGTAGCTTAATGGTGTTAGTACCCTGTCAATAGGGTTAGTATCCATTCTCAAAGAGCTAGTCTGTCTAAATAAATTCAGGTGTGAATGTGAATGAGATTACCTACATAGTATTTGATTCACAATGACATGTATGCAGTTTCTGCTAATAGCATCAAGAAATTATTTTGTCATATGTTACTACAATGGGCTATACAGTTGGGGGCTGAGGGTAGGGGGGAAAGTATTTTAATGTGACAAAAATGAAGGGAAATGTGTTATCAGGCCCTCAGTCCTAAAATTCATCTGGAATCTACAACTCCAAGTCACTACCTGTTAGCTGTGTAAAACTGCTTCATTTATTAAAACAGTTAACTATCTAACACCAAACTGACTTATCACATCCAATAACTTAGCTAAGTATGAGTAATTATTAGTCAATGGGTTACTAATATTTATGCCTTGCATTACCCTTTTTCTGTCGTGTAAATGACTTGCAGTGACCTATGAAGGTAGAAATAATGAAATTCTTGCTGAGTCACTAGGATAGTTTTTACATTTTCTGAGTTCAGTGACAGAAATACTGTAATGTTTTGATGATATCCACTCAAATCTGAAATAGTAAGTAGTCTTCAACACTGAAATATGAGAGAAAGCTTCTTACAAAATGTGAAAAAAAAAGAGATAAAGCACCATCTCCTGTGCAACATCGTTGCCCAGATCAGAAGCGGCTTTATGTTCTTTCCAGAGTAAATTCAGTGGAACACTTTTACAGCCCGATTTTTTTGTAAAAAAAAGTACAGACAAATGTAGTGATGATGAACCAACATACACATCCTAAGTGTCCTTGCATAAAGAGCTATAACGGACTGACCTATTGCCAAATGTTGGTTGTGTAATTGTCCCTACTAAATATGAATGAGCTTTGACATTGGCTAAGATATCCTACTGGGACTCATTATCAGAAATCATTTTGGTTTTACTCTGCATGGTCTCCTCTAATAAATATTCCACAAATGGCATCCTATCCTTTTCAGGTCAGATAAGCAAGTGTTATCCTACTCAGCAGCAGGATCAGAAACTTCATCATGATCTCTGTTATAGCTTTACTGGCATTGTGTGAAGAACAGAAGTTAGAGTCAAGCTATAAGGATCATGCTGGAGGAATTGTGTTTATAGCAGACATTTCTGTCACGTAGAAAATAAACTACAATACCATATTCTACAAGGGTCTGCAGCAGAGATAATAGGACTGTAATCACATATATATGTGCTCGCATATATGTATATATTTTAAATAAAAATAAAAATATATAACTAATATATATTTTAAAATATGTATTTAAAATATATTTAAATATATATACATCACACACATACATATATATGTATACATGTGTCTGTACAGTGCTAGGCTTTTGACTGTGATTGTTCGTTGATCCTGTAGTGCTGTATAGCATAGTAACTACCATAGTGCCCCTGCTGGTAATGGAACACAAGTGCTGTAGTGAATCGGCAAGACCTCAGTACTGAGGCCTGGCAGGGTTACCTCAAATGAACTTGTCTTCATTGGAACTTAATTATGTTTGCACTTAAGTTAACTGTAACAACAATTTGTATTATGAACCATTTGCTATGACAAATTTATTTCATTTCTCTTCAAAGGATGTAACTTTATAAAGACTATAGAAACTGGTGCATTCTGTGTAGAATGAGATAACTGTACGTACGACGTAATGAAATACAATGGAGAAGGATGGACATGGTATGATGTAATAGGCCATGAGAAAGGGGGGTCAGAGGACTCAGTGTACAGGCATGGGGCACAAACTGGCACTGGAGAGCTCCAGGCTGTGAGGTCTCACTAGTATTTGATTAAATAAATGAAACCCTGGAGCTGGGCAAAACAGGGTTAGTAGAAACAGAGAACAAAGAATGAGTATGAGAAGTTAACATATGTAAAAAGCATTACACAATGAAGAAAATAGAAGTTGTAAAAAAATATGTTAGGAAAAATATTAATTACTCCAGATAGATTACAGTCTGAGGAAGACATGAATATCAACTGTGAAGACCAGGTGGACTGTGTGTGCACTGTCACCACCAAATAGATTCTATTAAAATTAGAATTCGAAGGAGAAATGATGTAGCTGCATAATACCAGAGAAGGGCATGGATAGTAGAAAGTAGCTCTATATTTTAGGTATTGCATTTGTAATATCTTGTTGGTTATTTTATTGTGATTTTATGCATGCAAACAATAAATTCCTAACTTCACCTATTCACCAATATCTATGTTGGAGCTGCAAGAACTGATGTGAAATTCGATGTGACATTGCATACTCAACTGTCAGAATCTAAGCAGGTTAACTTGGATGTTTTGAAGCAGTCAAATGGAAAATTAGGATTTATCCTATATCAAATTGTGTTTGGCTACCAGGGACATGATCTGATCTTTACAAAGCAGTTCATTCATATTTCACTTGTGAATTAAAACTTGAGTGTGTTTCAACAGATTTGATTTTCATGGTCAGAAAATTGGAGTGCCATGGTGTGCCATACCAAGGTGTTGTTTGAGTGACACAAAAAATGTCATCTTTTTAAAATCACTATCTTTTTGATGGTTTAGTCAAGATTTTTGCCAAGACTCATAATAGGCTTCCTAATTCCTAATCTGATCAATGTTTTTAAAATATCTAAGTGGAGGTGAGGTGCAAATGGATGAGGCCAAGCTCTTCTCAGCAGTGCATAGTAACAAGGAGCAATAGCCTAAAACTTGAGCACAGGATGTTCTACACAGACATGCGGAATAACTTCTTTACAATAAGGGTGACAGAGCACCTGGAACAGATTTCCCAGAGAGGATGTGGAGTCTCCTTCTATGGATCTATTCAAGATGTGTCTGGACATCTACCTCTGTGACACATTGTACAGAACTTGCTGTAGGAGAGGGGGTTGGAATTGGTAAACTCTTGAGGTTCACTCCAACTCCTATGATTCTGTGATGTGTGTGAAATTTGAGAACTTTGAATCTAAAGTCAGAAAAGCTAATTATGGAAAAGAAGACTGTGATACAAAATTCACTGAGCACAAGAAATTGGGGTCTTTCAAATGATAACACCATAATCTTTAATTCTGGGAACATAAATCCAGTGCAGAGGTGGAGGACTTTCACATCTTGGCTGCACCACAATAACTGTTAACATATAAAATCATATTAGGAATTCAAAGCAGAAAAGATTTTATACCCCTGTGGCTACAACATGGGCTCGTGAACGTGGTCATACCCCAGATGTGAGCTCATGTTTCTCAGATTAGAACATCCTTCCTCGGAAAAGGTTAGGAGTTTACAGAGGCAATGACTTGGAACTGCACAAACCACCTCTGGCTGATACAGACTCAAGATGTTTAAACATGCTTGGGAAACACTTTGAAATGCACTAATTTTACGAGAATGATTCAGAGCATAGCATGAATTATTTTATACTTATGCCATTTTTTTTTTTTTTTTTTTAATTTGCTATATAGGAGATGTTTCATCAAATTATTTGCTTTATTTTCTATTTTGCAATGTAAATTTGCACCAGTTTTTTCAGCACTTAAGAAATTAACCAAGGAAGGTGAAATTCTAAGTGAAATTTTTACTTAGTAAGAGGGTAGCGTCTATTTTTCATTTTAATAAGTTGATTAAAAATTTATTATTACTAAATTCTTTCAACTCTTTACCCATTTAGTTGTTTTAACTGCATGATTCAATTCCTTTTTATTTTAGACTAGCTTCTATTTCACACTTTTTTTGCATAAAGTAGTATGTTCTTTATTCAGTATTATTAAAAGTGTTGAAATATTCAACAGTGAACTCACTTTCCTTATCACAGTAATCTATTAGTAACTTTAGAAGAAAGTCAGTTTTAAATGAACCTACTCTTTTAATTCATATATTAAATAAGACCTTTCTGAAACTTCAAATACATGCCTGTCTAAAGCAGTGATTAAGAAGAGCAGAATTTTCCAAATTTCATAAGGTATCCATGAAAATCTCAGTTTTAAGTACATACAAGAAGAATTCCAGTATCAAAATAGCTAAGAAAATATTGCAGTTATTTGCCCACATCCTGATGGATTTTTGCTTGTGATGAGAGATTAAGGGTCTGATTTATGTACTCATTGAAATGCCTAAGAAGAAATTAGGTAGTGAGATATTTCAAAGGTAGCTTGGTCTCCTAGATTTGAATAACAAAAAGGACTTTCACAACGCACTACTAAATTGGGATTAAAGTCTGTAACTCAGACAGCACTGCTACTTGCTGTTTTCCAGCCATTACACAACATGTAAGGTTTTAAATCTGAATCCTTTCATTAGATTAACGTGTGCCTAAGTCCTCAGCCAGAAATGATTAAATGTCTATTTGACCAAAGAGAGGAATGAGGATGTATTCTTGAAATAAGACACTTCTCTAAGAGGTGGCCACTGTTTGCTGCAAAGAATGTCTGGAATGTCTGGTGGACTAGCTAATCATTATGTGCAGGAAACCAGGAAAGTGCAGAATTATGTAATAATAAGCATTATGTGCAGAAATTCCAGGAGAAATCCTGCCAGGCTAACCTGAAGGTAAGGTGGTAGGAACTAACTTTGGAGCAGTTCAATAGTTCAAATATAATTGGAACATGTGTGCTGACTATTTTCTGTTGTAGATTTTAGAGGGTTGGGTTTTTTAATTGTATCTTTTTCAGTAAACATGAAAATTTATATCAATATGATCAAAGTACATCAAAGAGAAATTTAATTATTTGCATTTTTTGTATCTTCATTTGTACAATAGAGGTTAGCTGAGACCTATCAGCCTGATGTTCCTCAAAGCTCTTTATAGTTGTAGTATCAACACCATGCTATTAGATTTTATTTTTTGACCTAGAAAAAAAAAAACATAGAAAACTTAAGATACAGTTTTGTCTACATTTAGGTCATTTGATTCTGAATCATCTAAAGCAGCATTTATTCCACTGTTACAGTTGTCAGTTGTATTTTTGCTATTTTGCAGATTGCCTGAAATATCATTTTTCATTAAACACCTTTAAACCTCCAAGATAGCTGAAGTTCAATAAGGTGGGAATCATATCCTAAACACTCCAGAAGGAGGTGAATGAAGACTCAGAAGACATTCACTTTGGTAGTGAAACTTGGATCAAGCTACTAGATCTAGAAAATTGTATCATCCCATTTCCAGTACTTTAATCCATTAACTCCTTTAGCTTCCATTACCAGTTCTGTCACACTGAGAGTGGAGATCAAACCTACTTTCAATCTTCTTTGATTGAATTGAAATACTTTCTGTAGCATTCAGCTTGATTTAATAATACCCTCCTTAATTTCATTTTTTTAAAATATATCAAAATTCCTATAATTATAAAAGTAGCAACAAAGTCAGACTTTGGACAATGTCAAGCTCAATGGTATGGATAATAAATGTGAGTAGGTGGCAAGGAAACTTTTGCTTGAAACAATTTCTTTTGATTAAAGTTCACTTCATCTAGGGAAGGAGCTGTTTTATCCTCCAAAGGATGTTGGTCACCTTTTAAGGTTTTTTTTAACTCTTAACTATTGGAATTCAGAAGTCATTTTTGAAAATGTGATGAGTTTGATGCCCTGGAAACATTAATGGCAAATAAAGTAGTGTGATTTAACTTTTACATGAAATATTTGATTTTGTGAATTGATTAGAAGAGAAAAAAACCTCATGATTTGTCCATTTATTAAGTTTGGCATTTTTTGAGTAATTAGATAAAAAAAAACAACTGATAAAATATTTTCAGGCGATTCCAAGTTCGGTTAGTGTGTGCTCAAGGTTATACAAATGCAATCATGTTAAAATTTTGATTATTCTTTGGAGAAAAAGCCGAGATATTGTAACATGTACTTATAATTCAGTAATGGGAGATAGTTAGAAAGTGCTCTTTTAATACTTTACTATTAAAATCTAGCATTTTGTGCAATCTTCAACCTCAAAAGAAAAAAATACGTTTTCATAGTATCATTGTGAGATATCAGCATCTTAAGAATGTATTTTCCGTAATATGAGAGCAATGTTCTGATTCTCTTTTAGGCTTGATGGCAGATTTTTAACAATTGACTCCACGAGAAAAAAGAAATAATAATACAGCAGTTAGTGACAGCAGTTTGCTTCCCTTCAAAAAGGAACCAAGTTGAATCTTTATTGCTAGAATATAATATTCTTCTCTATCTCATATACCATCACATGTAACACTGAAATGGACCACAAGAGCGAAACTTGTAATATATAAATAGCTTTCAAAATTTCATTGATTGCCTTGTATTAAACTAGTGGAATGTGGAAAATGAGGTTTTTTTGGTAACCTTTAAGAGTACTGAAAGAAGGTACATTTTGAAATCACTAAAACACTTATTTTGTGCAATTTTATCAAACTCAACCACAAATTTATTCTAAGTCATGCCTGTCAGCTGAATTATAGGTAAGAAAATCTTTACTCAGCAGGTACAAAATTGCTATACCTAATGGGCAGATGGCATGATTTGCAAAAATGGCATTTTAAATTTGTATCTGGAAGCGCTTTGAGTCAGACATCTGAAAACTGAAGCACACCTATGCATGTAACATTTGTAATAAAAAATTAGTTTGGGAAACATATTCAGTGTAAATAAGAGAAATGTATGAGGCCTGCTCTGAAAGTAATGCTTGTCCAGAGAAGATGGTGAAGGGTATGGAACACAAATCTTACGAGAAACAGCTGGGGGAACTGGGATCATTTAGTCTAGGCTTGGGGAGGCTAGGGGAGACCATATTGCTCTCTACCTGAAAGGAACTTGTAGCATGGTGGCAGTTGGCTTCTTCTCTCAGGTAACTACAGAGAGGTTAAGAGGTAATGGTTTTAAGTTGCACCAGAAGAGGTAGGATATTAGGAAAAATTTCTCAGAAAGAATGTGATGAGGAATTGTAACATGCTGCTCAGGGAGCTGATTGAGTCACTGTCGTGGAGCGTTTTAGAAAAGGGTAGATGTGGCACTGAGGGACACAGATTAGTGAGCACGGTGGTGATGGAGTGATGGTTGGACTAGATGATCTTTTCACACAGAGGGTAGTGACACACTGGAACAGGTTGCCCAAGGAGGCTGTGTGTGCCCCATCCCTGGAGGCATTCAAGGCCAGGCTGGATGTGGCTCTGGGCAGCTTGGTCTGGTGGTTGGTGACCCTGCACATAGCAGGGGGGTTGAAACTGGATGATCTTTATGGTTTTTTTCAACCCAGGCCATTCTATGATTCTAAAATTCTAAGATTCTATGATTCTATGATTCCATGATGATTCTATGATTCCATGATTCCATGATCTTAGTTGTCTTTCCAACCTTAATTGTTCTATGATTCTTTGATTATGTTGGCCTACTATGTCACAGGTAGTAGCTGCTGATACAGCAGTAGAAGTTGAACCTTCCTGCCAATGTCCCACTACATTTTTTTTGCCATCTGAGAGATGGCAACAGAGGGGCAGTGTGGCAAAATGGTGTCTGACATGGAACTGTGTATGGAGCAAAGGTATGTCACTGAATTCCTGCATGAGAAAAAAATTCCACCAATTGACATTTGCCAATGCTTGCTGAATGTTTATCGAAACCAAACAGTGAATGTGAGCACAGCGAGGTTGTAGGTGGTGCATTTCAGCTATGGTGACAGTGATATGAAATACAAGCCACATTCTGAATGGCCATGCATAGCTATCACATTATGAAATGAATAGCGTCTCTATCAGCTCATCCATGCAACTTGGTAGATACGAACAGCTAACTGTGTATATAGTTCAGTATCAGCTTCACTGTATTGGAAATGATGGTGGCAGTGTTAGAATACCACAAAAGTAGGTCTCACAAATGCTTACACAGAAACAAAAAGAACACCATATGCAAGTTTGTGTGAAGGCCTATTGAACCAATATGAGGCTGAAGGTGACAGTTTTCTGGATTCTATTATTACTGGTAATAAGACATGGTATTACCTGTGGGTTGGAGTCAAAACAGCAGCCCATGGAGTGGCGACGTGGGAACTCCCCATCGGTGAAAAGGTTCAAGATACAACTGTCAGCAGGTAAAGTGATATGTGCTGTCTTTTGGGGTAGGAAAGATGTGATCTTTCTGGATTTCACGAACCATCAACTCTAGCAGCTTGTAACCACTGCTTTTGCTCTGTTTCCCTGAGAAAAAACCTGTCTCTGTTTTCTCTATTATTTCACTCCAATAAGACTGCAAAGAGGTTCTCCCTCCATCTCCCCCAGCACCTCAAGTACCATCTTCCCTTATGATAGAGAGCTGTATAACTCCAGGAACGCATTTATTAGAGTTGATTGTAAAAACTATCTAGGGCTTGTGATTCCAGAGCCTGCACTGAAAAATGGTTCCACTACACTGATGATTAGAAAAACTATTCTAGTCCTCAGAGTAGAAATATTCTGTTCAAGTTTATAACCATTTGTAATTGCGCCATTATTGCCTTTTAACTTTAATAGCACTTTATCCTCCCAGTAATAATAGTGCTGATTTACTTATAGGCTTTCTTACATTTTGTTTTCCTGGATTTGAAAAGTGAAATTCCCAGAGCAGAGCAGAGTGGAGCAGAGCAAAGAATTTTTTCTAAAATGGTCTAGAAACATATTAACCCAATTCATGACTGCAACACTTAATGGTTAATGATTAATTCCCCTTCATTCATTATAAATCTGACCTTTCTCCCTGTGTATTTTCAACACCAAGAGATTTGTTTTTGTTTCACATATGTTCTAAATGAGAACTGTAACAATTGGACTACTATTCTATAATAAATTTCACTTCACACTCCATTTCTCTCTCTTTTTTTTTTTTTTTCTCCTTTGTAGTTATCAGATGCAAATAGAGGAGATTACATAGATGAGAACAGAACAAAAGCAAGAAGGTATAACTGTGTTTCTATTGTTCCTCAGACTGAGGTGATTGCTGGGAATCTTCCTTACAGAGCTGTCACACACAGTTTTTGAATGAAATTCTCAGGAACTGTCTCCTACTGCAAATAAGTTGAGATGGAGAAGCAATTTCTAGATATGTAAGTGAGAGATGGAACATCATTCATCAAAAATCTCACAACTTGTAAAGATTGCTTGTGTGTCACAGGAAGCTAATGGTATGTCTGCAAATTCTGATGGCTGCAGAAATGCAACCTTCACAAGCTACAGAGAGGAAGAGAACATTGGCAAAGGACTAATATGTTTTTTACTAATTATCAATTATTTCTATTTTTAAAACATCCTTTTAAAAACTGACTTGTATAAAACTCTAGGAAAACAATACACATTAGGATTCAGAAGACACCATTTTTATATTATTTTCTGCTTTTCTTTTGCAGTGCTGAAAAAATATGTATTTTCTCCAATCTTCAAAACATTTAAAAAAATGTATGTAAATATGGCTATGAGAGTATGAAGCTTGATTATAGAATGCTAGCATTAATACATAAAAAAATCTTAGTAATATTAAGGTATTTCAAGTGTTATAATTGTTTTTTAACTTCAATATATAATTTATTTTCTCTGATATCAGACTTAGGCATTTAAACCAAGAAATATTTTTTTTAAATTGCTGACAAACTTCTGCTTTAATACCAAAAAGCATCTGAAGAAATTTTGGTATTAAGTCTAGACTTAATAACTGTTGTAAAGACAAAGAGTAGATTTGTTCTTTTAAAGCATTACCAGGTAATTTGAAGACATTTAGTTAATATCATTTTAGAGTATCTACTAGTGCTTGTTACTGAGAAAATAAAGGGTTTTCTTTTTGTTCTCTTGCAGGCGAGTCCCATGAGCCCTCTAAATTTAGTTTGTAAATTAACATTTCATTCAGACAAAATGCTTAAGAGTATATGAAATAATAGAAAGGATGAGGAGTCCTTCTGACAAAGTTAAGCATGATAAAAAACAAATACATCCAAACAGTGACCTGACAGATCTAGACACAAGTCTAAATAATCTTTGCCTATATTTTTATTGCATCCTATTCAACTTAATGGATTTGCAGCTGAACAGTGACGTTCAGTTGTGAAGAAAATGAGCAAAATTTTGGTTGAAAAGAAGGCCATAACTGCTTTAACCAGTGAAAGCATTAGACGTTTAAACACGATTTCACTTTGAAAAACCCACACAGAGTTCTACTGATAAATCTTCAAACCCTCCAATAAGAACAGTGGCTGTTGCTACATGTTTATAGTAATCTACTTCTGGATGAGATCATCACCACTCAGGCTGATAACAGACTAGATACTAAAATAAGTAGCCTTTAGGATTGTGTCATAGAATCATAGAATCATACAATCACTCAGTTTGGAAAAGACCTTCAAGATCATCGAGTCCAACCACAACCTAACCATACTACCCTAACTAACAACCCTGTGCTAAATCATGTCTTGAGCACCACATCCAAATGGTTTTTAAACACATCCAGGGATGGTGACTCAACCACCTCCCTGGGAACCTATACCAGTGCTTAACAACCCTTCCTGTAAAGAAGTGTTTCCTGATATCCAACCTAAATTTACCCTGGTGCAACTTGAGGCCATTTCCCCTCATCCTGTCACCTGTCACTAGTGAGAAGAGACTAACCTCACTCTCACTGTAAGCATATTTCAGGTATTGGAAGAGAGCAATAATTTCTCCCCTCAGCCTCCTTTTCCCCAGACTAAACAGCCCCAGTTCCTTCAGTCTCTCCTCATAGACCATATTCTCCAAGCCCTTCACAAGCCTTGTTGCCCTTCTTTGGACCTGCTCCAGCACCTCAGTGTCCCTTCTGTACTGAGCTGCCCCAAACTGAACACAGTACTCGAGGTGAGGCCTTACCACGAATATGTTATACACAAGACAAGGAAAATTACAGTTCCAAAGCTCATGCTATGCACAATTTTAAAAATGAAAAAAGAGATTTCCTGGGCTGTATCTGAAGGTTTTTTAGCAAGTAAGTCTCAATATTTGTTAAAGATATTCATCACTTCTCTGCTTTTGTGATCCATCATGTACCTTCTGCACCAAAAAAGTCATGACATCAGTGTCAGTAGAGGTAGTACTAGGGTTTTGGTTCTTTTACAAAACACAACAAAGATGCCACACCAGCCAAACTAAGTCTTCTCCAATGAGCTAGCTTGCCTGTCTCCAAAACTAGGTTCCAAATATAAAATACTGGTAAATTTAATATTGTAGGAAAAACACATTTATCTTTTCCCCTGTGCTTACTTGGAATTTCCTTCCTTCTATTGAATCATGCCTACTTGTAGCCAGAAAATACTGTTCATCAATGTGCTGATTTCACTTGGGACAGAGTTCTTTTTTCTTTATCATGTCTAGTATACTGCTATGTTTTGGCTTTAGGAGAAAAACAATGTTGGTAACACACAGATGTTGTTGCTGAACGGTGCTGTACAGACCTAAGTACATTTCAGTTACTCAGTTTCTTGTACTGTCCTGACACTGAGGGAGGCTTGAGGGGGCATGAAGGGCAACGAGAGGACAGAACCGGGACCTCAAGTGGCTGAAGAGGTATTCCATACTATATGGTGTCATGTGAAGAAAAACTTGAAAAATGTTGAAGAGTTGTCCATGCAGTAGCTGCTGCTTGGGAACTGGCTGGACATCGGTTGGTATGAGGTGAGCAGTTGCTTGTGCAACAATTGCTTTCTATGTAGACTGCTCTGAAAGTAATGCTTTGTATTTATTTCCATGGAAACTAAAACAAATACAAAGAGTACATTAACACTATTTGATAGAACAAATTCCCAGCTACAAAACAGTCCTTTTCAACATAGTAACAACCATTAGCTGTGTTTTTTGCCAGTGATAAAGACAGAGCTGACATGCCACAATCATAAAAATTCTGCATGGCCTTCTGGAACATATCTTGTGTTTCACACTAATGTCACCTCACTGTGCTCACAGCCACTGTTTGGTCTCCATTCGGCAAGTATCAGTGAATGTCAATGGACATTTTTTTTTCTGCATGGAGGAATTAATTGTATTCTTATTGTATCTCCTTACGTGTCATACCACTTTATTTTCTTTCTGAAATATAACAGAACACAAGCCAGCCTCACCCCAGTATTAAGACCAATGTGACATGCAGAATTTTTAACATTGTAAAAATATAATTATTACTTTCAAAAAATATTATCCATTTTTTTCAAGAATTTGTTTTTAGACCTTTTTTATAATAATAAGTATTATTGTCATGCATAAAACTTGTCTTACAGATAAATGCATTAACCATTGGGCTGTAGAAACATCATGATTTCTTTTGCACTTTCTCTCTCTTTGTTTCTTCCTCTCTCTTTCGGTGAAGTTTGAAATATCCTACTTTTAAGGATGACGTGACTTAAAGAGGATAAGCATCCTGTCCAGAGCAGCTAGTTGCTTAGTTGTAGGGCACCTTTTGACAAGGGTGCTGTGGGCTAAGCCTTCCACTGGCTGATAGAGGCCTTTTCCTCACCAAGTAATTTGTCTATCCAGGAAACTGTGCTGTTAAAAGGTTGCAGCCTCTTTTATTAGGATTTTCAAATAAGGCAGATTTTCTCTATTCTTCAAAGGAATGGTTTACGAGTACACCTTTAGAACACAGTCATAGAGTGATGGGCCCACACAGACAGAGGCACTGGATTAAGTACTCAAGCTCCACTGAGATGTGGGGTTTCAAAATATACCCTGTTTCTTGTTAGTCATTACAGAGCTCCATAGCTTCTCTGCTGAAGTACATAACTTTTCTGAGTTGAGGAAACAAACGAAGGGTGAAATAACGAAGAAATTAAAGTCAGGTTTTATTTTCAGTTTCTGTCTTTAAGTTATAGCAGAAATCTGTTACCTGTAGATGTGATTGTGCATGTGCCAGAATCTCTGTGATCACCTCTGTGATGAGCATGATGGTAGAGCAGTAATGGTAATGAGGATGGAAAATATTTTATTCATGTTTCTTTTGATGAGTACATTCATTGCAAACTTAAGTAAAAAAGGTAAAAACTGGATTATGCAGACCAGTTCTGTGTTGTACTTCAAGATTTTTTCAGTATTTTTATGCAGTTTAAGTATTTCTCTTTCCAATTCTAATTTACATATCAGATCTTAGGTCAGCAACAAAAATTCATATTGACTTTAACAAATATTTGTGATATATTTCATTCTAATATCATTATTTCACTTTTCAAAAAATGTTTTTGGTCGTTCATGGAACAACATCATAAATCAATTATGCTATTACCTTACATAAGATACTTAACAAGAGTCCTGGGAGATACCTGGGAATAACTTTATCAAACACTTCAGATGCAAATATGCTCATAGTTTATGAAGTATTTCTGAAGACACATTTTAAAAAGGAGACTGTTATTCTCTATTTTTCCATGTGTGTCTGGTGAAAACGAGATTGCAATCCATCACAGATTGCCAAGAACAAAAAGCCTATTTTAGCCAGTAAATAGAAGCATTTTTCTCTAAACAGGGACAGATAAGAAAAACTTTTCACAGAGATGGTTTCTACAGATTGTGTTCATCTTTACTGCATGCTGAAGTCTGATCAAAATTATTCCTGCAGTTGGTGTAGGCACCACATGGAGCATGTCACCCCCTGCTGTCTCGTAAACAGGTGGGAGAGGAGAACCAGCAGGTGGGAGAAGGGAACCAGCAGTCTGACAGTGCTGCTGTGAGCCCCCTATCCTCTGCTCTCCCTAGCAACAATTCGAAAAAGGAAGAGAAGTAGAAATGGGTACCGGCTCGGCAAAGTGGGCATCCCCCATTCCGACTATCTTTGGCTCCCCAGCTGCCTCTGTGCAATAGGTTTGAAGCTCTGGAACATGAAGGAAAGGTGAGAGGGGGTGTGGAGGGAGGTCCACCCATGAGGTTGCCTTGGATAAAGCGGTCGACCCTGCTCCTCAAGACTGCCTCCATCCAGAAGGACAGAATGGTGGTTGTTGTAGGTGACTCTCTGCTGAGAGGAATGGAAGGCCCTATATGTCAATCTGACCCTACCCATAGGGAGGTGTGCTGCCTCCTGGGGGCACAGGTCAGGGACATTTCTAGGAAACTTCCTGCACTCATTTGCCCTTCTGATTATTACCCCTTATTGACAGTCCAGGCTGGCAGTGATAAAATAAGGGATAAAGGATAAAGGATAACAAAAAAGGCTTTTTTAAGTATGTTAACAGTAAAAGGAGGACTAGGGAGAATGTGGCTCCCCTGGTAGGTGACAGGGGTTTTCTGGTAACGGGGGATGCTGAGAAGGTGGAGATACTGAATGCCACCTTTGCTTCTGTCTTCAGTGAAAAAGCTCCCCCTCGGGAATACGAGACCCTGGAGGTTAGTGAGAGGGTCTGGGGAATGGAGGACCTCCCTTCAGTCAGGGAAGAGGTGGTCCGGGAGCGCCTAGGCATCACCAATGTTCACAAATCCATGGGACCTGATGGGATGCATCCACGGTAGCTGAGGGAGCTGGCAGAGGTGATTGCTGAACCGCTCTCTGCCATCTTTGAGAGGTCTTGGAGGATGGGGGAGGTGCCTGAAGACTGGAGGATAGCCAGTGTCACTCCAGTCTTCAAAAAGGGCAAGAGGGAAGATCCAGGCAATTATAGGCCTGTCAGCCTCACCTCTGTCCCTCGAAAGGTGATGGAACAGCTGTGCTGGATGTCATCTCCAGACAACTGGAAGAACAGGAGGTTATCAGGAGTAGTCAGCATGGGTTCACCAGGGGGAGGTCGTGCTTGACCAACCTGGTAGCCCTCTATGATGTTGTCTCTGGCTGGGTGGATAGGGGGAGAGCAGTGGATGTAGTCTACCTTGATTTCAGCAAGGCGTTTGATACTGTCCCCCATGACGTCCTTATAACAAAGCTGAGGAAGTGTGGGATAGATGAGTGGACAGTGAGGTGGGTTGAGAACTGGCTGACCAGCAGAGTGCAGAGGGTCGCCGTCATTGGCAGTGCAGAGTCTGGTTGGAGGCCTGTAACTAGCGGTGTTCCTCAGGGGTCGGTGCTGGGTCCGGTCTTGTTCAACATCTTCATCGGTGACCTTGATGAGGGGATAGTGGCCACCCTCAGCAAGTTTGCTGATGATACAAAGTTGGGAGGATTGGCTGACACGCCTGAAGGCTGTGCTGCCATTCAGCAAGACCTGGACAGACTGGAGAGCTGGGCAGAAAAGAAACGGATGAGGTTTAACAAAAGCAAATGTAGAGTCTTGCATCTGGGGAGGAATAATTGCATGCACCAGTACAGGTTGGGGGATGAGCTGCTGGAGGGGAGCTCTGCAGAGAGGGACCTGGGTGTCCTGGTGGACGACAGGTTGGCCATGAGCCAGCAGTGTGCCCTTGTGGCCAAAAAGGCCAATGGCATCCTGGGATGCATTAACAAGAGCGTGGCCAGCAGGTCGAGGGAGGTGATCCTCCCCCTCTACTCTGCCCTGGTAAGGCCTCATCTGGAGTACTGCATCCAGTTCTGGGCTCCCCAGTACAAAAAAGACAAGGATCTCTTGGAAAGAGTCGAGCGGAAGGCCACAAAGATGGTGAAGGGCCTGGAGCATCTCTCCTATGAGGAAAGGCTGAGTGAACTGGGTCTGTTCAGCCTTGAGAAAAGAAGACTGAGAGGGGACCTGATCCAGGTCTATAAATATCTGAGGTGTGGGGGGCAGAATGGCGAGGCCGGACTCTTTTCAGTGGTGAGTGGAGACAGGACAAGGGGAAACAGCCGGAAACTGCAGCATAGGAAGTTCCACACAAATGTGCGCAAGAACTTCTTTACAGTGAGGTGACGGAGCACTGGAACAGGCTGCCCAGGGAGGTGGTGGAGTCTCCTTCTCTGGAGATGTTCAAGACCTGCCTGGATGCCTACCTGTGCAACCTGGTGTAGGGAACCTGCTTTGGCAGGGGGGTTGGACTCAATTATCTCTGGAGGTCCCTTCCAACCCCTACAGTTCTGTGATTCTGTGATTCTGTGAAATCGCTGAGAAAAGTCTCAGGCTGCTAAGAAAGGCTTAGGGGACTGGGGTGGGTAGTTGATGGAGCGAGCATGCTTTTGGTATTTTCTTCTATACCTTCAGTGGCAGAGCAGGATACTGAGAGGTACCAAAACATCTACCTCATAAATAAATGGCTTAAAAGTTGGTGCAAACACAGGAATTTTGGGTTTTTGATCACAGGGCAACATACTTGGCACCTGGCATGATGGCTGCAAATGGAAGTAGCCTGTCTCTGAGGGGTAAGAGGATCTTAGCCGAGGAACTGGCAGGACTCATTGAAAGGTCTTTAAACTAGGTATGAAGGGGGAAGGAGACAAAATCGGGGCCGCTGGGGTTGAGCGGGTCATTCAAGAGTTCATACCAAACTTGATAGGTGATGATGGTGGAGTGCAAAGGGATGGACTGGTGCAGGGGGGTGCTGCTGTTCTAGGGGCTCCTAGATCCTGAGACGGAAAGCCCAGCTGAAGTGCCTTTGGTGTCAACGCGCACAGCCTGGAAAATAAGCAGGACGACTTGGAAAACCGTGATGCACTTATTGCTATCACAGAAACATGGTGGGATGACTCCCATAAGTGGAATACCACCATTGAGGGGTATTGGCTCTTTAGAAGGGATAGGTGAGGTATGAAGGCTGGGGAAGTTGCCCTCTGTCTCAAAGAGTGGATAAACTGTGAGGAGCTCCCTCTGAGAAACAGTCAGGAACAGGTTGAGACCCCATGGGTTAAAACTGGGGACGGGTCTAACAAAGGCCAGCTGGTGATAGGAGTATACTGCAGGCCACCTGATCAAGGGGAGACTGTTGATGAGGCTTTCTTTCTTCAGATGCGGGAGGATTCATGCTCACAGGCTCTTCTCCTGATGGGGGATTTCATCCATCTGGATATCTCTTGGAAAGACCACATGGCGAGCTGCAAGAGATCCAGGAGACTCCTGGAATCCATTGATGATAACTTTCTGGTCCAGGTATTGGCAGACTGACCTGAGGAGAAGCATTGCTGAGCCTACTGCTCACCAATGCAGATGAGATCATTAAAGGTGTCAAGGTTGGAGGCAGCCTGGGCTGCACTGACCACATCCTGGTCGAATTCGTGATCTCGAGGGATGTGGACCTGGTAAAGAGTGGGGTCAGGACCCTGAAATTTTGAAGAGCGAATTTTAAGCTGTTCAGTGAACTGTTGGCAGAGATCCCCTGGGATGCTGTCTTTAAAAACAAAGATGTTGAGGAGAGCTGGCTACTCTTCAAGGATGCCTTCCTGAGAGCATAAGAACTCTCTGTCCCTATGAATAAGAAAGCAGGCTGAGGAGGTAGGAAGCTGGTGTGGCTCGATAAGGGCCTGCTGGGCACACTGAGGGTAAAGAAAGGTACGTACTAGCTCTGGAAACAAGGCCGTGTCACCTGGGAAGAATACAGGGATGCATCTGGACTTGCAGACAAGGGATCAAGAAAGCCAAGGCACAGGTAGATCTGAACTTGGTGAGGGACATGAAAAACAATAGGAAGACTTTCTACAGGTACACTGGCCAGAAGAGACAGGCCAAAGCGAGTGTGCCTCCTTTGGTAAATGTAAAAGGAGAACTGGCTTCAATGGATGAAGAGAAGGCTGAGGAACTGAATGAGTTCTTATCCTCGCTCTTCACTGGCGGCCAGGATTCTAATATTTCTCATGTCGCTGAGCCCTGCATCCCTAAACCTCTGGGTGGAGACCGGGCTGGTAAATCCCCCCCAGTATGAGGACAGAGAAGGTCCAAGACCGCCTCATAAGACTGAATGTGTTCAAATCTATGGGGCTGGATGGTGTGCATCATAGGGTTCTGAAGGAGCTGGCTGAGGTGGTTGCTGAGCCACTGTCCATCATATCTGAAAAGTCGTGGCTGCCAGGTGAGGTCCTGGATGACTGGAGGAAGGGTCACGTCACTCCCATTTACGAGAAAGGGAGCAAGGAGGACCCCGGGAACTACTGGCCAGTGAATCTCACCTCTATGCCTGGGAAGATCACGGAACAGATCCTCCTGGATGACACGCTTGATCACATGAGGAATGAGCATGCGTGATCTGAGACAGCCAGCATGGCTTCACCAGAGGAAGGTCATGCTTAACCAATCTGGTGGCCTTCCATGATGGAGTGATGGCATCGGTGGACAAGGGGAAGATGACCGATGTCATTTACCTGGACTTGAGCAAGGCCTTTGACATGGTCCCCCATCACATCCTTATCTCCAAATTGAAGGGATGTGGATTTGATGGGTGGGCCACTTGATGGATAAGAAACTGCTTGAAAGGCCGCAGACAGAGGGTGGTCATCAATGGCTCTATGTCCAGGTGGAGGCCGGTAAGGAGTGGCATCCCCCAGGGGTCTGTCTTCGGACTGGTGCTCTTTAACATCTTCATCAATGACATCGATGACGGAATCGAGTGCACCCTCAGCAAGTTTGTGATGACACCAAGCTGAGTGGTGCAGTTGACATGTTGGAAGGAAGGGATGCCAATCAGAGGGACCTCAACAGGCTGGAAAGGTGGGCCCGGGTGAACCTGATGAGGTTCATCACAGCAGAGTGCAAGGTTTTGTACTTGGGCTGGAGGAATCCCAGGCATCCATACAGACTGGAAGGAGCAGTCCTTGAGAGCAGCGCTGCGGAGAGGGCACTGGGGTCCTGATGGATGAAAAGCTTAACATGAGCCAGCAGTGTGCTCTTGCAGCTCGGAAAGCAAATGGTATCCTGGGCTCCATCAGAAGAGGGGTGGCCAACAGGGACAGGGAGGTGATTGTCCCCCTCTACTCTGCACTTGTGAGGCCCCATCTGGAATACGCGTCCAGGTCTAAAGCCCCCAGGACAAGAAAGACAGGGAGCTGTTGGAGAGGGTTCAGAGGAGAGCCACGAAGATGATCAGGGGCTGGAGCACTTCCCCTTTGAAGACAGGCTGAGGGAGCTGGGCTTGTTCAGCCTGGAGAAAAGAAGGCTGTGGGGTGACCTCATTGCAGCCTTTCAATACCTAAGGGCAGCCTACAAATAGGAGGGGAATCAACTCTTTGGAAGGGTTGATAACTGCAGGACAAGGGGAAATGGTTTTAAGTTGAGGGAGGGGAGATTTAGGTTGGATGTCAGGGGGAAGTTCTTTACAGAGAGTGCTGGAACAGACTGCCCAGAGAGGTTGTGGATGCCCTGTCCCTGGAGGTGTTCAAGGCCAGATTGGATGAGGCCCTGGGCAGCCTGGTGTAGTCTTAAATGGGGAGGTTGGTGGCCCTGCATGTGGCAGGGGGGTTGGAGATTCATGATCCTTGAGGTCCGTTCCAACCCTGGACATTCTGTGATTCTGTGTGATTCTATGTTGGACATAATATTTTGGTGTCTCTACTTTGATTCCTCTCTGAGTGCTCTCTGAGCACTGTTCTCAGGGTTGATAGCCCATAAAATATAATTGGTGTGTGGGAGTAAAAGAGGCAAGGTCCTAAGTCAACCGTGGCATACTGAGGATCAGGCTAGAATACATTATTTTCTTCCTTACTCATTGTATATTTTCAATAGCTAAAAATGAGTACTTTCAGAATAAGAAGTATGGACACTGGGAAGACAAGGATCATCTGTAAATTGATAAAGCAACAGTCTTCTGTTTTCTCAGTTGTTGACTACTTCCTACCATCTTGTGCTAGGCCAGTGAAAATGTTTTGATCATAAGGGTTGAACATGAAAAAGAATATTTTGCATTTGTGGCTCACTGTGGTCTTCCCAAGTTGAAATTATTTCAAATTTTCAGCTTTCTATGTTCAGTCAACTGAAAAAAAGATGCTCTGGGGCCCTTCAGTCCCAATCTAGTCTGCAAACAGCATATACAGAGGGGAAGAAATGACTTCCAGTCCAAAGAACCTCTAATCTGACTGCTTTCTATTTCCTACCACTCCTGTATATATTTAATGAAAAAACTACAATGACAACAATAACAAAACCAACAAAAACAAAAAAAAAAAACCATGATAGCATGCATATGAAATGAAAGGTATGTAAACAGTAACTAAGTAAATGGAAATTCTTAAAATATCAGAAAAGCCATCTCCCAAATGCCTTTCCTAACTGTACAAAATCTGTAGAAAAAAAATGAGAAGAAATTCTTATTATTTTTTTCTTTTGAAAAGTAAATAATGCCAATCTTTTTGTGAGTAATAATTTTGATGATTCTTAGGGAAAGAAAGGAGTTCCCACTCCTGTGTTTATGGCAGAAGCAGCACTGTGTAAGACCATAACTAACGATTAAGTTCTTGCTTCCTGTGTGGTGGCTTTGCAGAGGTGCAAAAGGGCTGGTGTTAATCCTTCCACCTTCCTTATTCAGTGTGCATTAAATGAATTCAGAATGCTTCATAATACTGAGTAGAGGTCAATATTGCTTTAGTTGGCAATTTTTAGGCCAATGCATATGTTGTTCATCAGCAAACTATACTGAATTAAAATCTACTAAATATACACAGGCAAGTACATCTCTTAATAGAGGACATGAATTCTGCTACTGTTACAGAGTTCATTAATTACTAATAGAACTGAGAAGACAGAAAGAGGAGAAAGAGTGTTGAAGTAAGTTTTAATACATGCATGTTTTCTTGGCAAGCTTTGAGGAAGTATTTTTACAAAGGATTGTAATGATTTTGCAGTGGTAATATGCATAAGCTGTTCAAGGGCTTTGATCCTGTATTGCTCTGCACCAACGTAACTATTATTACAGACACCAAACTGTCACAGTGGAGGTCTCTAAAACCAGTCTAGGGCTGAATATGTTCTAGTTCACTTCTCAAGTTTCTTGACACTTTCTTGCAATTTCTATGACCACCAAAGGTTCAGTAGGCGTTCATTATCATACCCATGATCATGAAAGATTACAGCATCTTAGCCTAAAATACAATTTATCATAGCTTTATGTTTTCTTTTTCTAGAGTTAAAGAGCAGCTGTTCCAATTGATGTGATTTTTTCTCTTTGGTTGTTAGAGTTTTTGATTTTTTTCTCAAAACAAAGAAATTATATGAGTTGCAATAAACAGCAATTTTGAGCTGAGATTAGAAGAACCTGTAAATATTCTTGCCTTCTGAATGAGAAGAATGGCCATATCACCGTAGCGTAGGCCCTCTGGCCACTGAAATGTATTGATTCAATTATATTTTATTTCTTTACCTTTTTTTTTTTTTTTTTTCAATGAGTGACCTTGAGTCTGCAAAATAAGATGTCTTCTCTTTCCTCAATTTGGAGAAGAATAAAAAGAAATCTACAAGTCTACACATACATATTTATGAGGAAGTCAGGACTGTGTTCATTGCTCCTAGATTTCCTAACTTAAAGTCATCTGGACCTAGTCATTTTAAAACTTTAATCCCTATTAATGAGTTTTAGCACACTGCCAAATCACAGGAGGGCTGGAAAGTACTTCTTCAGAGAACTACTTCAACCTGAATAGTACTTTCAACAAAAAGGATCTGGAAGCATTCACTCATTTATTACCTGACTAACACAAATAATGGCTTCACAAATCAATTGCAATATTGCAAATGTCTGTTCAATGTTCTTTGCAACACATGCAGTGTAATCCTTACTGTATAAGTGTGAAAAGACTTGATCTTTATAGGCACCTCCATTAGGAGTCTGAGCACTGCAAGTGTGCAGTGGTGACATTTATAAGTCCATGTAGTTGGCTATTGATTATTCCTGTATTTATGAATTCAAAAAGGAACAGATGGTAGTTGACATTTTTTGTTTAATCTTACAGACGTGCTGAAATTGCCTTTGGAGATATGGGTGAATATTAAGAGACGTTATTATTAAAAACTGAAACCATGCAGAAAGATTAACAAAGAAAAAAAAAGAGACATAGGTTGTGAAGAATGTGGGGCACTGCTCTGATCAATCAGGGCAGGAACTTGCTCTTGTAAGATTTTGTTCTATAATGCAGCACCGACCATTTACATAATTTGAGATCTATTTATCTATCTACTTACAGGTCCACATCAACTAGCTCAGAAAACAGAAAAAAAAAAACACAAACAAACATTCTGAAAGAAGAATTTGAATTTTATTTGTCATGTATGAGTTGGACTAGATGACCTGTAAATGCCCTCTCCAACTCAAATGATTCTATGATTCTATAATACACACATGAACATTTGCACACAAATATCTGTATACTGCAGATAAGTAAGATTGTTGCAGTTTTTTAATTAACAGATTTAAATGCCTTTTCATTTTCACTTGATTATTAAGTATAATCAAGGTATTAATGGAGTTTGAGACAAAAAATGTTACTATTCAATTCAAGAATTGGGCTGTACTGTCCTTTGGTGTCAGACTGAGAATGACTACTAGGCTATTGAGGTGTCTAATTGTGAAGTCTCAGGAGACTGTGGTTAAAGATGGTGGAAGAAGCATAGAGTTTCTGAGACTGAGATCTGAAGAGTTAAGTTTTTCATGAACATGTGCTAAGAGAGAAATTATTTTAGGTCTCATTCAGTATAGTAAAGCATCCTGTGCTGAGTTTCTGTGCGACTACTCAAGCGAATTTTCTAATTTCACACCCATAGCACCACTGGCACCCTGGTGTTTCAAAGACATCACTATTTACTACCTGACTGCACCGTTTCGGAACAACATGACCTTCATGTATTCTACATGAATGTATTGAGAGTTTTAGAAACACCTTTTTCAGCATTGCCCTGAACATAAGCAGTATGCTTGCTTACACATTTTCAGCATCTAGCATTTCTTGATGTGTGCAGATCCATTCATTTGCACATAATTTGTGGTTATATGAAGTTGTGAGGCAGAGACAAGCAAGGCTGTGTACAGGAACACAGACAGACTTTTACCACAGATCTCTTGACATGAGAGAGGAAAAAAGACCTGGAAATAACTGACAGATAACACATTCCACAGTTTACTGACCAAGACCTAGATTCACTGGTCTGCTTGACAATCTCAGTATCAAGACAGTCTCCAGATTACCTTGGTGATCTTTCCTGGGACCAATTTATAGATAAACATGAGCATTCTTTTCACAATATTTCTCCAGCTTCTCTCTTGAAAATAATAAGTTCTAACCTGCCAACCAATCTGAATCTGATGGGGATCTTTGCTATTTCTCCTGTAGAACATTCTCAGGAAATTACTCATGCTTCTCTTTCTTGTATATTTCCTAACTCTGATAAAATGTGGTAGTCTCCAGAAGGTTATCCAAGTTCAGCTCAGCAGAACTACAGGCTCTGAACCTTTGATCCATTATAGCACAGACCTTCATCATGAGGAAGTTCTGTAAAGTTCTCTGTAAAGTTACCTTACTATACTCTGGACAGAGCCTTTAACACAGTTTCCAACTCCTTAGCTTTGATGGGCGATTCTCTTTTCCCACTGCAAGGGCAAGGAGAATAGCCCTAAAAAGACTCAGCCCATAAAGAGATACTATGAACAATAACTTGAAATGGCAAAAGGATCACAAAATACACAGGGCTGAGTCTTCTGACTGTATTGTATAGATGACAAGGTCAGGTCTTTAGTCAAGCAAAAGAAAATTTGTTCACATCATGGGAAAGAAAAAAATACAAATCAAACAATAACAAGTTCAAAGATTTTGAATGAGACTTATATCAGTTTCAAAATGCACTGTGTCTGGTATAAAAACAGGATTTGTCCACTGTGAATTGCTAGTACAAAGTTATTATCTTTAATTTGAAATCCAGTCTTGAATTCTGTGGCTTTATGGACAATGCCAGGATGATGATGCCCAATGGAGGTGAGTTTGCAAAGCAAAACTCTCAAGAATCCTAGATTTTTAGTGGAGCTGATGAGGGAAAATGTTCCATCTTGCTGATAGTATCCTAACTTGTGCTCCAATCAAATTGGTATACCTAGATACATCTATTTTTTTAAGTATTCTGATGCTGTGCATAAGGTTTCTTGAAGTGAATTTTCATGCTACTCTTTCTTTCCATTGCAAATCATTGTGTATGTTTATATGTTAGCCAGGTCTTATGTATAACAAAACTCGTATCTGCATGGATTACTTATTAGAAGATAAAGCAGAATAAAAAAAGTAGCAAATTATAACACTTAATGTTTCTAGCTACATTTTTAAGGAGCTTATAGGTAAAGAAACTGAACATTTCTACCTCAGCATATCTCTTGTCATCTTACTCTTTATTAACTGATGGACTGAAAGACAGTATTTTGGAGATATAATCTTCTATTCTGCCTGCAATGCTATAAATTTAATTCTTTGTTATTCTTGGTTTGGTAAATTCATCAGTTTCATTGCTTAAGTGAAATTTCTCTTTGTTTTAATTTCACATTACGTGACTTGTACATATCTTAAATTGGAAGATAAGCATTTCAAGGGAAAAAGAGTTTTCATTTTTTGTCTGACAGGAGAAAAGCAATACACAAATTCCAATTCTTCTCTATTTTGTTTCTTAGTTTTCCTTTGGCTAGTTATAGGCAATTAATTCCTGCAGACTTTTCAGAACTAAATTTCAAGAAACTTCAAGCAGAACTTTTACTTAAGCATTTTAAGGTCTTGTCGAACACGTTTACCAGAAGACTGTAACCAAGAGGAGGCAATTCACCAAGAGTTAAAATTATTTATATCCATTTTTTCATGTGCGTGAAAGGCACATTTTGATTAGCATGTGCTACCTGGGAATATAGCCAACCAGCTAAAGGCATCTTTTAGATCTGAATGTAGTTTGACTTTACTCACCAGGCAACATAGCAAGGAGTTTCTTGTTAATAAAAGAGAAAGACCTGCAGCCCATATCTATTTTGACCTTTGGAGGATTTCCAGGGCTCCTTCTTCCTCTGGGTTCTCCATGGAGACAACTTGTTCATAACTGTAAAGATCATCTATTGTGGTAGGTGCAAAGCTTGTTTTCAGTGCAGAAGTGGAGATTCTTATGTTAAATAAAGTCTGTCTGTGGGCAAGAAACCTCAGAAAATGTTGGCATGTATTCAGCTTTCTGGAAATATTGTTTTGGCTCCTGGCAGTGGGCTTATTTTAAGCTAAATCAGGTGGACAGAATGGACAGGCAAGGCTTCATCTCTTGTAGTGCTCTGTTCTTAATTCTACCTGGGTTATCCAAAAACTTAAAGGCCCTGATATGAAATTCAACCCAGGAAAATGTCAATTCCATGTCTCCAGACATATTTTTACTTGGATTAGGAGAAGGGTAAAAAGAAAAGAAGCGACTACCTGAGATACTCATTTTAGTTACAAGGAGAAATGCCATCTATCTATTTGTATTTCAGAAAATACTTACAGACTGCTTGAAAGGAGGAAGTACAATAAAAGTATCTGCCTGAGAGCTTGATACAAAGCTTTCAGAAATTTAGTGTAGGCCAAGGGGGTCATTTCTGAAGTGTATAGTCAGTCTTCACTACTACCTTGGAATAACAAGTTAAATTCAGGTCTCTCTTGAACTTCATAAAGCTTGATCTTCTGTCTGAGAAGGAGAGTGAACTGAGAGTCAGTAATGTGTGTTTTTCCTTACAGCCCAAAAGATAATTGTCTAACACCTTTTGCTCTTGGACTTAATCTGCTCTTACCCAGATTTCTGGCTTCAAACAGAGTTGAAGTTTTCCTTTCATTTCTGTATATATGCCATATGCCAACAGAATAATCTGTTAGAATAATATTTTCCTTCATTTTGTTGCTCAAACCAATCATGAGATTAATTGCATCCTAGGTACTTGATGGTTGTTGTTGTTTTTTTTTTTTTCTATTACAGAAGAAAATTCTTAGTTATTGATTCAGTTAATTGCAATTTAAGAAACAGATTAGCATCTCTGCTACTAATTCAGTCCTGTGTAAAACAAAACCACAGAACATTGGAAAAAAATGTTAAATTCCTGTAGAGTAATGAAAACTGGTCTAAGTCATAATTATGTTGTATTTTATTGCAAAAAGTCACAACTAAGCTATTAAAAAACATGATCCTGGACCCACATTAGAATCTGATGGGTAGGAGGATGTTTTGTGGTTTTTTGCTTGTCTACTTCATTTCAATCCATCGCGGTTTGTGTTTGTCAGATAGTATTTACTCTTATTGCTGACAACAGGCTGGCATCCACCACCACACCTGTGCTGGACTTTGGCTGATGTGCACTGACTCTAAGACCCAGAACTTTCTCAATTGCATTGAAACCAAGGATCTTCCATTCCTGTCATATACTTTTGCGTATATTCATCATACCAGATTTGGAAGGAGTTTTCCTTTCAAAAGCTGTCAGCACTTTCTGAAAGCTTTCTGCCTTTTCTCTCAAAAGTTGCAGGGGAAAGGAAATGGAAAAAAAAAAAAAAAAAAAGGCAATTTTCCCCCCAAATTCTGTAGATTTCCTGTACACTTAATAAGTGCCCTGTAGAGCATTTTCAGTTTTCTAATATATCACACAGAGTCACAGAATCACAGAATGGCCAGGGTTGGAAGGGACCTCAAGGATCATGAATCTCCAACCCCCCCTGCCACATGCAGGGCCACCAACCTCCCCATTTAATGCTAAACCAGGCCCAGGGCCCTGTCCAACCTGGCCTTGAACACCTCCAAGGACAGGCCATCCACAGCCTCTCTGGGCAGCCTGTTCCAGTACCTCACCACTCTCTGGGTAAAGAATTTCCCCCTGATGTCCGACCTAAATCTCCCCTCCCTCAACTTAAAGCCATTTCCCCTCGTCCTACACATATCAACCCTTTCAAAGAGTTGATTCCCCTCCCCTCTGTAGGCTCCCTTTAGGTATTGAAAGGCTGCAATGAGGTCACCCCACAGCCTTCTTTTCTCCAGGCTGAACAAGCCCAGCTCCCTCAGCCTGTCTTCATAGGGGAGGTGCTCCAGTCCTCTGATCATCTTCATAGCCCTCCTCTGGACCCTCTCCAACAGCTCCCTCTCTTTTTTCTACTGCGGGCTCCACACTTGGATGCAGTATTCCAGATGGGGCCTCACAAGAGCAGAGTAGAGGGGGATATATGTTGGAAAAGAAAGAATTATGCCTATCTCTCTATATATTTCAGAGAACAATCATATAATGAATCCCATTTATCTTCTAGAAAGGCTGACTAAACATGGCTGATTAGCGCTAAAAGGTTGTAACTGCATATTCATAATCCTATCACCTTGGGAGGCGATGAACTCTTGAGTGTTAACATTCATGTTCCTTGTCTGAGCTCACAGAGTGGAGTCAGGCAGAAATGGATAGTCAAGATAGGGAACAAAAGCAAGCTAAAATAGGCTTTGAAAGCTAACTAGTCTGAAATAACTGTTCAACTATATGGTGGCTGCAAATTAGTACATCTACTCCGGTGTAGTAAAATTGTTTCACTACTGGATTTAAGTACCATACGTTACTAGACTCTACTGGACTTTTACACCACACTTTGTAGACATTTCATCTAATTAAAAAGATTAATAAGATCTCAATGCTTCATTGTGCATATGTCTGATGGGATGAATATTTCATTGGTACAGTTTTTGCATAGTGATCTATGATGCTCATGGAAAGACATTTTTTATGGTATCTGTTAAAGACATTAAACTTTCTGGCATCATTAGTTACAAACAAGTTATCAGCCATTCAAATTCAGATGTTTTCTTATTAGATAAAGTTTCAGATATGGCATTTGTTGAAATGCTTTATGAGATGCTCATAAGGTGTTTTTATGAACATAAAAGGTGTTTTAATACAACAAGGTGTTTTAAATGCTTTTGCTTGAAACCTTTATCTGCCTCTTGTTTAATTAAGATTAAAATCCTAAAAGTAGATTTGAGTGCCACTAACATGGGCCTTTGGAGTTTGCCTGTCATTCTGGGTTTCTCCCTCAAATGTTAATGAAATCTTCGTATAGGCAGAAGAATATATTGTTATATAATCAAATGCTGTAGTTTTTAATGGCACCACAGATAGCTTTTGCTGTGTAACTGCCTTGCATCCCTGCCAGGCACGGCTACTCACTATCCATGGCCAGAAAGCCATCTTATTCTTTTGCCTGCTAGAACTCACTCACCTGCAGCTTAACAAGCAAAGTTCTGCTTAAATTCCAAAAGAGTAAATCAACATAATTAAATCAAATTCTAAGCAAGATTGTTCTCACTCTGATCTTACTTTCAGTCTTACTGCTTCTGTTTCTGAAGAAGATCCAAAGACTAGGAAAATTGTCTGTTTTTATGACTCAGTTACTGATTCAACTTAAGGTATCCCTCACTGCATAACTTCAATACTTTGGGATTTGATTTAAATGTAAATAGGCATATGAAAAGCATCAGTGAGGTGATTGATTACTCATAGTGATAAAAAAGATAATGGCAATTAATATTTTGCTGATAAGAGACAGTGACATATATCAGGTGTCTAAGGATATGGCTGGCCATTTACATTTCTTTTGCTGTTTGAATTCAGACAACTCGAACTATGAATGTGACTTTGGAAACTAAATGCCTCTGCCACCTTACCTGTCAGGTTGGATTCCTGTAGAGAGTATAACTACAACTTACATTGCTATCAGCAAGCACTGGAAGACAGAGCAAGCACAGATAAGAAGTGGCTCTTGTCAAAAGCCCAAAGCAAATATCTCAGTTCCTTGTAGCAATATAGGTTTGAATCAGTGCACCTTCCTTCTTCTTCTCTGACCTCTTTTATACCTAAGTGTGATGCTCGCATGGGCATTTGTGCAGTTGTGGGGTGAAATGGACTGAGAAATTGATCCAGGTGCAATGCACCCATGAATATTCATTGCTTAGCTTATGCAGCTCTGTTATTAAACAGTGAACCATATTCAAAATGTTTTTCTTGCATAAGTCAGAAATCGTGAGGTTATGATCAGAACATGTTATGTCACACTGAAATTCCAGCAGAAGAAGAACAAACGTGCATCCTTTGCCTGTCTAATTTTCCAGTACTACCAAGTGGATGAGGCCTGACATCATGCATGTGGGCTTTTGCAAAGCATTTGACACTGTTCTGCCAGACATCCTGGTTGCCAAATTAGAGACAAATGGATTTGATGGATGAACAACTCATTGGATAAGGAAATGTCTGAATGGTCACACTCAGAGAGTTGCGGTCAACAGCTCAGTGTTTGAGTGGAGGCTGATGACAAGCGGCATTCCTCATAGATTGGTACTGAACCTGGTGTTATTTAACATCTTTGCAAGCAACACGGACAGTGGGATCAAGTGAACCCTCAGCAGGTTTGCAGACGACAACAAGATGAGTGCTGCAAGTTGACATGCTAGTGGAAAGGGGTGCTTTCCAGAGGGACCTGGACAGACTTGAGAGGTGGGCCCATGCCAACCTCACGAAAGTCAACAAGCCAAGTGCAAGGTCGTGCACCTTGGGAGCAATCCCAAGCACAGGCACAGGTTGGACAGAATGGCTTGAGAACAGCTCTGAGGAGAAGGATTTGGGACTGTCAGTTGATGGAAAAAACTTGAGCTGGCAACATGTGCTTGCAACCTAGAAGGCCATCTGTATTCTAGGCATCAAGAGAAGTGTGACCAGCAGGTTGAGGGAGGTGATTCTGCCCTTCTGCTCTGCTCTCATGAGACTCCATTTGGAGTACTACATCCAGTTCTGGGGCCCCAAACACAAGAAGAACACATGGAGTTGTTGGAGCAGATCTAGAGGAGGGTATGAGGATGATCAGAGGTTTGGAGCACCTCTCTATGAGGGCAGGCTGAGGTCTGGAGAAGAGAAGGCTCTGAAGAGACCTTATATCAGCCTTCCAGTACCTGAAGGGGGCCTACAGGAAAGCTGGGGAGGGACTTTTTATAAGGGTGTGTAGCGACAGGACAAGGGAAAATGGTTTTCAACTGGAAGAGGGTATATTTAGATGAGATGTTAGGAAGAAATTCTTTACTGTGAGGGTGGTGAGACAGTGGAACAGGTTACCCAGTAAGGTTGTGGATGCCCCCTCCCTGGAAGCATTCAAAGCCAGGCTGGATGGGACTGTGAGAATCCTGGTCTAGAGGGAGGTGTTCCTGCCTATAGCAGGGAGGTTGGAACTACGTGATCTTAAGGGTTCCTTCCAACCCAAAGCATTCTATCATTCTTTGATTTCACGTCCTGTTTAACAGTGCCTAAAAGACCAATGAAAGTTTACTCTGGCAAAGCTCAAGAGGCAGGGGTATTAATCTGGCTCAGAGACACAGCTATTCCCTTTACTTTTTCCTCTAGCTTTTATTTTTTGATAAATTAATCTTCTGAATTAATAGGGAGTCTCAACTTTAGCCAGTGCTTTCAAGGGTTTGATTCATTTTCAGTTCAGCGTATTAAATAGTATAAGAAACTCAAAGGCTAAGCCTTGATGACAGCTCAGTACTAATGGTCTGGACTTCAGTACCTTAAGGAAAGAATAGCAGAATCATTAAGGTCGGAAAAGTCTCTAAGATCATCATGTCCAGTTATAAACCTATCACTACCAAACCCACTAAGAGGTTTGAAAAAGTAATTCAGGAAAAATTAAGATTTTCGTTTCCTTCTCAGTAAACCTTGTCATAACAACTGGGACTAAGAATATTTCCATACATTTGCAGCATCTGGATTTAATCAGTTGGTAGAAGACTTGATCCAAGGATATAAAAACTTGTGGTTACAGCGACACAGTGACAGAAATGCTTGTGAAGAATAACAGCATGATCTACCTTTCACTAAACTCTTTGTAAAAAGGATAAGGAAGTTGATGGTCCTGAGCAGTTCTAGTTCACAAGTAAGTCACCCTGTGAGACTGCTCTCATGTTGCTTTGTTAGATTGTTCACAAAGAGTAAAACACCAATGTTGGCTCTCTTCAGCCACCCCACAAGTGTTTGGGTTATCTTCAGAGTATAAGACAGTCATATAATCACTGCATCAGGAATCATTGCCATCTGACAGCCTGCTTCTATTGTACCTAAGTATAACCTCTGGGAAAATTCCAATACCCAGCCCAAAGAAAGATTTCTGGAGGATGGGAAGAGTTCCTGCCTCATTATATTTTCTTTATCTGCCTCAAAACTGGGGTCAAAACTGCAGGATTTGGATAAGCCAGTGAAAATATGCTGGGAACAATGCTGCACCCTAAGCAAGATTGTGCTGGTTGACAACTAGGAAAAGGGAGACAGAAGACAGCTGCTAGCCTTATAAAACTTATTTAATGTCATGAATTTAGCATTACTGTGATTTTTCTAACCTCGGTGTCATGAAAGCTTCAAACATTAACATATATAATGAGCAGCAAAGTTAGATACTGAGATTACTACTTTTTCGTCCTTAAAGGCTCATCTCTTCTTTCTTTCTTCCTTTTGAATTTGCTACTGGCATTGCTGCAGAATATTTTTAATACATTTATATATGTTCACCTGTTGTGAACGAAAGAGAAATTACATGATTGAAAAAAGTATGTCCAGTTCACTGAAAAATTAGGAAATGCACAAAAGAGTGTGGTCAGATTTTTTGTACAGGCAAGTAATCCATGTGGACCAATGGGGTCTTTACATGCTACCATAGTTTCCATAGAGCCCTCATTAACCAGAAATCCCTTGGTATGAAATCTCCTAAATTCCAGCAGGTCACTGTGCCTTAAACCACTGTCCTTCATGCTCTTTTCCTCACAGGCTCCTGTCTGCCAGAACAGAGTGCAATTTAGGTCCGTCCTGATGGCTCCTATTTGGGCCAGCAAGGCATCCATTGCTCCACAGGAGCCCCAGGTTACAGTATTATTCACTGAGGCGAATGTAGATGATTAGTATTAAGGCACTGGAAAGAGCTGCCTTAACACCACTTAGCTGTATCCTGTACAGGCCAGACACTTCAGGCAATTACATTTTCTAAGCAAAATCAAACAGAAGACTTTGTTTTCACTCTAAATTCAATTTATCTTTTTTTTTTTTCTGTATTAACAGTATTGCACCTTCTGGGGCTGTTCTAGCTGTCCTTAGAGAATAAACGGCTGACCACAGGGGAAGAAGAAAGCAAACCTCTCAGAAAATAGAGGTGAGATCCTTAGATCTTTTTCTCCTTCATGATGCCAAATGCTGTCATAAGTGACCTCTCAGCATAAATGCACTGTAACGAGAAAAAGTAGGCTTCCAAAGGAGAGCTGATTTTGCTTGTCAGCTGTTACACGCCTACATATCATGCTGACCAAGAAACTCTGATTATCCTAACCATCTGAAATAGGCTATGGAATAACATTAAAACAAAATTTAGGTTCAGTTAGTCAATTACTTTTAAATATAATTGACTTAATTAAAAAAATATAGAGCTACATCATTTGTAGTCATTCTTAGATCACAGTATATTTAGCAAGATGTTTTCATTGGCATAAAAAATACAAGATTTAATCATCCATCTTGACCGTGTTTGTTATGAAAATCTTATTTATATGTCATGTCTCTATCATACAAGAAAGTATCATATATTTCTGTTAACACTCATTAATAATTATTTTTTATTTAGTTTGACATACTTAATGCATATATAAGATATATACAAATAAAATGATTAGAAAGTTAAACCTGAAGTCACTTTAGGAATAATGAAACTCCTATATTGCTTTACATATTTACCAGTGTGAGTTTTCTCAGCTCCCATCCATAAGAAAGTTAGCTGAAGCAAGTGTAAAGAAGAGTGTAGAAATGCACTCTCAGACCACAGCAGCACAAACTAGAGATTCAGATAAACGCTGACAGCTTTCACTTTTCAATTATATTTTTTTTTCTTTCTTTTTTTTTTTTTTAATTTTCATTACTTTTTTGATAAAGCTAAAAAGAAATTCAAATTAACAGAGATGGTTATTTGAATGATCTTAAGCTATAAATGAAGACGTTTTCTCTCCTTTTTTGAAGGCCACAGAATGAGGGTGAGGCAATAGATTTTAAACAATTTTAAATAGCCGTGATAATCCAAATCTTTCTAGATGAGATTATAATCCCAGCACACACACAAACACACACACACCCCAAAAAAAAACAAAAAACCCAAAAACAAAAACGGAAAAACAAAAAACAAAAAACCAAATTGCAGCACAGTTTTAAACCCAGACTCATTATAGGAATACGTACCCACTGTCTCTAGAAGGCTGTGTCAAACTACAGCCACGATATCTTTAGGCTATAAAGGCTAATCCCATCTCAGTTGTGCCACTATTGCACCTCTGTTTTGATGTGCAGGCACACCCTTAATAGAGATAAGTTCTCTGCAAATGTGAGTGGAAAAAGCATTATTACGCCAGTTTCTACATGGTCCGTGTCAAGAGGAAGAGCAGCTGGAGAGGTACCATGGGAAGCTGCCAACAACCAGACCTATGGAGCGTCATCCTCTAGCTCCAAGCTAGCACCAACCAGCAAAAGGCACAAGTTACAACAGAGTGCAAAAGGACTGAGACCAGGCTGTGCTAATAGGAGATACATAATGCCAGAGCAAAGCTACCTTAGGCCACATGGATGAAGTTCTACTTATTTTCATAGCAATATTTTAAAAAAAGATTGTTATTGTTTTTAACAATTGTGTCATTATAAAGATTTTTCTATACCATAACTTACTCTTGCATACACTCCAGAAAGATGGTTAGGGTAGAAATAACCAAATATTTTCAAGACTCAGTGCTGTTTGCATTAGCAGTCAAAGAAGCATGAAACAAACAGTACCTCAAGCATTTAAAACAGGATATTCTTACCACAGCATGAGGAAAAAAAAGAAAAAGGAAAAAAAAAGCCCACATGTGAACTCATCTAGTGACTTTGCCATCTGAAAAAAGTCAGTAGATTGTCAAGAGAGCAATGACTCAGATGTCTCCCTAATATTGCTAGATGATCTGGCAAGGTTTACTGAAATTCCAATTACCAGAAGCCATTCAAGCACTCCCTAGTAATAATTATATCCTCCACTACCTTGTAGTTGTCACTGAGCAGTAGGAAATTGGAGGAAACAGATAACCTTACATCAGATTCTAATTCTTTAAAATTTGGTAAACTTTTCAAGAAAAAAAAGGCTATTTCCAGATGATTGCCCTGGAGCTTCATGAATAAAGACAAATATTAAGAATTCTCAACAATATACAATAAAGAAAATACAGTGGGAATGCAATCACCTACTGGACATCTTAATAATGAAATTAGTTCAGGTGTTTCTTATCACTATGGTTTGGATAGGTATAGGATTTTGCTTTCTCTTGGTCATTATGGCCTCATTCCAACATTTTAATGTTTAAATAAGTCTTTATCTTTCTGTCCCAGAGAACCAGCTAGTTAATGCTTGAATAGCAATTCTAATATGTTGAACAAAGTAGATTATGATCATCGTCATTTAAAATCATCCCATAAATGCTTTATCACTATTATGTAGTAATGTAGCTTTAGAGTGTGCTTTGGCAAAGCTTGTACTTCCAATCCATTGTTAACCTGGCATCAAAGCAAGAGACTCATTAAGGAAATCGCTTAAGTGCTTTATCTGGCTGTTAATATATGCAATATAAGAGTGGTCATCATTGAGTCATTACAGTAACAAATATGAGCATAAATCTGATGAGACAGTGAGATTTATAGGGTCAGTACATGTGGATAAGAGGGCAGAGTCTAAATTCTTTAAGCACTGGGCATCTGTGGGAAGAAGGAAGATCCTAGGTAGTAAGTTTTGGAACTGCTCAGCGAATGGCACCAATGTCATTCTGTAGAGTTACAGATCTTTTACACCTTTTACTAATAGTGCTTTGAAACTTCTACTAGCTGGCTGCCTTAAAAAGACATGCAGAACCCATGAGGATATTAGACACAAGGGATGCTTGGGTAAATAACCTTGTCAGGGAAGGTGAGTGAATGTCCTGGTAAATCTTGAGCGCCCCTGCACAAAGCAACCTCATCTGTACTGACTAATGAGGACCATTTCTGACCTGTTCACCTCACTGTGACTATTAAGCAAAATGGATAATTTGCTAGAGCTTGTGCCCTTACCCTGACTCTTTTCTGTTTGCAGCATACAACATCCTGCCTAATTATCTCACATGTGTGGCTGTGCTGATAAAAGTTGGGTCTCCATGCATTAATCAGCTCTGGATGGAGGCTACATTTCTACAGTATAATTTTTAAAAGTTAGTTGATATGTCTCGTATAAAAACAGTAGGATGCCTTTAAGATATTCCTGGAAAACTGCTGACCATTATTAATGCTTTCGGTGCCAAATATTTCATTCCTGAAGTTCTCAGATATGCCATTTCCTTTACCCCACTCTATCCCATGGTGCAGAGAAGTTGTCCAGAGTTGTCAGCATTGCAGCTTTGAGGGAAAAGTTGGTCACTGACTGGTGATTGCATCCCTTAGGGCCCAGCTATTTTAAGCTGCTCAAGCTGCTTGTGGCTTGAGCCTTTATAGGCAAAACAAACAACTCATACGCCTGTGATCTTGCCATTAACATGCTGGGAAAAAGTTTTGCCCTATTTTACATTTATGTGGAATGAAAGACTTGCTTTTGATATTGCAGGAGATGGGCCATTATTTTCTGTTCCAGAAACACCTACACTGTCTTCTTCTAGGAAGTTGAGTCAGCTCCAGGCAATAAGCTGGAAGTATTTTCTCTGATTTCTTTAATATCTACAAGTCCACAGTGGACTTCCTACCCAGCAGCAGCAGCACTAGCAAGTTTTATAATTTTAATCATAAACAGATTCTGACAGAACAGAATCAGGAAAACTGTTTCACATCCCATCCTTCGTGGTCTGTCCACGCACAGTGTGACAGGACCACACACTGACTTAGAGGCCTTGTAAGCAGGGACTGTTCCTGCTCTCCAACAGCCTCTTGGACTACTTGGGACAGCTGGTATGTGCAATGTGGATGTACAACCAGTCTTACTGTGTGCAACTTAAATTTGTGTCCGTAGTTTGCCAAACATAAAAACAAATGGCTTATTTATGAAACTAAGATAATAGCCACAGTGACCTGTTCAGAAGAGTACAACTCAGACAATATAAATCAGGGAAAATAAAGAATTTTAATGCCGCTACATTTGCCTCCAGTGGATCTGGTCTTGTGTTAACAAGTCACCAGCTCATTAGATGGTGAATATAGACTATGCAGGCTTCAGACATGTAGGCATTTTGAGGAATCCTCAGGAAAACTAATCCTGCTTGCATAATTTTCTGCCCCCATGTGACCTCTGTATGAGTTCATTAAACATCTCAGTTTAACAGAATTAGTCCACCAGCAATTAGGTCTATGGCATCCTGCCGGATGCCCTCCTTGGGCCCTGTGCCCCCACGGTTCCAAGTTGAATGTCCTGCTGAGTCCAGAATATGCATCAGGACCAAATGGACCTTTCTCAGATTTGCACCCCATCTGTAAATGACCCAAATAGATTTTCAAACAAACAAGCATTAAGTTCCTTGTGAGGGGTTATTTCTTGGTTAAGCTTCTGTTAAGCTATTGGGATAAACTCTTTGTTCAGCTAATATTGGCCTCCTATATGCAAAGACATGAAAATTGTTTCTGCCAGTGCCCAATGACCAAAGCCTAATTCTCTGTATGAATATATTGCAACTATTTTGCAAGTATTGTGGTAGACAAACCATTGTACAGTAGTGCTTCTGGGCATAATTTTATCTTGCATTTTATGCTGTATCACGAACAACTCCTTGTACTTATTTTGTTGATTCCGAGTTTGAACAGTAAATAACTTTCTCCCGCAGGTCTCTTTTTACTCTCATTTTGTATTCTCTCTCATGTCCAAACTGCAAAGCCGCTATCCATCCCTATAAACATCAGACCAGACAAAGCAAATTCCCTTGCTTGATAAACTTAATTACTTTGTCAGAGGCAAATTCTGGATCTTTCTGTACGTTCTGCCTCAAACCTTGAAGTAATGTCTTGCTTTGGTGGTCAGAAACTCTCCACAGTTTTTACATCTTTTTTTATTCTCTCAAACATGGTAGTTTTTTTTGTTCTTATTGTTATTCTTCTTATTATCATTATTGATATTAGTTCATAATAATTTTATTCCTGGAGTAAAAGGGAAATATATAGCAATTGATTTGAATAGTTTTGTCCAGCTTCTGTGCTTGCATAACAGCTCAAAGGCCTACAAATGATCCAGTTTAAGGGCAGTGTGAGAGTGATGACCGGAATCACAGTTATCAGATTGTTAAGCTAAAGGAAAATCAGTTTTAGAAAACTTTATTTTAACATCTTAATCTGCTCTTATATAACAGTCTTTGTTCCCTAAAGATGAATCAAGTTATCAAGAGTTATTTTAAAGTTTTAAGTTCCTTAATTTATGATTGGTCCTTGATTAAAGATTTCTGGCTATAAGTTCTAGAATGCATTACCGAAGTTATAAACTGACCTTGATCTACCCTTGCCTCTTGTGGTTCTCACATCTGCCTTCCTGCACAGGGGCATGGATGCTAATGTTGAACATTTATTAAAATATGCTTCCACAAAGACTCAGGCTAATTGGCAAGATTTTTCTAAGATCAATATCAAGCACACTGAGCTGAACTAAGTTTTTGACCTATGAGTGATGAAAAATACCTCAGCAACAAAGTAGGCAAGATAAGTTATTTAAGAATCCCCAGAACCCTGGGATATTTTTAGCAATCACTAAGTTTTCATGCTCAAAAGTTGAAGGCACAAGCTTCTCCGTGGTACTGTATCCAGCGGCACCATATTGTTACCTCCAGGAATCTCTTGTTTGATTGTCTTATTCCTTGTTCAAAGGTGGTTTCATATGTTTGGCTTTTTCTCATGTCTCCCTCAGCTCCATGGAAGCCTCATACATAAAATTTATCAGGGCACGGTAGAGAGGGAATGCATTAATCAGAGTGTCTGCTTGTGATTTTTCTGCTTTCACACTGTTCACTCTGAGACTGACTTTTTTATATCAGAAAAGAAAATAAGGTTCTGCAAATTAAAAACTATAGTTTTCTTTGTATTTATATTGTATTAATGTTAGTTTTGGCATGCATTTTCAGGCTTCTGCCTCTACATCTTTACATTAAGAATGACAGTAACATTCCACCCAGGAAAATCAAACCTGAAACTGCTTCCTTTTTTGATGGGAACATCTAGAACACTATTCGCCTTAACTAACATGAAATATCTGAAGATGACTAAGCCTATGTTCCTTTCCACAAAAACGGAGAAAAAGCACCACATCTAAGCAATGACTTATTCTTCCTTTTTTAGGCATTTATTTTGGTGAGGTGCTTATTTTCTTCATTAAGACACATTCTTTGGTTCTGTTGAATTAAAGGAAACCAAGGCACAAGGAGTTATCCTTTTAATTGATGCAAAGTCAAATATATAAAGTAAGATAAACTACTACTAAATTCTCGCATAATATTAAATTACAGAACAACAGAATATCCTGAGTTGGAAGGAACCCACAAAGATCATAGAGTCTCTTGGCTCCACACAAAAATCAGACAATTTGTCTGAGAGTGGTGTCCAAGCCCCCGTTAAACTCCAGCAGCTGAAGGCCGTAACAACTGCTCTGGTGAGCCTGTTCAGGGCTCGACCACCCTCTGGTGAAGAACCCTTTGCTGACACCCCCAACCCTCTCCTGACACAGCCCCATGCCGTTCCCTTGTGCCTTGCCACTGTCACAGAGAGCAGAGCTCCTTGTGAGGAGCTACAGCCTCCATGAAGCCTCCCCTCGGCTCCTCTGCTCTATGCTGAACCAACCGAGGGCCCTCAGCTGCTCCTCACACACCTTGCCCTCCAGACCCTTCACCATCTTTGCAGCCCCTCTTTGCGCACTTTCTAAATCATTTTATATCTCTCTTTTATTGTGGCACCCAAAGCTGCTTACAATGCTCAAGATGGGGCTGTACCAGCATGAAGTAATAGTATAAATTTGCACCGTAACACTGGAATGAATAATTACCTTTTGTAGTGAGAACAGGATATAAACAGTGTGAGTGTTGAGACTGTTTTCAGATTTCTGTTTCCATACTTGATGCTTTATGTGCGATTTAATTAAAAAAATCTTTATTTTATCTCTTTCCATGACAAGATAACTATTCAGAAAGACTTTCTAGTTTATGCTAGAAAAGTGTTGAATTTCTGAGATGTGTATCTGGTAGGAGGGAGGGCAGAAGGCTTTCTTCTCAACTGCTCTGGGATCTAAACATCAGGCAGGAACACAGAAAACAGTAGGAAGGGGTTTGGTCATGGTAAGAACCAAGCCCACCTTGAGCCTTCCTGAGCCTCAGGAATAGGTATATCTGCAAGTCCAGGAGAAAAGGGTGAAGAAACACCCCAAACCACCCCAAATCTACAGTTCCTTCCCACTCCAGAGGAAACCATGCCAAGTTTCAGACAATTGAGAAAGCCACAACAAATTTCTAGGCTGAGACCAAGGGTAAAGATACAGACAGGAGGCAGAGGAGGTCTGTTTAGAATCTTTTCATTTTAAACTTTATCATTGTCAAGATTCAGCTTTCTTCCTATTAAAAAGTAACCTTTTTCTAAAGAATGTCTGAATTCAAGAGACTGTAAGCAACTGGTGGTTTTCTGCACTCTGAGGAGAGCCTACTTCAGTGCTCTTAAATCAGGGACTCATCAAAAAGAGCAAGTTTTTTCATTTAATTCTCCATTTTGTGTAAAACCTGCTTTATAAATGAGAGCTCAAGATATTTTCAAAATACCATTTGGAGGATGAGAGCATTTGTGTGTTACTTGCAATGAGATTCATGGAATGTCCATGAATAGCGTCACTGTATCAGTAAAATGATGAACAGCCTGTTCTTAATTTAGAAAGTCCTTCTTTATTTCCCAAAGAAATTCTTAATGCACATCTTCTAGTTCTGAAATCCTTTTGAATGAAAAGTCATCTTCCTTTTTATGTGTGTTATTTTATAAAAGCCTAAGTTTGAGGCAAAGTATTTTAAAATTATATGTTACTTTAATCTTGCATAACCCTAAATCTTGTGTACAGAGCAACTCAAGGTTTCATATATAAAAATAAACTTTCTTTGGAGCGTTGAGATCTAAAGTGTGCATATACAGCTTTTGTACTGAAACTGTACTGAGATAGATTTCAGTTTGTTTCAAATGTTTTATTCTTCCAGTTTCCAGATTTGTAAGGTAAACAAGGTCCAGGAAAGTAAGGCAGAAGCAAAGGAGATGTCTCCTTTTTTGTGTGTGGAGTTTTGCAAATCAATTAAAAGTGGAAAGTGGCTCTGCGGTTATTACATAAGGGTAGGAAACCACCTTGGAAAAGGTTGCCCATGCCAAAAAAATAAAAACCAAAAACAGGTGGAGATTTTTGTTGCAGAAATGCTGGAACAAAATCTCCTGACACTCCAAATTACCCATAGGGAAATACAAACAAATGAACAATGGCATTTTAGTTTGGTTCAGGAAAAAGAGTGCATAGTGAAGAATAAAGTCACTGACTTTCCGACTGTATACTCAGCAGCCAATTATAAAATCAAAGAAAAAAGGGGAAAAATGGACTATGAAGGTCACCTATTTTACCTCCAGGGTGCATCAAGTATACCTAACCAGTCCTGACAGATGTTCCTCTAACTTGTCCTCAGAATCCTTCAGTGATGGAAATGCTATAGCCTCTCAATTTAGTCTCGCACATAACAATTTATTTTGATAGAATCTAGACGAAAAACAAAAAGGTTTTATCAGAGATTACATTTAAGGCTCAAAAGGAAAACATGTATTTGGTTTTTAAAAATTAAGCTATCATTCAGGATGGCTTGAGAGAGTGACAGGATGAAAGAATGTATCTACAGTGCACTCAAGGTCATGACAGGTACCAAATTGGCCATCCATTTACTTAGCAAATGAGATGCTGAATGCAAATTCAATACAAAAGTACAAATTACTGGCAAAGCTAAAACATTGAATCCATTCAACACCTGGTAAGCACACAAGCATATGAAACTTCACCAAGTATCATAGATACCCTAGCTCTCATCCATTGAGTAGGAGGAGACCTCACATTTGGAAAGAAAAAAAGAGTCTGAATATAGCCCAGTACTATGAAACATATATTGCAGTAATATTTTCATGCATCTATACCCGCAGAATGGATCAGATAAAGAAACGTAATATATTTTTGATTACTGTTTCTGGAAAAAATATAGGTTTTTTTAATTTGTTTTTGCTTTGTTTTTAATTAATAAATGTTTACCTTGCATCAACCTGCCAGCAATGACAGTGGAGTCTTATAGTAAGAGTCAGATGGAAAGACCAAAGATTGAGGTTTTATAAAAATGATTTTGAAAGAAAACAAACAGCTAAAGGATATCAAAAGCAGGGTGATATCACAATTTTTCTGAACTAGATGGTAGATTGGCTATTTTTATAGCTGGAAGGGAAATTCTTAGAATAACAAAGTCATAGAATGATAGAATCATAGAACGGCTTCTGCCGTGAGCAGGGTTGCCACTCACTAGATCAGGCTGCACAGTGTCCCATCCAACCAGGCCCTGGAATGCCTCCAGAGATGGGACATCCGCAGCTTCTCTAGGCAGCCTGTGCCAGTGACTTGCCACTCTCTGGTGAACATTTTATCCTAATATACAACTCCATTTTTTATTTTAAAGCCCTTTCAACTTGTCCTGTCACTACCAGGCCATGTAAATAGTCTCTCTCCTGATTGCAGGCTTCTTTTAGGTGCTGAAAGACACCAGACTAAACAAGCCCAACTCCCTCAGCCTTTCCTCATAAGAGCGTTGCTCCAGTCTCCAGTAGCGTTGAAGGAACAGATTTTGCCTTGATTGAAGGCTAAACTATTTTGTAAATAAAATACATACATGTGTGATTATATACATTATTGAAAAAAATACACATTTTTGTAATTAAGAGTTTTCATTTTTGCCTGGATTGTTCCATTTGCTTGCTATCTAACTGTTCAGCTGAAAGCTATTTAATACTTATTTCTGTGGTCTTGTGAATGACATTTACATTTAGTTAAAAATAAGTTTAAATCATACGAGGGAATTTGAAATAGTGAGGAACTGAAAATCGGGAAATGAAGATATTCTTTTTCAGTTTTTCAGCTTCTCACAGTGTAAAAGTGACTTGCACTGGAGATTAGAAGATCCTTTGAGACATAAATGTGTACTCAGTCTTCTACTCCATACATTTCTGCATCTGTGGTGAACTAAACTAGCCACAAACTACACCCTATAGAAATTGTTAGCTAAGGAGAGTTCTTGGCTCAGTGGAAAAGAGAGTAGCTGTATTTGGTCTTTTAGATATATGAGAAGTAAATATTGGCATGGACATCAGCTATTACCACAAAGTGTCTATTTACATTGCTTGTTCAGAATGTTCCTTCTGCAAAGGGATTGTGATATTGCAAAAGGTGAGTTAAAGGTCTTATAAATGACATGAGAGTAAACACTGAAAAAGTTTGGGAAGAGGCAATCAAAAAAAGGTCAATGTTGAAAAAGATGGGAATATATTCTGCATGTGCGGGAACAGTAAAAGAAAAAACAGTTTTAAATTACACCCAGGAAAGCCAAGTTTGGTAATTACAAAAGAGCAGGCAGAGTTAGGCTCTTCAGCAGGGGATAGAGACTACTTTATCAAGAGAGGCTGGGGAAACATTATCTCTGGACGTTTCCAAGATCAAGCTAAAATAAACATCTGTGTGAATTGCTTTCAGAATAGGTGATCTTGACTCAGATCTGGGGACTGGACCAAGACATATGCAGCTCTGTCTTGTGCTGTTTTCACAGCCCCATGGCTCTTAGAAAGTGGAAGGAATCAAGCAGTGGGAAGCCACTTCTTTGTTAAACGATCCAGCAAAAAGGCCTTCCAGCAAGTGCTCAGACAAATGTTCTACCTCTCTGCTTTCTTTCAGAGCCACATTTCTAATCCTTGCCTTCTTATTTTCTTGGCTGCTTTTTTTTTGTTGTTGTTGTATTTTATTGTTGTATTGTTACTGCTCTTTGCCACTTCTCTCTCCAGGCAACCGCACATACTATGAGCAAATCAATCCCTATCTCTGACTTTTGGTTTTGCTTTTTCTTCTGTCATATTTATTTGGCTTAGAAAGTAGGCATGTGAACTGCCCATGTTTGCAGGATCTGTTCTTTGATGTCTGCATATTCATAGTTTTTTAAGTGGCTAGATATAGGACAATTTATTTTCTCATTTGGTGTGCAGTGACTGTCACATCTTTCGAAGAAGGTTATGAGGTTGCTGACCTAACTAGTAGCAAGGCTTACTCACACTGGGAGCTGTTGCTCCAAAAAATGAATTAAAGGAGGGAGGGGAAATATACATAAAATATGCTGAAACTAATGAAAAAACTAAAATTCTTAGCAGACCACATGATGGCAGCATTTTGCACACACTTTTCTGACTACCTGGGCACACTAAAAAACTGGAGAAAGTGCTAGAAACCAAGCAAGAGTGATATTTCTCTTTAAATCAATCTAACTCCAAGGTTTTTCTTTCATGTACAGTTTTCATTTCTAGCTGCCTTAAAAAGAATGAGCACTGAGTAGAGAAAACTCAAGTTATGTTTCAGAGATGTTAGAATAAGGGAGAGAAGAGTGGTAAAATAAATAAATGAATTAATATGGTTCTGTGAAATAAGCTGCATTTGATGCTAAGCTCCTCAGTTTAACTGAAGTATTAATCATGGATAAGTATCTCTCAGTAAATCCAAAAATGAAATCATTAAAATGACAAAGGTAAAATTTTGGTTCTATAGCATTACAAATTTCAGGACACTTGCTCAAAAAAGGATTTTGTGTTACTATTTCCAGAAGTGAAGTCAAAGAGGCATTACCCTACCATAAGTTCTCATGAAACAGTGCAAGATACTGGTGTACAAGTATGAGCTGATATCCTTAGAAGTATACAATATTGTAACAGTCAGTGCTGTTGTAATTCAGTATCATCAGCAGATCAAGATGAGGTAGCAGCTTAGAGATTCTTTGATTCCAGAGGAAGAGGCAATTTATATCGTGTTCTCTTTCTTCTATGACTGAACCCACTTTCTGGACAGTTAAAAAGCTGCAGTCTAGCCTGCATTCCCTGTAGGAAGCTCGGGCTGCAATTTGTTTTGGAAGAGAACTTTGCATAAAGTGCAACAAACATGCTACAGTATTGTCTGTGCTCAGTGCAAATGCTGCAAACTGATGAAAAGAATATTCCTGCCTTAGGTGTGAAAAATTGAAAGTCTGATTTGGAAAACAATTTGAAAAAGAATAACGTTCACATTCAGTATGTACTTTTGAACCTGCCAGATATATAAAAGCTAGCAGCAACTCTGAACTGTAATAAGATTCAGCATGAAGTTCCAGCTCACTGAAATTTCATTTAGCATTCAGAGAGCTTAAGAGGCTTCCAGAATGTGAGACCAGTATTGCAATGACCTCTGCTCAAATGAAATGTAATAAATTTGGCTTTCCTGACTTCAGTTGCTACAAATATAATTGTAAGGATGCCAGTAGCATAACCTTAAACCAGATATTATTACACACAACAGATTTTTAAAAGTCCAAAACATTTGTTTACTCTATTATAATTGACACAACTTATAATTTGTCAGCAAAGGCAAATGAAACAGAGAGTTTTCTTCACTGCTTTAATTGCCTAGAGCCAATGGCTGCTCCATTGTATGCTCCATGCTCCTCGTTGCATCTGCTCCATTTATCATTTTATAAATTTGCCAGTAGGTTTGCCTCAAGGCAGGACCTTGGTCTAACTGTATCAATTAATACATAGCCAAATAAAAGAGCGAATAGGAACAAGGCAAGACATACTATACAACTGAATATTGCTTATTATAAAAGCTGTACATTAAAGCTAACACTGATATATATATATAGGTTGTCCTAAACACAGTCAGCATGAAATCCCTTTGAAATGCTTTTTAAGAAATGTATCAGCTAAACTACTTCAATGGATAATCTGTTTTCTCATCTTGACATAGTGTGGGGATGAGACAAGATTGTACATTGTATGTACTACTTGTAGACAAAGTCAGTTCATTTGATTCAGCTCTCTGCTTCAATACTTATGTCTTTTCTCAAGGACAGGCTATTAGCTGAAGTCCTCTACATGGGATTTCTTATGGCACTCTGGTTGAGTTAACCAGATACATTGATTAGTCCATCTAGTGCAGCTCAAGGAAATATCCTTCACAAGGAGGTAGGTTAGTAATTCTTACATGACTGTTGAAATGCCAACTCCAAGTGCTTTGCAGCAGAACTAATCTTTCATGAGAATCTGCAGAACTGCTTGTAGATTCATTTACTTATGTAAACCTCATAATTACACTGTCTTTTTTTCTAAGTCAGGCACCTTTGACTTACACATTCTGAGCATTGGTATATGATGATGTGGTATTAATAGCCAACCAAAAAGATTTCTTGAAGTTGGATGACTGTCAAATGAGCAGATTCTCCATTCAGAGGGCAGAACAGCCCCAGGGGAGGTAAAATAACCCAGAAAATATACTAATACAAATGTCTTATTTAGTCCACCACACTGACTGCAGGATGAACCATACTGCTGCAGCTACTGCTGCTGTAGTCAGTACAAAGGTTACACTGAGCACTCTCTGAAAGGAGGGATTTTACAGCTGGTCTTTTCTTGTCTATGTATTTAACATGGATTTACTTCAAGCAAAATTTTGCACCATTCAGAAGCATGGCACTGCAAATTCAAGGTAGTGAAAATTCACTCTGACTCCTTGTTAGTGTGGACACTCACAATGGAGAGTGGCACAGTACCATGACCTTTCGAAAATTAAAGCATTCATTAATCTGAACTCTTTTCCCAGACTATGAATGTATTTGTGTTACCATGTGTTTAAGCAGCAGGAATCTTTATTACATCTGTGCATTTGATTTAAATTAATTAGAAATAGTGCTAATGCTCGCTGGATTATGCATGGATTAAAAACATAGTACAGTCTCTAGGAGGAAGTCTTGATGTTTTTCATTGCCATGCTGCACCATCTAATAACTGAATGTTATATGATGTATGTGAGACCTGTGCAAGGTCATATATACAAGTCCAAAGCAGTCAGGAAGATTCAAGAGGAATAATCTAGATATGCAAATTTCAAAAACAATCATATTTTGATTAATTTTTGATTAATTACATCCTAATTAGTGTAATCCACAGTTTAAAGACAAACAACAAAAAATACACTTCAACTAATTCTCTGATATGCTAGTGAAAAGCTAATGAATGCACTTAGAAAAAACATGATAAATGAATGATTAAGTGCCCAGCGAGCAAAAAATAATGTTTCCGTACCTGTGTAACTACTTTAGTAGAATTTTGCTGGTTAATGATCTTAGCCTACTTCTATTTCTAATTTTGCAAGTACTGCTGTTTGGGAGTCTCACAGCATTTGATACTTTACACTGGCGTGTGCTGTCCCAGTTGTGTCGTTTCAAGTGCTAAAATATATTTGCAGCGTTGCATTTTTTTCTGCTGACTCTTTGTACAGTATCAAAGGCAGGTGCATGCAAAAGTTGGAGAAAAAATGTTAATTGCCCTATAAATTTTTTTTAATCATTAATAATTTTTGTAAGCACACAAACATTTTCAGTACTTCCTAGGCTGGAGGGCTAAAAAATTGCAAAAGCTCAAAATATTTGAGATATATGTAACTAGTGTTGTTTTAATAAAATTCCATGGAATTATTTGTTCGAAGAAATATATCTATTTTGTTCCTTCCATGGATAAGGAGAAGACTATCATCTGGGCGGACAATTTGAGAGTTGGATTGTACTGTAAAAGCTGCTGAATGATCTCTAGACTATTTTTGTAGGAGACATGGAAGGATCCATCCCTTGTACATTCATATGGAGAGAAGAAATTACTAAGCCACACTTAGTTCTCAATACTGTTACTATTTCACACATCTTTTTTCTTGAACCAGATCATATGATATGTACAAATTGTGGCCTTAGCTTTGATCTCTTCAAGCTCTTGCCCTGAAATTGTTAATATCTCAAAGTGTTTCCCAGATAAATCAATAAATCAGACATCAACTACTGTGTTCAGATTCACTAAAGACCAGCTGAGATGTTCAGATCTATCACCATAGACAATACTTAAGTTTGTCTATGTGGCAGAACCAAACCTAAGGGACAAAACATATTCTTGATGAAGCCTTTTAGGCATAATTCTCCTACGTATTCCTTGATCACCTTTGTCTTCGTAAGAAAGAAAATAAATTGAAGGGATCTTTACTGGCTATAGCTGCCTTTGGAGTAACTTTCCTTTGCCTGCCTACCTGTCTTCTTCCTATAGTCCTGTGCTTGGCTCAGGCTCATCCTAGTTCTCTTGTATCATAAATTCCTAAAACTTCTCAAGGCCACTGGAGAGGAGAGATGTAGTTAAAACAATAGAGGGAAGTGGGGTTCACTAGGACTTAGAGAACCAGTGTCACCAAATGTCTTCATCCACTGCCAAGCAGTTGATAACATATTCATGAGAAGGGGTCCACCAAGATGCTTACCTTTCTCCACTGATTGTAAGTAGAGTTTTTTTAACAATAAAAAGCAGATCTATACAGAAAATGAGGAGAAACACACATGCAAATTTAGTAATTTGCAGTTTCTAAAGAAACAGGGAAAAACTCATGATCCAGTGGATCAGTCTCTATCCTGGTGAACAAGTTAGCAGGATATGCATAAATCAGTCAAACCCATGTGTTAATGTCCCTCCTGTACTGATATGCTTGCATACTGATTCTTCTGACCATCACCTTACAGTTTGCCTTATATTGTGTTTTCTTTTAGCTTTTTGTGTGATAGAGACTCCAAGTTCTGTGCACAGGAATTCCTTACCAAGTATTCAGCTCTCTAGACACTGGTTTCAGTTTTCCTGTTCTCTGCAGTGAGAGCACAGTAAGCAATACAGAAAGTACAAACTCTACTGTATCAAGTAGTTTGTTTTGTTCCGTGCTATTACATCCAGCTTAACTTACCTTAAATAGTACAGGGCTGAATTAACACCCAAGGAAATTAAAAAAAAAGGTGCAACTGGAAGCCAAGTATATCAAGATCACTATCTTTACCTATGGAATCAGAGAACTTAGAAATAACTAGAAATATTGGATCATGTATGAGAAAAGAAATGTTGCATCATTAAAGTCTAAAAATATGCTTTTTCAAATGCTTGTAAGATTTGGAATCTGTTAACTGGCTTGCCTGATTCAAAACTAGGCAAAAGATGTAGATGAAATAAAAGCATTTAGCCACTAAAAAAATTTGGTTTTCAGATTGTACTAACACAAGAGCTTATGTTATTATGTATATTTCCATACAGGTGCAGACATTTCAACAGAAAAAGATTATTGAAGAAGCTGTAGAATGTTTCTATTTTTTAACTCTTCCATATACAATTTTACCGTAGCTTGGTTGATAGACAAGTAGTTTACTCGTGAAGAGAACAAAAGCTACTTAGTACGCTGAAGTAAAACACCTTACACTTATTTTTTCTGTGAGTGTGATGGATGGCAGCAGCCTAAATATGAGGTGTACAAAGAATGCACAGAGAATGCAGAACTTGTGAAGGACACAGTTCACGTTTATAATCCTAGAGGAGAGGCACAGTTTCTCCATTTCCTGGTTTTTCTCATTACTCTTTGAAGAACAGTGACTTGACTACATTTAATAAAATGTTATCCCTAATGTAATTCTTCATCATTTCAGAAAATGAAATAAAACATTTTCAGACCTTCCCAGACTTTACATTTTTACATGAAAACTAAGTTTTAACTTCACTGAGACACTGCTTTGTGGTGCTGTTTTATCTTGGGCTTTTTCTCTCCTATGACAGGGGTGCAATTTTTGGTGAGATAACAAATTCTGGATAATTAAAATCCTAGTGATTACACGGGAAAAAAAAAAAAAAAAAAAAAGGTTCAAAAATAAATTACAAGGTTTTCATGACTTTTAGCTTTTCCAAAAACTATGAATCTCTTTCATTTCTTCAGGTCCTTCCCACCACTTCCCAGGGGTAAAGCTGAAGGGGCCTCACCTGTAGTTCCATACATTCTCTTTCCTGCATGTTTTTTTTTTTAAAAAGTGACATTTGCTGTACTCCACTGTTCCAACTCAATACACTGGCAATCTGTTGACTGTTCAGTGACTTAGAGCGTTACTGAAGGAGAAAAAGGATGATGATTCTCCCTTTTTTTTTTTTCCAAATATTCCTACCTCAGTTCCCTTTCTTAGAAGTATTTGGAATCTCCCGCTCCAGGTAAACACAGTTCTCACTTGAGTCAAAACTGTGTAAACCAAAGAAATCTGTTTCTAAGAATATATCAGATGAAATAAAATATGTAAGCGTATTTATGAATACAATCAGGTTAAAAATTGTTGATCTGCAGAGGTTTGCTTATTAAGTCCGTATGAACTTAGACATCAGCTCTTAAAGCAATATGAACTACCTTTGATAACATTAGTTATTCTGACAGTGAATTAAAAAACATCTGGAAAATTGGCCATTCTTAAGAGAGCAAACAAATTCAAAGGAATTGAACATCAGAAAAAAAATACTTATAGTCACTTTGTTGGTTACTTTTATTTTCTACTAAATACTTGCCTTCTAAACCTGTTTTGCTTTGTTTTTCTAGAATATATTGATGGGAGATCTTATAAATAAATAAAATAAGGAAGTAGAAAATTCAAAAAAATAAAATTTAGAAACTCTATGGATACACATTAGTAAGCATGTATACTATTTTCTGTGGATATGTCAGAGAAGAGCCTTTTGGAAAACATGAGAAAGAACTAGAAAAACATGAATCACAAATACCATCACTAAGAATGTGTTGTTTTATTCTAATGCTTTGTATATATATTTGACAGTATGTTCTTTTGCTTACCAAAAAACAGTTTTACCAAGATGGTGGAAAAAAATATATTTTCAAACTGGAAGGATCAGAATGGGAAAGGCATAAATCAGTGCTACAGAAGATGGATGTGAATTCAAACATTTGTTAAGAGTCAACACCATTAAGTGTAGTCTAAATGGTACCTTTTTTAATGAATCTCAGAAAGCTATATAGATCCTGCTCATGCACATAAGAGAAGATGAAAAACAGAGTAACAGATTAATATTTAACCTTCAGCTGAGCTTTTTCTTAAAGAATTTGAGGTCTCAAAGATGGCTTTTATAATTTCATGGTATCAACTGTAAATACTGTGATAATACAAAGCAAAGTAGAGACGGATGAGACAATTCTTATCCCTGGAATGTGTAGGAATGGCACAAAGTTGCTGCTGAGAATGTTGAGATTGGGCATTAGGAAACATTTCTTTACCATGTGGGTGGTCAAACCCTGCAACAGGATTCCTGAAGAGGTAGTTATTCCTTGCACTTGTCAGTGTGCAAGATAGCCCTGAAGTCATCAGGCAGTGGGACTAGATTCTATTCATAAGTCTCTTCCAACTAAACTGTTCTATTCTGTTCTACTATTGACACTAGATAGAGAAATTAAAACCAGAACAGTTTTCCAGGCAAGTCATACACATCACACAAAACCTGACAGTTAAAAAAAGGGATGATTTAAAAATACAGTGAATCAATAGCCAAGGGGAAATTGTTATGAATTAGTACAAACTGGGGGGGAAGGGGGAGGAGAATATAGGTTTTCCATCACTAAAATCTGTAAACAGTCCTGAATAAAAAGCAATCAGCAGTGGTTATCTCAGCTATGTGACAGAAAATGTAGGAGTTCAGATCCTGTCCAAACATGCTATGTTCTATAGTGAAAATGGGCATCTTTTAATGTTTGTTAGAATAATAATTTACCTTTAATGCTGTTAATTGAAGTCTACAAATGATAATAATGCAAAAAAAAAAAAAAAAAAATCTGATCTTTTATTACAATTGTCACTTTGGATCAAAATATTTTGCTATACGTGCAAAGTAAAATCTACTTTTCCCACAGAATATATAATATGTAAAGAGGAAAACAAAAGAGAAGCAACACTGAAGAGCCTGACATCCACTGAAAGACATTGCTGCACATTTAGACTGACAATGGCTGCTCAGGGTCTGTACAAAGTACAGGATAAAATGCAACTAATTGATAATAATTTCTGCAGAAGTAAAACAATGTATTCAAATTTATTCCAACTCCTGAGCTGTATTTGAAGGAGATAGAAATGAATTTCCCAGGAGAATATAGAAGCCCAAATCCTACAGGCAGAATTTGGTGTTGTTCTCAGCACCCATTAACCTGTTAAACAAGTGCTTATTTTTTATAGACTCTTACCTTTTTGCCTACTTACTCCCCCTATCAGTGATGGGATGGGAAACAGAATCCTGGAAAGTTTTGGTTGGAAAAGACCTTAAAGATCATCTAGTTCTATGACTGCTCCCCACCAGCTTAGGCTGGGGATCCCACTCAACCGGCCTCAAATGCCTCTAGGGATGGGTATCCACAGCTTCACCTCACCATCCTCACAGTGAAGAATTTCTTCCTAATAACTATTTCAAATCTATCCTCTTTCACTTTAAAACCATTACCCTTTCTGCAGTCACTACACCTCCTGAGAAAGAGTCCATTCCCATCTTTTCTGTAGGGTCAATCTTAGGCACTGGAAGGACACTTTAAACTCTCCCCAGAGTCCATTTCCCTCAGCCTCTCTCTTCATAGGAGAGGTATCCCAGCCCTCTGGTCATCCTCATGGCCTCCTCTGAACCAACACAACAGCTTCATTTCATTGATGTGCTGAGGGTCCCAGAGGTCAACACAGTACTTGAGGTGTGTCCTCATAAAGGCAGAGTAGAGTGGCAGATCCCCTGCCTCGCTCTGCTGGTCATCCTTCTTTTGATGCAGCCCAAGATACACTTTGCTTTCTGGGCCACAAGCACGCATTGCTGGCTCAGGTTCATTTTTTCATCCACCAGCAGCCCCAGGTTCTTCTCCTTAGGGATGCTCGCTGTTCCCTTACTGCCCAGTCTGTTTTCATGTTTGGAATTGCCCAGACCCAGGTGCATGACTGTGTACTTATCCTTACCCAGCAGGCTGTGAGATGAACACCCTGAGCCAGTTTTAACTGAAAGTATTAAGAATATCACCCCATAAAATCCTGGTGACATTCAGGACATCTCTGCCTTCCCCTGCCCAATTCAAGCGTAGGTATTTGAGCTGCAGTCTTTTATATCCCAGATGTCTTTTTATTCATTTTTTAATGAATAAAAAGGCAAAAAAAGCCCTAGCTTTCATCCAGAAATGAAGGCCTGGCTTTGCTGAAGTGCCAGATGATAGTTCTCAGCTCTGAATCCTGAATGGAGAAAAACACTTCTCTTTGGCCCAGAAAGAAATATGTGGCTCAGAATCACTTTCTCCAGGGAGAGCTCCGTCTCTCTTTTCTTCTAAAATTTCTTATCTGGGTTAGGCCTCTCCCTGCTTAGCTGAGGGCCAAAAAAAACCCTATCTGTAGCACCCAGCTCCACTCAGGCATTACATCAGGGAGCCCTGCCAAGGTGAACTTTGTGAAGGACAGCCTGAAAATTGAGGAGCACACAGAGAGTCTGCAATGCTTGCTGCCTTCTCAGGGAGTTTATCCAAAGCATTTTTCAAGACAGACTGCCAAAATATGTCATCTGAAGTGATTTACATTGCTAATGAAATGAATGCCAATGAGTACCACACTTTCTCAGCCTATCCAACAGATGGTTTCCAAGTGTATTTAAGGATAGCTGATATTAAAAATGTTCATGGAATATTTCTAATAGGGACAAAATCTGAATTTGAACAAATCACCTCATGTAAACAGACTTTCATTACATTATAGATGTTTGTTTGTTTGTTTGTTTGTTGAAATATGAGTTTTATGCTACTGGAAGAAGACAATCCCTAAAATGCTAAGATTGTTTAAGTAGGCAACTATTTGAAAACTGAAGATGAGAATATAAAGCTGTAAAGCTGTAACAACTGTTAATGATAGAAGTCAAACATTAGTTTGATTCTAATTGACACAGACCATTCAATGCTTAGTAACAAGGAAAATAGGCAAGGAAGTTTCAACAATTCATCACATAAAATAGGCAACCTTGAATAGAGGTTATAAATTAATAAAATAAATTTTTTTGCTTCTACCTGTAGTCTTACATTCATACAAGACAAAAGTGGCCAATCTTTTTTTCTTATTCAAGCAGAGTGAAGTGGGGGGTAAAAAAGGCAGGAAACAAAAAGCCTAAATGCTGATAATCAGCTTTATTATTCTCACTCTGACACTCAGAACTCTAAGCTGTTATTACTGCCCCAAAAAGAAACACTGAAAAATAATTTCAAATTTCAGGCAAGCTATTTTTTCCCACACCCTTCTTTGTCTGACTGAAAAAATATTAGTTTTAAAGGGGCAAGACACAGACACTCTGCATATGGGACTACGTTGGAATAAGTATATATTGCTATACAGACATAAAGACTTCACAATTTATTTACAGTTGGATGGCACTGAAATTAGATGTTGTTTGCCCAGGCCTTCATATCATCAGAATGACAGCTGGAGAAAAGGAATGGCTGGTGCTATTTTGATTGTTTACAATAAGGAGCATTCAATAAAAACAAATAATTTTGTTTTTGCTCCTGCCAGCATATAAAGGCATGATTCTTCATGATTCATATTTACCAATATTTTGTTAATTGTCATTCTACTTAAGACTTAGCTGGTTGCATCTAATTTTGCAGTTAAATTTTAATAACATTTTGGAGCTTTATTAGTAGCGATATGGTTAAAAAGTGCCATATGGTGAATGAAAAAGCCCAATAGCTTGTTAAAAGAGGATTGGATGTGCAGTCTATTGAAGTCAATGGAAATTTCCTTTTGACTGTGGATCAAGCCCAAGTAAAGCATCCTCGGGAATGATGCTAACTCACCCCCTTCCAGTTGCCTCCTCTGAGTTCTGCCCTTTGAGTCATGCCTGTTGCCTGATACAGTTTTACAACTTTCGAATTAAAGGACATTCTATTCTGTTTGTTTGTGACCAACCTTACAGCAACTACATTATTCTTTAAGATTGTTCCTTCACAATTCATTTTTGCTCAGAGAGCTCCTCACTGGATCCCACTGCTCTACCTACTGTCAACATTTTGAATCATTGCTTGCCCTTTAATCAACTTTTCTCCATTAAATCAATACTGCTCCCAACAGCATATATTTTTCTCATAAGGCACACTGATGTTGAAAACAAGTGATATGAAACAGCCATTGTTACTACAATGAAAAATGAGACAACGTTGTAACAGAGATCTGAGTGATATATTATACTAACTAATATTTGTCAATGCCACCAGACTGTCACTTAGGATCCCAGCATAGACATATATCCTTTATTGTTCTAACTTAAATACATAAATTCACACTAGTAGAATAAGATCACTCAGCCATCTTCGTAGTACCAGCCAGATTTTCAATTGTGTACATGCGATTTTTCAAAGGAACTTACTGAAATACCTTGAAACTATTTTGTTTTTTTTTTTAATGTTCTTGGCTACGTCTTCTTTTCCAATAATTCAGAGCTCAGCATGTTGAACTTTTTAGAAGTGCTGCTAAGTGTGCAATAAATAAAAGTTCCATAACTATCTGTAAATGTGGGCTTCAACAGTTTTGTTTTTCCTCATTATTAATTCTATCCAGTGTAGCTGTGGCCATAGTCACTCCTTCCAGTTTTGTTGAACTGGTCCTTCACTGTGAGCTTTTGCACTATGCATGGGACAGAGCCCAGGTGCAAGCTTGTCCATAAAACAGACTGTTTTGCATCTGTGAGGGCAACACATAGCTCCCTAATGTCTTCTTTATGGATTTCCATCAGCTGCACCACTGGGAATGGTGTTCTGATGTTTGAATGTGCCCTGAGCACTAGGAAAATGGAGAGTATGGCACCACCTGATGTGTGAGTATTCGATTTAAGAGAACAAGTCTGGCCTTAGGATAGCACATTATCTAAAATGTGTGTAGTTCTGGGAAAAAACATCATGTTATCAGTCTGTAATCTTGGAATTACTGAATTTAATGTAAATGCAATTTAGGAGTCCTTTACCAAGCCACAGGAACTCAACATCTCCAAATGCTAGGTTAAGTGGTTTCTGGAAGCACTGTTAGGATTTGAGTCTCAGAGGTCTATCTTTCAAAGAGCAGCAAGACACCCTGTCATTTCCTGGCTTGTCAGCATAGTCCTAGAATCTTCTTTGCTGCATGGCATCTTTAAATCCATCAAGAAAGATCAATTACACTTTACAAAAAGGCCACAAAAGTGTGAGAACTCTCCAGCAGCCTGTGCTCCAAATTAAGGCCTTTCCCCCACAGAAACCAACTGCTGTTCAAGTGGCTGCAACCTATTGTCTTTGCAGCAACAGCATCTCTCGGGTCTCCACATTGGCAGCTGCCCAAACCAAAGACAGCTCTCCTGGCAGCCAGCATCAGCTCATCAGAGCTTGAGCAAAGGGAAAGCATTTGTGTGTCTCAGCAGATAACAGGGAAAATGTAAATACATGGAGATGTAATCCAAAGCTAGAAAGGTTCCTAGACAAAATGACTGTTACTGGGGCTTCTGGATTTGAAGCTGATGATTAATTTCAATTTATTCTGATGTATGGGCAGCGATATTCCACCCCCTCCCCCAAGGTGAAATAATGAACAGCAGAATAGTATCAGAAAGTGAAGACAGATTTGATATATGTGCTCATGATGAAAACATCACGAAGGCACCAGAGCCCTTGAATTTGACAACATGATATAACCCCTCCAGAATCAAAAGAATTCTGAAGTACCTTTTCCATGCCAAGACCAGACTCCTGGAACAGCTGAGGTTGGACAGTACCTCTGGAGATTGCTTTGTCCCACACTCCTGCTTGGAGCACATTACTCAGGGCCATGTTCTGGATTTTTCCTCCAAGGACATAAAGCTCACACACTTTTGGGGGCAATATGATCCAGTGTTTGATCACCGTCACAGTGAGTACATTTCTTCTTAAGTTTAACTGAAATTTCAATTTATGCCTACTACTTGTCCTATCACTGGAAATTACTGAGAAGTATTTGGCTCCATCTTAATACCTTCCCATTATCTGATATTTGTGTATCGATACAATTTTCCCTGAGCTCTGTTCTCCAAGATAAACAATCTTAGCTCTCCCTCTCTCCTGGTATTTCTGTTGCTCTGGATATTATATCCAGATACAATACAGATATCCTGTATATGGACAGACAATGCTGAAATTCTTAGCTTTCAAGATGAAAGAACAGGAACACTCCTCCCAGTATAACCAAATGTAATGTGCATAAGGCTTAAAGAATTAAAAAGAAAACACCTCACATATTTCACCCCAAAATTATATCTAATCCAAGAAGTAACTAGAGGTTATAGATTAGTAGACTGAAACAGCTGATGCTGAAGCCTAGAATTCATTTTGCAAAGGCAATTAAACTATTCTGCAAAACCACTGCAGAGGAAGATTCACTTGAAAACCACAACTGTTCTGAACCAAAACATTAACATCGACACTAAACTACAGACTGTAGAGAGAGGAATGGTTTATACATTCAGAACATGCATTAAAAGTATTGCCTAAAACCTCTGAGGGAAGAAATCTGTTTGTCCTCAGTATACTTTTACCTCATTTCTTTCTAGGAATAAGTCTGAGAAGGGCCAGAGGAGTAGGGTTATAAAAAAATAGCTAAGGAATGGCAATGTGTGCATTCCTCTGTGTGTGTGTGTATGTGTATATGTGCACCATTTTTGTCTTTTCCAAAAGTTCATGAAATGCAGATCAAGTAAAATTCTTTTCCTACTCTATTTTAAAGGAACACATGTCATTTTTATTTTTTTTTCCAGAATCAGTTCAGTTTTCACTGATTTAATTGAGAGTTTGAACGGTCAACTCAGTCAACGTGATGGCATGCACTTGTACCAAAGAACATTTGTAGGTCTGGTCTAACTTGCATGAATGACCTAGAACACAGCTATCAATAAAGACTAATATTGCTTTGTAAGTCACTGATTTAAAATAAAACAAGGAGACAATGTCAAAACAATAAGTCATGGTTTTAAAACTTTCTTTGTGTAACAGTATGTACAATGTATATATAACAGATCAGTAGACTATGTTTCAGTTATAATTCCTTATTATGTACTTATTCAGTAATAAAATGTCTAATTGAAAAGTAAATACAGATCAAGTTACTGCATTGAGCATTATTAAAGGACATCTTTACTTTGTACCTACATTGTCTCTTTAGACTAATAAAACAATTTGAATCTAAAATGTATTAGGTATTTACATCCTTATCAGCTGTAAATTTGCTGCAGTAAGCAATTAAGAAATTTCTCTGTCATCCATTAATATTGCCAATTTTTTTTCTTACTGCAGTAATGCACATTTAATCAAGTCAGTGCAATGGCAGTAAAAGGTTGAATATGAAGCCCAAGAAAATATAAAAATATAACCAAACTTTCATCTAATCATAGAACTTTCATCTAATCATAGTGAGAGTATAATGAATCAGCTAGCAATTCTGAGTACTCCAGAATAGACCACTGGCAGTAAGTCTCAGGATGCACCATGTTAAGTATAGGCCAGTGCTTAAAAAGAAGCAGTAAAGTGGTGAGGTGGGAGCCAAAGTGGCTGCTGGCCTTCCTTCCATCCATGATTGCGTAGAAGTCAGTGCAGCCAGAGAATGACTGGACTCTGAGATTGCTTTAAGGCTTTGTATTTCTGGCAGTCGAAGGAGAGTAACAATACCAAACTTTGGTTTCAAAAAATTGTTTATTAGAATCTAAATAGTGGGACTATACCTGTAGCATATTCGGATTTTTATTTTTATTTATTTTTTCTGTTTACCAGTCAATCTGCACATACACCCAGCTTAGCTTTAGAGCAGTAAGAGTTGTTTTTCTTTCAGTCCAGATGACAGACTGCTGTGATTGTGACTTGTTTCAGGGCTTATTAAAAAAGTATGAAATACCAGAAGACTCACAGTGAACCAGTGAAGACTGCTAACATTGAATCAGAATAACAAGACTACAACAAACACGATGGGAATACAAGAAAAACTATTCAGAGCAGCAGCTGTGGAGCAAGATAAACAGCATGAGAACCAAAGACACCTCTAGAAGAAGAAAGAACATCTCATGACTCTGATTGGATAAGCGCCTGCATGAACAGTAGAAGAGTGTTTTGTAGAATGCTCTGTTGACATGTAAAGGTGGATGGGAAAGTTGTAGGGGTGGATGGGAAAGCTAGAAAAAAAAACGTGTGAAGGTATACAAGTGATGTGATAAAAGATTTGGATCATTCACGTCTGAATCTGTGCATCAGATGCTGCAGAACACTACTGGCCAGTGCTGTTTGTATAAAAGTTTTATAAGAACCTCCTTTAACTCTGTTCTTTGTACCCATTTGAATTCTGTTTGAATTAAAAAAGGAATTGGCATTGGTGGACAATGGGAAGGCAACTGATGTCACCTACCTAGAATTGTGCAAGGCGTTTGGCATGGTCCCCCACCACGTCCTTATCTCTAAATTGGAAAGATATGGATTTGAAGGATGGACTATATGGTGCATAAGGAATTGGTTGGAAGGTCACAGCCAGAGTGCTGTGGTCAATGGCCCTATGTCCAGGTCGAGGGCAGTGACAAGTTGCGTCCCCCAGGATTCTGTCTTGGGACCAGTACTCTTTAACATCTGTATCAAAAATGGAAAGAGTAGAATCAAGTGCACTCTCAGCAAGTTTGCTGATGACACCGATCTGAGTGGTGCAGTTGATACAGCAGAAGGAAAGGATGCTGTTCAGAGGGACCTTGGTAAGCTTGGAAAGTGAGCCCATGTGAAACTAATGAGAAACAATAAAGCAAAGTGCAAGGTTTTGCACTTGGGTCATAGGGATAGTATACAGCCCGGGAGAAAAACCCTGTGAGAATAATCTTGCTGAGAAGAACTTATAGGTCCTGGCAGATGAAAAACTTAACATGAGCCAGCAGTGTGTGTTTGCAGGCTGGATGGTCAATAGAATTCTGGGCTGAATCCAAAAAGGGGTGGCCAGCAGGGCAAGGGAGGTGATTGTTCCCCACTGTTCTGCACTTGTGAGGCCCCATCTCATGTACTGTGTCCAGGTCTGGGACCCCCAGCAGAGGAAAGATGTGGATTTGGAGGGAGTCCAGAAGGGGGATATGAAGACGGTCAGAGGGCTTAGCACCTCTCCTGTGAAGACAGGCTGAAGGAGCTGGGCTTTTCAGTCTGGAAAAGAGGAGGCTGCGGGAAGATCTCACTGTCTTCCAGTATTTAAGGGGAGTAACAAGAGGGAAATCAACTTTTCACACAGGTACATAATGACAGGACATGAGAGAATGGTTTTGAATTAAAGGAGGGAAGATTTAGATTAGATATCATGGGCAGGTTTTTCACTGAAAGGGTTGTGAGGTGCTGGAACAGGTTGCCAAGAGAAGTTCTGGATGTCCCATCCCTTGGGATGGAACTTAATGATCCCTGAGGACTCTTCCAACAGGAGCCATTCTGTGATTCCATGATTCTATGAATCCACTTAAGTAGTTTTGTTGTTGTTGTTGTTTTTTTTTAAAGGCACAATCATTTGGAATTAATTCTCTGGGAAGACTCAAGATGAGAAGAGGTTTTGACTAAACATAAGTTTTGTTCAAAGCTTTTTTTTTTTTTCTTTTTTTTTCTGAATCATCAATTATTATCCAGTTGAAATACTGCTTTTCACCTTCCTCAACACTAAAATTACTGCAGTGCTACCTGAAATGCAAACAATTCGCAGAAAGGAAGTAAAATACCTAGATGCTTCTGATGGTTTTTGACATTTTAGTTTAAGCCTATGAGCAATTGCTTTGTCTTCTTGTTCCTGTTGGCAGCCTAACCCTAGGACAGGGACACAGAACAGCTGAAGGACAGGTGGCAACTTCCATCAGCAGCTAAAAGGCAAGAAGTTTTCCCAGTACTTTTCATGATGCTAGATCTGAAATGTGTTTGATGTATTCTCTGGTTAACAAGAAATGTCTGTGAAGAATGGTCTTTAAAGACCCAAGTTAATTTCAAGCAGAAATCTTCTTTCCTAATTCTTGTCTTCTTCACCTGTTGCCTCTGTGGCTGATTTTGAATGGAGATGAATATAAAAATCTTGAGGGGCACATGAACTGAGGAGTTTGCTTTATTGTTTCAAGCAGGCACATGTATTTTAGAATTATGAAAAGCTATCCCTTCCCCTTAGCACAGTTTCATGAAACCAGTGCACATGTGGTACACAACTGATATCTGACTGATTTTTTCTAACATCAACCATCTATTCATAGGAAAACTCATTTAATCAGAGGTAAACTGCTACATACATATAGATAATTCTGGCTGCATTTAGGCAGATGCTCTCCTAACTGTATCACTGCTCACTGTGCACATTTGAGTGGTTCACAAATACTCAAATCAGTTAACTCCTTTTGAGAAAGTCCAAATTTATTACTACCTTGTATCTCCAGGACTTCATATATCACACTACAGTAGGCAAAACAATCTCCAGGATTTACACCACTGGAGCTTGCGATGTTTCAGACAACAGCCTGATGTCAAGAAAGGTGCATATAAATGGTTAGGAAAGTTTACAGTAGAAGCTGCCTGAAATGTCTGCAACAGCATGAACTTGGGACTCTCTTAAAAGCAAAGATATAGTTTGACTTCTGGCTCTGGCAACAATTTCCACCCATGTTACTCTCTGTTCCTCCTCCATAGATTGAGGAGGATTCTGCTTCCTTATCTGCTAGATTATTCCAAGAAGTGGATATATATTATTTATATCTTTGTTAGTTATTGACTATCTATCGCTAAACTTTACCTGTAAAGGAGAGAGGGCCTTTACAAAATAAAAAAGGAAATAAAAACAAAAGTCTAGAAAGAACTGTAGAATAAATACTAAGGGAACATGTTTTCTTTGTTTGCTTGCTTTACATTGTTGTAAGATGCTCTTCACTTGCATTAATATACTGAGAAGGGGTTAAATGGGATCTTCCTTTTCTACCAGCCTTCTTTCCTTCTGGGTCCTTTTGCTAGCTAGTGGACTGAATACTTATATTATCCTTCAGAAAGAACCTAATCAGCTCTGTTTTATTGGGTTTTGTAAAGCAGATTTTATACTTGTGCTTTTAAAATCATAGAATCCTAAATTGGCGTAGGTTTCAAGGGACCTCAGGGATCACCCAGCTCGTCCCATGCCACAAAGCAGGGCTGCTGCACACCAGCACAGGCTTTTGTGCATGCAAAACAGGCAAACAGGACTTGATCATCTCTGTGGGGACATCCACAGCTTCTCTGGGAAGCCTGTGCAACTGCCTCACCACCTTCTGAGTAAAAAATTTCCTGGTATCTAATCTAAATTTTCCCTACTTTAGTTTAAAACCATTCCCCCTTGTCATACCAGTATCAGACTTTGTAAAATGTTGTCCTCCCTTCTAATAATAAGCTCCCTCCAAGTACTGGAAGAGGTCTCCTCAGAGCTTTCTCTTTTCTTGGTTGAACATGCATAGCTCCCTTAGCATTACCTGATACGTGCGATGCTCCAGACCTCTAGTCATCTTTGTGGCCCTCCTCTGAACTTGCTCCAACAGTTTCACATTTTTCCTGTACTGGGGGCTTCAGGCCTGGATGCAGTACTTCACATGGGGCCTCATGATTGCAGAGTGGGACAATCACCTACCTGTCCTACTGGCTAGTCCTCTATTGATTCACCCCAAAATACTGTTGGCCTTCCAGCTGTTAGCACATGCTGCTGGCTCATGTCCAGCTTTTCATCCGCCAGAACACCCAAGTCCTTCTTCACAGAGCTGTTCTCAAGGACTTCTTCTCTGTACTCGATTACCCCAACCTAATGCAACGCCTTGCATTTTCTTTTTTTTAAATCTCATTAGGTTCATGTGGGCCCACTTTTCAATCCCATCCAGGTCCCCTTTGGATGGTGTCCTTCCTTCTATTATGTGAACTGAATCGTGCAGCTTGATGTCATCATCAAACTTGCTGCGGGTGCACGCAGTCCCCCTGTCTACGTCACTGATATAGATGCTAAAAAGCATTATACTTATATATATATATACATTTCAAAACACTTAGTTATATATCCCTGAAAAGAGCGCTGATTAAATTTAAACTAATTACCTAATAAAATACTTTCTCAATCTCCAAAAACCCCTTATAGGGACCATGTCACATGATGTTAGCACTGCTGCAAGCTCCCTAATGCAGTAAATCATTATTTGATTATTAAAAAAAAAAAAAAAAAAAAAGTGAGAGAGAAAGAGAGAATTTATATCACTTCCTGCAGTTTTATTGAATTAAACAAACCAGAAGTTACAATAAAATATTTAAGTTCTGGTACTAGAGTTCCCAATCAACTTTTTTTCTGTTGGTATTTTTCAGTGAAAATATTTTTAATAAGTACTAGAACTAAGTGCTTCTCCCTTCAACTAAGCTCCTTTCAAGAAACCTCAAATCTAAATATTATTCGTCACATCGCTTGAGCCAGAGGCCATAGTTGCCCCTGTGTGAATGCAACTTTAATGATGTTACAAAAAACACTGCAGATACAATCTACCTGCAGTTCACAGAGAGAGCAATTAACAGAATGCACAGCAATCTCTTCTGAGCTAATCACACCCAACTTCTCAGTTTCCACCACATGAACAGGGTCTTGCTGATGCTGTATTTTCAGCACTGAGCTGCTCTGTCACCGATACAAACTCTTCCTGATAATGTAATTAATTCACTGCTTGACTTCTATTTCACCTAGAATGATCACAATCTTTAGCACAAACAGTGTAAATTTGTTTTCAGTCACGATTTTCTCCACAAATGAAGACATGATATGTGATTCTTACAACAAAGATCTTAAGGCAACAGAAAATGAGTTTGACACTGTTTTGGAAACTGACTATGTGCTCCTTCAGAGCAGACACTAACTCAGGAGATATTTCTTGCAAGGAAGTTTGTTCAAGTAGTTGACTCTGCAAATTCAAATGCAGTTGCTAAAATTGCACATGCCATTTGTTTCCTGAGCTTGCACTACAAGCTTATGTTGACACAGCTGTAACAGAGATATATAGAGTCCCTAAGCTGTGGGATTTTTCCTATAGAAAATTGATCAGCAAAGCTATACTGTCATGTCATGTCATTCATAGGATGAACACTTCACAGACTGTATAGACAGAACCTGTATCTTTCTTCCTTACAACATTATCTATGAAACCATATACATGCCAGACAGCATTTGCTCATATTTGTGTTAGAAGGTAATATTTCATATGGCCTCTTTCTTTTTAGGAACTGATCTTAATCCCATAAACTCACCATAGGAAACCCAGAAAGCCTGCATCCCTCTGTCTATACCTCCATAATCCACAGGACTTGCTTTCAGTATATGGCATGTATATCCGTAAGGAGGATCCGGGGAACTACAGGCCTGTCAGCCTGACATCAGTGCCAGGGAAGGTCATGGAACAAATCCTCCTGGGAGAGATCACACAGATTGTCCACGGGATCAGGCCCAGCCAGCATGGGTTCATGAAAGGCAGGTCGTGTTTGACCAACCTCATCTCCTTCTACGACTGGGTGACCAAACTGGTAGATGAGGGAAAGGCAGTTGATGTAGTCTACCTAGACTTCAGCAAAGCCTTTGACATGGTCTCACACAGTATCCTTCTGCAGAAACTGGCTGCCCATGGCTTGGACAGTTTTACACTCCGTTGGATAAGGAACTGGCTGGAGGGCCGTGCTCAACGGGTGGTGGTCAATGGAGTGAAGTCCAGCTGGAGACCTGTTACAAGTGGTGTCCCCCAGGGGTCAGTACTGGGGCCCATCCTGTTTAATATCTTCATTGATGACTTAGATGAAGGGATTGAGTGTACGCTGAGTAAGTTTGCAGATGACACCAAATTGGGAGGTGGTGTTGATCTGCCTGAGGGCAGGGAGGCCCTGCAGAGAGATCTAGGTAAGCTGGATCGCTGGGCTGAGATGAATGGGATGAGGTTTAACAAGGCCAAGTGTCGGGTTCTGCACTTTGGCCACAACAACCCCAGGCAGCGTTACAGGCTTGGGGATGAGTGGTTGGATGATTGTGAAGAGGAAAGGGACCTTGGGGTGTTGGTTGATGCTCGGCTGAACATGAGCCGACAGTGTGCCCAAGTAGCCAAGAGGGCCAACGGCATCCTGGCCTGCATTAGAAATAGTGTGGCCAGCAGGAGCAGGGAGGTGATCATCCCCCTGTACTCAGCACTGGTGAGGCTGCACCTCGAGTGCTGTGTTCAGTTTTGGGCCCCTCACTACAAGAAAGACATTGAGGCCCTGGAGCGTGTCCAGAGAAGGGCAACGAAACTGGTGAGGGATCTGGAGCACAAGTCTTATGAGGAGTGGCTGAAGGAGCTGGGATTGTTCAGTCTGGAGAAGAGGAGGCTCAGGGGAGACCTCATTGCACTCTACAACTTCCTGAAGGGAGGTTGTGGTGCAAAAGGGTCTGGCCTCTTCTCCCAGGCAAATAGTAGGACCCGAGGAAATGGCAAGAAGTTATACCAGAGGAGGTTTAGGTTGGATATTAGGAGAAACTTTTTCTCTCAGAGGGTGGTCAGGCACTGGAATGGCCTGCCCAGGGAGGTGGTGGAGTTGCCATCCCTGGCAGTGTTCAAGAGGCGCCTGGATGAGGAGCTATGAGAGATGGTTTAGTAGCTTTTGGCACTGATAGGAATGGGAGGGTGGTTGGACTAGATGATCTTGCAGGTCGTTTCCAACCTTGTGTTTCTGTGATTCTGTGTGATTCTGTGCATTCATAGAAATCAGAGAAACAAAAGTCACAAGGCAGCTCTCTCAAATTGTTTCCTTCACATTATCAGTTCAAGAAATTGTCTTTTCTCTTGACTCCAGTTGTCCACACAGGAGCCAACAAAGGTATTAAGATGTCTCTGTTTCAGCTTCAGTGCTCTGGCAGTGTACTTCTGGCTAAGCAGAATCTGTAAACCTGATGGTAATGAGCAAAACTGACAGATTGACCTTTGTGGGCGGTACTCGGTGTGGGTATACTACTAGGTTCTCTAGGTATGGAGCAGTGACTCAGAGCGGACTCTGAATGGTACTGCAGCTTCTCACCTGGATAAATAGTTTTGCTGAAGGCAAGTGCTAAATTGTTATGTAGTTATCAAGGCTATATAATCAGTAACTGACTGAGCATACAGCATTGAATCATTCTGCATCTACCTAAAAATGACTGGAGCCTCCTTTGACATAGAAAATTAATCACCAAGTTTCAGTCACATAATAAACTTTCAACTGTATGAAATAAACTGGTGCATAATGTTAATAAACAATAAATATTTAATCTCTTAAATAAATGAAGCGCTACCAAGTGTGATCTGCAGTTGCATCAAGTAGCAGTTCCTCTCTGGTCTTCTTAGCCAGCACAGATGTTCTTAGCTACCACATGCTTCTGGCTGCAAGGTCTAAAGACTGGAAGGAAATGTTTCAAAACACCACAAGTCCATCCTTGGAAAGGAGAAGACAATTGGTAACCAAGACTACTTCAGCCTCTGGAAACCTCTGGGATCCCACTTGGCCAGCAAAGCCTGAAACAAATGTGTACTCATCAGATTTCAATAAGAAGGCAGCTTTTATCCTCAGAGGTGAAACCAAGTTGATAACTAGCTTTTTGGAAGCTGAATTGAAGTCGTTGCTTAAATGAAGAGCAATGTTTGTAATTAAATCCAGACATGTCTGGAAGGAGCGTGTGTCTCATCATACAAGTTTTCAGAGCTATCAGTTTTCCTTATCTTCCTACCTTTAATTGTGCCTTATTACTGGGCTACAAATGACAACTGCAAACACAAACGGTTAATTTCCTTCAGAATGGGGTGAAAGCCCAGAGCTACATTCAGCTTGTGTGCAAATAGTGACAGTGCATACACAATAAGTTTGCACTAGTTTGTGTTTTGGATGAGGATGTTGGGCTGTGATCCATGTAGGTTGTAAGGAATATTCTTTCAACAGCTTTAATATTTTCTGTTGTACAGCTACCATAAAAGGAGACTGAGTTTTGGCTTTGTATTCACAAGTTTGCTGGCAGTGTTTGTAACGGAAGACAGAATGAAATGCAGCCCAGCCTGCTTGCTCTGTAGTGTAAAGTGAGAGAGATAGTAAAGCTACTTGTCAGTAGCATGAACAGGAGACTTGAGTATACGCAGAAATCACAGTGCCTGAGGAAACAGTTTCACTTCAGCGTTTTCCATCAGGATGGATGCTCCATCACCTGTGACTTGTTATTTTCTTTTCTCTACTCCTTTCTTCCCTTCTCTTTATCCCTCTCTTTTATTTAGAGGACTGAATATGTGGAACTCCAGTACATCTCCTTGCACAAAGGCTGCTGCCACAACCTCCAACTCTTCCTGAGTTGAGTCTCTGTGTGGGCAACACAGAAGCGGTGGCCATTAACTTGTGGTACAGGCTGTTGGATACAAGCTTGATCAGAGAGGCTGGTGCTGAGGAGGTGGAGTGGAGGGGCAGAGGTAGTGACACGTCAATTATATAGCCATAGAAAAGTGCAGCCTGGAAGAGACCTCTGGGCCATTCAGTGCAGGGTGCAAGTCTAATTAGGCCAGGTTGCACAGGGTCATGTCAAGTGAGTCTTGAACATCTCCAAAAGAGATCTTGTAGCCTCTCTGGGCTTGTATTACAGCATTTGTCTATCCTGTTAGGAAAATGTAAACATAATGAAAAAATCTGTCTTTCTCTCTCTCTCTCTCTCTCTCTCTCTTTCTTTTTATATACATGTTTGTATACATATATATACATATATAATTGAAGATTTTTCCTTTATATCTAACTGGAATTTCTTATGTTCCAGCTAATCATCTCTTATTCTATTACTGTGAATCTTCAAGAACAGACTTGCTCCATTTGTATCCTCAGCCTCTCCTTATGCCTCTCTTGATATTTTCTCACTCCTTCACTGAAACTGCTCCAGTTGCTCAATGTCTTTCTTATATCAGAGCACTGAAAAATGGACACAGCACTCCCAGTGCAGTCCCATGAGAGCCAGAGAGATCCCTCCCCATGGTCTACTGGCTGCTGCCTTACTGCTACAAACTACACGCTGTCTGTTGTCTTTGCTGCGATGGCACACCACTGGCTCATGTTCACCTTGTAATTCACGGGAATTTGTTCCGGCCCTCAAAGAAGTTCCTCTGTTCAGTTCTATTGAGTTAGAGCTTTTTGTTGCATTTTTCCTAGTCTCTAGTGCAAATATGAAATACAAGAAATAAAGATAATAATTAAAACTCATCCATATCAATGGAACTTTAATCTTGGATTAATTACGCTTCCAGGTACTTGATGAAATAATGTAAAATAAAATGCCTAAAGTATTGTATTGTACTGTATGCACTATTTGGCATTTTAATACCTGGTACCACTTTAAGATTAGCAAATGTGCTTGGCTAAAACATTTTACTGTGTCAAAGTTTCAGAAGGAGTTGTTTCAATTTCCAATATTATCCTGCTTGATGAAAGACTATCAGCTGCTGAGAATGGTGGTATTTCATTTAGCCAAGGCAAGAGATCACATATGGCTGTAACAAACTTTATGTCCAGAGCCTGTTCTTTGCATTCAGAGTATAAAAGACTGAGTTGTGCTGCAGCTTTCAAAAAAATACATTGCAGGAGTTTTATATATGTGTAGATAACAGTATATTTCAGTTTTGTTACACATCATTTTTTAAATCATTTTCTTCTTTTTGCATAATTGAATATCTTTTCATCATTTTGCAGTAAGGACATAGTTTTAAAGTGCCACTGCCAATAAAATTGTGATAACTGCACTTATGTTTAATGAGATAAGATGTTTTATAATGAAATAAAGGTTGTGTAACTGTTCTTAGACTAATTCCCTCGTGATTCAGGAGGGCGCAGTCAGAGACCTACTACTCCAGCTGGACTGTCACAAGTCCATAGGATCAGATGGGACTCACCCAAGAATGCTGAGGGAAATGGTGGAGGTGACAGCCTTGCTGCTCACCATTATGTATCAGTGCTCTTTGTTGACTGGTGAGGTCCCAGAAGACTGGATGCTTGCCAATGTGACTCCCATCTATAGGAAGGGTTGTAAGGATGATCCAGGGAACTACAGCCCTGTTAGCCTGACCTTGGTGCTAGGAAGGTTATGGAGTGGATTATCTTGAGGGAGAGTCTGTGGCATGTGCAGGACAACCAGGGGATCAGGCCTAGCCAGCATGGGTTCATGATGCAGGTCCTGCTTGACCAACCTGATCTCCCTCTATGAGCTAGTGACCCGTCTGGTAGACGAGGGCAAGGCTGTTGATGTAGTCTATCTAGACTTCAGCAAGGCCTTTGACACTGTCTCCCACAATATTCTCCTGCAGAAGCTGGCAGCCCGTGGCTTTGCCAAGTACACTCTTGGCTGGATAAGGAACTGGCTGGAGGGCTGGGCCCAGAGAGTGGTGGTGAATGGAGCTGAATCCATCTGGAGACCAGTCACTAGTGATGTTCCCCAGGGGCCGGTGCTGGTCAGTGCTTTTCAATATCTTTATTGATGAACTGGATGAGGGCCTTGAGTGCACCCTCAGTAAATCTGTGGATGACACCAAGTTGGCTGGAAGTGTGGATCTGCCAGGGGGTAGTGAGGCCCTACAGAGGGATCTGGACAGGCTGGATAGCTGGGCTGGAGCCAATGGGATGAGGTTCAATAGGGCCAAATGCCGGGTCCTGCACTTTGGCCACAACAACCCCAGGCAACTCTATAGGCTTGGGGCAGAATGGCTGGAAGACCGTGCAGAGGAAATGGACCTGGGGGTATTGATTGATGCTCGGCTGAACATGAGCCAGCAGTGTGCCTGGGTGGCCAAGAAGGCCAATGGCATCCTGGCTTGAATCAGGAACAGTGTTGCCAGCAGGAGCAGAGCAGTGATTGTCGCCCTGTACTCAGCTCTGGTCAGGCTGCACCTTGAGTACTGTGTCCAGTTTTGGGCCCCTCACTGCAAAAAAGATATTGAGGCCCTGGAGCGGGTTCAAAGAAGGGCAACACAGCTGGTGAGGGGTCTGGAGCACAGGGCTTATGAGGAGAGGCTGAAGGAGCTGGGATTGTTCAGTCTGGAGAAGAGGAGGCTCAGGGGAGACCTTACTGCTCTCCATAACTACCTGAAGGAGGCTGTAGTGAGCTGGGGGTCGGCTTCTTCTTTCGTGTAACTGGTGATAGGACTGGAGGGAATGGTTTCAAGCTGCGCCAGGGGAGATTCAGGCTGGACGTTAGGAAATACTGTTTGTCTGAAAGAGTGGTCAGGCAGTGGAATGGGCTGCCCAGAGAGGTGGTGGAGTCACCAACCCTGGAGGTGTTTGAGGAATGTTTGGATGTTGTGTTGAGAGATATGGTTTAGTGAGAACTATTGGTGATGTGTGGATGGTTGGACTGGGTGATCTTGAAGGTCTTTTCCAACTTTGGTGATTCTGTGATTCTGTAATCATTAAATGATTTACACCTGCTGCCCTTCTAGTATACAGATCTTCTTGCATGGTCAGACAGAGTCACTAGAAGTTGTATTTATCATAGATTTTCTATTATCCATAATTACTTCCCCTTTCCCCAATTGTAGTGCTAAAAAAAAAAAAGGTAAAAATATGTAGAATTTGATAATATTCTGGATACTTTCTTCTCGGCGGATTTTAAAGTGTTGCATGCTTCTGTTTACCCTTATTGTTTGCAGGACATACAACAAAGCAAAGAAGTAACTTTCTCTGATTATACCCTCTGGCTGCAAAAGACTGAAGTTCTGTGAGGTAACTGTCATGATTTGTTGCCTTTTACTACCACTATAACGGTGTTCTGACTTCATTTGCAAAAGACAAAAAGATGTGCAAAAGGGAATAAAAGAGAGCTGGCCACAGCAAATGAGGAAGGTAAGGAAAGTGTGGGAGCCAAGATTTGACCTGAGTTTGAACATTCCTGTGGGAGAAACATCCCTGAATATCTTACATGCCGGCTGTGCTGTCACAGCCTCCATCATATTATGACCAGAAGATTTTTTTGCTTTTTTCATCCTAGACCCACTACTAGACTGTTAATTCCAGCCTAACATGATGTTTGATTAAGTCTGTTGACAAAGTCTGTGCGATTTTTGTATTCATAAATTGTGAGACAGAGCTCAATACTGCTATAATCAGATTAAAAATTTCTACAGCAGTTTTCAACATATGTATACTAAAAGGGATCTGGGAATATTAAAAGGGAACCTACATGGGATCTGGAACAAAATTGGACCAGAGAGCCACCGATTTTCCAATATTCCAGATGTTCTTTCACACTATTCTAGCAGGTCTGGGTCTGATATCAACAGAAGCAACCAGTAATATGCTTTCACTTCTCAAAAGGAAATGAAATAAATGACCCAAAAGAAGTAATTAATTTGTGAAAAACAAGAGACTGATTTCTTCTGCTTCTCCTGCTTTATCACTCCCCTCATGACAGAGCTACTTGCCATCCTGAAATAGGACGTGACATGTTGTCATCTTTCCTCCCCTATCCCTTTCATGGCCTTCAGGGAATCTCAACAGAAATGACTTATTTCAAGGAAATAATTTCTTTCTGCTTATGGCACATCTCTCTGCCTTTCTTCTATTCATTCTGTTGTCACTTTTGCCCTTTTTACTGTTCTTTGGCAATAGCATCAGTTATCTCAAGGTTGAGAATTCCTCTGAAAAAAAATCTAAGAAAAAAAAGAGAAAAATAATTCCAATTTGCACGATGCAGTTTGTCACCTATCAGAGCTGAAATTTTAAAAAACTCGTTCATAAGTAACCCAAAAAAAAACAGAAGAATTTCTCTGTGTTCCTGACATCGAGTATCTCTCTTGCAAACAACTATTAGGCCAGAATAAGAGAGCAAGATGTGTGACTGAAGACCGCAGAAATAAACAGTGCATAGCCTGAAATAGCCAGCATAACCAGGACCATGACACATGGTGCTTTGTGCTCAGTGCTACCTTCTGTAATACCACAGCCCACACTGTGTACTTTCACCCCAGATACGTCATTTTTCACCAGTTATTAACAATTCCAGGCCTTGGTTGCTTTGCAAACTGTAAAAAAAAAAAAATGGCAGTCTATAAAATGGCGAAAAAAAGCTCCTCTTTCACAGAATATGGTCAAAGATCTGAATAAGAAAACATTGGCATTGACATTATATTCTCAAACTCCAAAACCTGTGTGTCTTAGTTGAGACATCTTCATTCAGATTAATTCTGCTCTCAGAGAAACAACAACACAATTGTAAGGTTTACTTGTAGAGGATCAAGACTTAAGGGATTTGTAAAGTTGCAAATACTTTTTTTTTTTTTTTTTTTCTTTTTGCATTTCAATTTGTTATTCTGGGAGATTTAAATGTATACAGATAAAACAGAAGATTGAAAGTCCAAAGACAGTCTCTCACTTGATGGCTCAGATGTTGTCTTTGATCCAACTCACATAGCAGTTCACACAATGCTTAGGGACCCATACTGTCCTCTGTCATATAGCGGTGTCAGAACATTTCTTTCTACTTTCTTGCTTGCTTTCTGATGCTATCTGCCTGATGACATTATGTTATCATATGCTCTAATTTATTTCTCTATATGATTATCAACCATTCAATCAAGATTTTGACAATTCTGAATTTTGTCCACATCTGTTGGTTGTGCAAAGGAAACACAAAAAGCCAGAGCTTTGGGCTGTCCATCTAGAATCTGACTAGTCTGATGGACGGTCCACTAAGTGATGAATGATCTTACTACTGCAGAAAAGAAAGGAGATATTCTATTTGTTCTCTAGGATTTTCACACAGAACCGCTATTAGGGGCCACTATGACCTATGAACAAAGGTCCAAATGAATCATTAAAATTTCTTGAGCCTTTCTCATGCATTAATATAATACTAGTTGGTAAAATGCATAGAGTACACTTCTTTTATAGGGTTTAAGCAACAAGAATAACAAAATCTTAACCTCTCGATCAACATGCAGGCATGAGCTAAAGTGAAATACAGCTGATACTGCACTGCCTCCAAATACCAGCACAAATTTATGTTGCCAAAAGGATGAAGAAAGAAGTCAAATCATAGACAGGAAGGGTACTGACTGATAGGTTAAAACAAACACATAGGTTAAAACAAACATACAAAATAATGTTAGCAATGACAATATAATCTGCTTTCATGGAAGATTCAGATGTGAATCAAAAGCTTATATTTAGGAATACTGACAGTTCTTTGTAGGAGTTACTGTAATATTCCATCTTCCCTCCTTACCTAGAGGACTGCGTGTTTCAGTGGACCATGACCTGACATCAGTTACTGCTCTCACTGTTTCTTGGCTAGACTAGAGAAACTAGAGTTGGAGTAAGTCTTCCAATATGAGAAAAACTGATGAATGCAGGCATTTCCTCAGCAGTGCATACTACACCTAAAGTACAAGAAAAAAAAACATTGTTTGCGTTGACTTTGCAAAAAAAAAAAAAAACCATAAAAAATCTGACTCAAACAGAACCTGGTCCAGAGCTCGCAAATTCCTGACTGTTATCAACAGAGATATAAGTCTACATCTATTGCCCTCTCCTATACTTTAATTCTTGTTTCAAAGCCAGGTGTCTCCTTCTGGAACCCCTACAATACAGCAAGAAAACTCAACACTGACTGCACACATGTTGCACCCTAAATAAAAGGTGCAAGTAAATCCATTTGCAATGGTCAAGCTCTGCTACAATGTTCACACAAGATCTTGCAGTTTGTAATACCAGTGCAGAACCTATAAAGACTAGACATTAAATAGAAGACAGGTAAGATGTTCTGCTAATGCTATTATTGCCTGTGTCCATGTAAACTCTTCAGTAACTGTGGAGAAGCAGCTAGTATTGGATACACACTGTCAGTTTGGACCCTGATTTGATTGAGGTTCAGTATCAGCATCCCTGTAGGTGTCTTCTTCCCTGTCATGCACAGCAAATTTGAACTGGTTATAGAAATAAGCTGGAATTTGGCATCTTTGCTGACAGCCTTTCAGAAAAATCCTCAAGGCAGAGCACAAGCAAATCCAAATCTGACATATAATTGAAAGACAGTAAGAAACGTGGCTTCTGAAAGCTGACCAAAGAACATGTATGTGTAACATAAATGTGTAACAGTTCCAAGCGTGGAGGGAAGTTTAATCTCAGTGCAAATGTGTTCTTGAGTCTTTCAATTTATAAGTCAGGGGCCATCTAAGTGACTGCATACATCCTATATGACCTACAACAAAAAACGACAAACTATGCGTTTTAAAGGAGATATATGTACATGTGGAAGTTTTGCAAATACACACACAACGCACAGGGGAAGATTTAAAATTACTTCATTTAGGTGGACAACTTGCTTGTCCCTTACCACCATGTTTCACTTTCTGATGTTCTAATACCTTGACCTGAAAAATTCAGTATTACCATAAGTTCTTAACATATTGTCTGTGCTTACAGAGGTGGTGGAAATGTAACCATGGACCAGAAATTATGCCACCTGACCATCTATATGACACACCACACCAATCAAATGAGTGATTCAAATCGTTAGGTATGCAAAGGAGTACAGGGTACCCATTGCCAGTAGAAATGTGTGGATTAAAATTTCACATGTATGTGTCAGAGGATATGTTCTAAGGCAGTAATACTGTATTAATTCTCCCAATTAAAAAAAAAAAAAAAAAAAAAAAAGAGAAGGCCAAATTTAATACATAAATAAACTGCATGCACCCAGTTCTTATAACATCTCAGAATGTACTACATTGCTTTCTGAAGGTCAGAACTATAATTTCCAAACAGAATTTTCCTGCCAGCCAACAAGCTTCTACTCTAACGCTAGTATTTGTGGAAATGCCGGTCTTTTTGGAAATCCTTTCATTGACTACAATTCGACAAAAATTAAATCTTTGTAAAGCAAAACAAAAATTAACTGAATGCTATTGTAATCATTGTCTTTAGGGTGCAATTTGAAAATGCAACTATTCATACTTGCTTAAAAAAGCACAGTAATTCAACTCAACATTAGACTGACCCTACTGAAGTTACTACACAAAAATCTACTGTCTTGAATGGGTTCTTTTTGTTCACCTACAATCATCTACAGTGTAATTAATGAACAATACTTCTACAAAAATCACCCGTCGAAATCCTAAGTTTTATACAAAAAAGCAAAGCTGTATTATTTAGGACTGGCGTAGATAGTAAGATAAAAGTGAAAAGTGAAAGTATGATAGAGTACAGTTTTTGTAAGTTATACTAATAACTAGGGATTCTCCACTGATGTAGTTTCAATTTTATATACAAGTAAGCTTGAGTTTACTCAGTTTATTAATCATAAGTGAAGAAATGTTACAGTTTATTGGTAATTGCTCAAACAATACTACTGTGCAGATAATGCTTTTTAGCACAATTATTTCCTCTAATCTACGAAGGCAATATTGCTTAGGAATTGACTGAATACATCATGTATGTCTTCACATTTCTAGTATTAATCTACATAAAAAATTACTCATTTTTTCCCCACCTTCACGTACTTGGTGCACATCAATTCTGAGGCTAAGAACAGAGAAATGGGAAAAGCAAGTAGTTCCTTCATGGTAAAGCAAAACCTGCTAAGTTATAAATTCTTCCATGATAAAGCAAAACTTGCCAAGTTATAAACATATCAGAACAAAAGGAAATATTCATGGTTTTATTTTTTAAATTTTCTTCAATTTATTAATAATCTTTTATATATATTTATTTATGGCTTTGAGCAAAGACAAAAGAAAAAATATCTAATTCATCCCCAATGATAGTTATTGTAAGAATCAGATCTATAGTCTTCTCAGCAGCAGTAAGATCCAACCTTTTTCGTTAATACATTTCATCCTGTACAGATGTAAGATTTCATACTTATGGGCTTACTTATGTACAGACAAAATAGGTCAGTTCGGAAACTAGCAATGGACCTTTATATTACAGGAATGTGAGTCATTTGGTTCTTAATCTAAATATATATACATTCATACATACATTATATATATACGTATATAATTTTATACCCTGTACCATTTATTTTTGAATTAACATACAAAGCCTAGATATTGTCCACTCTATTACAAAGTCATTAAAAATTATTTATGGTTTCACTGAAAGACCATGTGAATTAATATTTCTTCATAGTGCTTAAAATAAAATAAAAATATATATAAAAATATTTTGCTAATAACCCCATTTCTCCTATTAAATGTAAACCTTAAAGAGTTTGAAAGATCAGGATATGATCTTACTTGACAGAATTTGTTAGCATTAAAATAATATCGGGGGTATTGTACTGAGAAATAAATGGTCTTGCAGCGTATCCATAATGTTCCAAACACGTTTAAACGATCGCTTCCTCATAGACTACTCTGGGCCACTTGATTAATGGCAGCAGCATGTTAATGGGTTAGTTACATTGTTTTTACTGGTGAGTGGGAGTCAGCAGAAACTGGAAAAATACATATGTTTTAAATTTTATTTGATGTACCATTTTTGTAAAAGGCTTAACAGGCAGCATGGGTTCAAGCTCTGTTAGCTTTAGAGTATTTACTTGGCTCTCAAGTACATCTGGATTCACTGCATTACGTAGTTTGTGATGTTATTTAATTTTTCCATGCACTGTTAAACTCAGCATTAATGGGAAAAGAAGAATTCCTTTCCATTCACATCCTTAACATGGGTCAGCTGAGTTTTAAGGATCAAAACGTATGCTTGCATCATATCCATAATGCTGATATTCAATGAGTTAAAATATGACACGTAATTTAAATCTCTATTTAATGTGTGTAAATCAGGCACAAATGATTATGAAATAACTTTTTTTTTTGTGGATAAGATAACATGAAGATTTGAGCAAACAAAACAAAACATTCACAAAACAGTATGCTTTAACCCTGCTTTCTGTTACCATCTCCTTTCTGTTTTGAAGACATAAAAAATAATAAACCTTGTACCTATGGGCTATGTTTGACACTACATGCCTTAGGATATACTATCCATTTAATTACAATATACAAAGAGCAAATCGTGCATTTCCAGACAGACTTGATGCTATATTATATTTATTTTTTTAAAATTAACACCACAGTCAACTACAAAACTACAGTGAAGACACAAAAAGCACCTGAAAGCCTAAATCAAGCTGTGGTTTACAAATAATTATTTAAATGAAAAATCTCACTTCTAGACTTAAACCAGAGATTCAAAGTCAGCATTATAGGAATTTTAAGGTAGACACAATCAATGAATGGTTATTATTTCCTAAGATACCATAAAGCCTTTTCCTACAATAGCTGACTGAACCTATTTTTATTGTATTTTTTTTTTTTTTTTTCCCCAAAGCATGCATGGAATATTTTGGGATGCTATTTAGGGCAAGGAGAAGAAAAGTGATGGTACTGGTGAAGTACAAGCGATTTGCAGGATCAAGCGTACAATTTTGCATAAAACATTGCATGTAAAAGTAACATTGTAGGTTTTAAGCCATTGCATTACAATTCAACAGTTGTGTTGCACTTAGCTTTAACAAATTTTAAAACAGTAAATTTTGAAGTGAAGAGTTGAACCTAAATTCCTAAACAAAGACCTTGCAATGGTACACCACACAGCAGCTATTGTTGTTTGGGTCTAAAAAGGTATTTACAATGGCAATAGTCTTTGTAAAAGTCTTTTGCAATGTGAAGAAGGAAATCCACCCAGTTTTCTGAAACAACAGAAGGGTTGACATGGTGTGAGGCTACAACCTATCCAGAGGAGCGCTAGTGTCTGCCTTAGTTGGTCAATCTAATTCTGAATGGAAAGTGCTAAAATGGGAGACGCGATGGGAAACAACAACTGAACTCTTCACGGGAAATTATTAACAGTAAGTGTGAACAAATGGAATAATGACAGTTTCAGAATACCACTCAGCCAGTGCTACCTAATAGTTAGGTTATTTGTTTTATACTTGTTTGAAGTTTGTTACTATGTTGACATTTTTCCCATGGAAACAAGAAATTTCATGAACAGAGAAATATGTTAGATTGGTTTTGAAGTTTACACATTAAAAATAAATAATTTTACAGGTGAATTTAGATTTCTTTAATGGTTACAAGAAAGGAAGGCATGAATTCAAACAAGTTTTCTTAATCTCTTTTTTTGGATATATATATATATTATATATATATATATATATAAATGTTACATTCGTTATGTAGGGCAAAGCTGTCTAAAGTATTTTTCTCATAGTAGACTGCTGGGGTACATGAGGAAACAGGCTAAAACAGTTCCTGGGACCGCTCTCAGTTTGTCGCAAGTCTGCTTCTCGCAGTCACCAGGGATCATAAGTTTGACGCGAACCGTGGCTTGTCTCCCTCGGGCTCTGTGCTTAAGACTGCAGAAGAATCCCTTGGCAGGGAGGCTGCGGGTGGCACGGCCCCCCGGTTTGGGGGGATGGCTCCCGAGGACATCTGTCGAAAGAGAGAGACCCGCTGCGGGACGGTGGCCCGGCTGGCTGGAGGTGCACTGGCGCCAGGGGCCGGCTGCGGAAGGGAGGCCAAGGACTCCCCCACGGTGGGGTGAGGCCTGGCGATCAGGGTGGAGATCTCGTGAGGCAGGGAGGGCTGCGAGGCAGAGAGGGGCCGCACCTCCCGGCTCAGGTTGGTGTTGTGGAGGGCCTGGGTGCTCTTGTGGACCTCATTCTTGGGTGCAGTGCCTGGTGGCAGCTGGGGCGCCTGAGGCTGCTGCTGCATGAGAGAGAGCTGCGAGGCTGTGGGTGAGGCATACTGGAAAGTTCGGCTGGCCAGGGGGCTCTGTACTGGTGGGCTGCAGACGGCAGTGGTGTAGGAGCAGGGCGAGAGGATAACGGCTTGCTGGGGTGTCTGCGTGCTGGGTGAGGGGGAATGCAGGCTGCCAGTGGTGTAAACAGGAGGGGACTGCGTCCTGACGCGCGACGAGGAGGTGGTGGAGCTGCTGGAGTTTAGCGCAGGCACCTGCTGCAAGCTCACGGGGGCGATGGTCTGTACCATCTCCCTGTCATGCTTGACAATTTGCTTCAGGATCTCGTTCTCCTGGTTGTTGAACACCCCTGTGTTGAGGTCCTTCTGGAACTTCTGCAGGAGGATGGAGTTCTTCTTCCCTGCACAGACAAACAAAATACTTAGCCAGCTTGACACGATGACTTTACAGTTTGGTTCCATCACTGATGGGCACATCAGCACTGTAACTGCCTGTGGCCTTCACTCACAGTCTGCTCTCCCTCACTCTGTTCCAGAACTGCATGCTATAACAACACACCATGTTCAGACACCTGAACTATCCGTGCCCCTTCACTTGCAGTGCATTGCCATTATTACAATTACTGTGAAAATGTAACCACAGTAATCTACTGAACGTTGGGATGGAAAAAGTCACTGAGCTCTGCATACCTTTCTGATTGCAAAACTGTCCTAATTTCCACTTAACTGTTACATAAGTTATAAATACATCTGCCTTTTAGTACATTCCCTGGAACTAATTATTAGACATTAGTAATCATTGACCATTAGCATGTATGAAATCATCTTTACGAGTTCACTGCCAATGCAATACCTGCTTACTCAAAGAGCACACTGATCTCCTCTCTTATCCTGATGTTTGTTTGATGCTCTCTCAATTTTCTGTCATCAGATTCAGAGGCATACAACTGCACTGAGTTGTCTCTGTTTCGGAGAAGGCAGTCTGCATTTTATCTTCTGTGCTGTGTAGATTTTGTATTGTAAACATAGCACTTCAGACTGGATTACTGCTACAAGAGCAGACTGCCCTTTAATACCAGCATTACTTAGGCACGTATTACTTAGGAGTTGGACTGCACTTCCAAAGATCGCTTTGGAAGACAAATTGTTAAGTTTGAAAATTCTCAGTAAGATAAATTAATATACTAAGTAATCATAATCCAAAATAATAAAATAGATATCTTCAATATTATAAACATATATGTGCATTTCATTTCTTTACTCCTGCTGTAACACGGATAACACAAATATGTTTTCATCCAAATTTCAGCTCAGAATAGACAGCATGATGGCAATGCTCTCCAAGTCTTTCTGTATTCCCTTCGAAGAAACTGAAGACTTATATGTATATGGGGAAATTCTTACACTGGAATTTTCTTGTGAAAAGTGAAGGAAACAACATCAAAAATAGGAAAAAGATATTTTATGAATAGTTGCATTTTAAAATCAGTGTCAGTAAAGACGATCAGAGTGCATTTCTCTCTACCTAAAGCCATACATTTTATCTAACACATTCTACTAGAGAGGTCCAGAATGGCTAGTTGCACAACAACAACACACTTATTTTGATAATCTGCCATATCATTCTGCTTTCCATTTGGATATCCTTGGCCTGCTTTTGTGATTGCAAGCAGATCTGAGCAATGTCAGTGTGCAGTCATCAATGCTAACAGTGCCCATGTTGTGAGGAAAATGAGAGCCCTGCTGCAAAGGATTAGCCCACTTCAATAGACACAGGTTTTGAGAGCAGAGAGAGACTTCAGCTCTTCTCATCATTATAGATGCTATCTCTAAACTATTTATGTAGGAAAATGTCATTTATGTCTCATTAAACTGGATAAACACCTTGAATTGCTGAGGGTAGCAAAAGAAATAGATAGGCTTAATAAGTCATACTAATGATAATTAAACTATTCAAAATAATTCTCACAGAAGCAACAGGGCTCTCTAAAATTCATAGCATATTGTTATTTAAAAGTGAGCTTGCAGAACTACTTTCCTGGACGTGTCTTATTTATACATAGAGCATCAGAACATTTATTACTGTGTAACAGAAATGACATCTGTAACAAAGGTTTAATCTGGATACTTTATCCTTCAATTTAAGGAAGAAATGCTAGATAGATTTTAAGAATATGAAAGATGGAAAAAACTGTGATACCTATCCTGTCAAGTCTATCAATTGCCACTGTTTCAAAGGCCCTTCTCATCATGGGATACTCTTCCAGAACCTCATTGAAGTTGTCCACTGAGAGGGAATAGAGGCGACAGTATGTGTCTGCTCGTACACTGGCAGTCCGACGGCCCTTGGTCAAGAGGCAAATCTCTGGAGAGAGAAAAATTCATTACACACAGGAAACAAGCTAGTGAATCGTGTTACTTAACAGCTAGGAAGTGACTCAGTGCAAACAAGCACTCAGAGGCAATTTTTCTATTGCTGTTTATGCAAGGTTGCATTGGCAATTTTAAAAGTACTTGATTTTGTCTCTGCTACTGTGTAGAAATAACTGATTTCCTTTAAGAGCTGTGTTTCTCAGCTCAGATTTTATCAGGCTTCTTTTTTTAAAAAACAAACAAACAAACAGAAAAACTTCTAGTTGTAAGAAATGATTCATCAGTTGTCAAACACTTTGCAGACTCAACCTAAATGATTTTATTGATTTATAAAACACATATATTCAGCTAAACACTACTGATTCTTTTAATCATTCAACAGATTTTCTCTACTATTTTAATATGTGATTTTTGAACACAAGAACTAGCTTTTTCCCCTCCTCATTTTGCTAACAGTTGAACCCCTTTATGATTACATCATTTGATTAGTCTAGTGGGCTTCCTCTTAGAGTTTCTCCAACAGGAATTCACTATTCTGGAACAGGTGGGACCAAAACCATATGCAGAGTCTTAAAAAAGTTGATTCTTGAATCCACAGGAAAAGAGTTACTGGATAAAGGCAATGTGGAAGGATTGCAACAGAAGAACATAGGGGGAAGAATGAGAGAGATGTATAAATCGATCTCATGGAATGTTCCCAACAGAAGAGCTCAATATTCAGACATTAGTTCTTATATGTTTATAAAGTTGTCAAATTGAAGGTATTAAAGATATCTCTCTTTTAAAATGCATACACTCATTCTTTTCTTTGTCTTCAGCCCTCTTTTCAGTTAAATGTTACATTAGACAAGTTTACAGGGGGTTCATCATTACCTACAGAATCTTTAACACAGGGTAAAACACAAGATTCAGGTATAAATGTTTTTTCATATTCAGCTAAAACTGAAGTTGTTCTCAGAAGACTTCAAAATTAAAGAGAGTTTGGAAACTACTGGAAAACTATTTGGTATTTTTTTTTTTAAGTACAAAACAAAATTTAAAAGTCATTTGCAAAAAGAAATGTTTTAGTTGATCCAATTTTCACGCTTGGGAATGAGAAAATACTGAAAAGTTCTGTATTCTATCTAGGTTTCCAGGGGGAGGTAGGTTTTCCTACTCAGTTCTGGCACATAATAGCACAGAGTTCATATTTAAATACTGGGAGTGGACTGGGAACCAGTCTCCTAACACACTCTTGTATCTAACACAATTGATCATACTCAGTGAAATGTGGAAATACAAATATTTTTTCCTTAGCAACACCAGTTCTGCCATCAAATGTGTAAGGTGCCAGTACAATCCCTTCTTTTGATGCATGGCTTTAACAGAATACATTTTTTATTACTATAGGATATAAAGAACCCTGATGTTTTTTGTTCAATGGTTTTTGATACTTTTTGCTGAAGAATTTTCACATGGCACCTAACCCTGAAGGCTTAGGAGCTAAAATGCTTTAATAGTAATGGATAAATCAAAGTACATTAAATTGCATTCAGTACTAGAATAAATTGTAGTTGAATCGCTATGGCTCTGGGGAGAATGTACAGACTAATGAGTACTGTTAGAGTTTCAACCCAATGTCCCTCAAAAGACCTGTTACCCATGAAAAATGACTGTTTACTGTAAAGAGCCAGCCAGGTCACACAGAAGTCAGTTCTTCTTTCATCCCCCAGCTTATCCTGACCCCTTCTCCTTTGATTGCGCCCACTGCATTTTAGTTACAAGAATGAGAAGGACATTTTGCCCAACGGGAGATAGACTCATGTAGTGAATACCCACCCTGTTTCCTAAGATACTTTTTAGGTCTCATACAGAAGATCATAGAAGTTATTGCAATAATTTTTATTTATTTATTGTCCAACTTTCCTTCATCATTTCTGTTATCAAGTAAGAAGACTGGAAGGAATCATTATGTAAATTATACATTTCAGTCTGAAAATCCTGTGTCAAGCCACAACTTCTGGTTTAAGAACATCTCTTTGGAATGCTCTTGATATCAGTAATAAAGTCTTCTAGTTAGATATTATATGAAAGGATGGGACAGAAAAAATATGAGGAATATCATGGAGTCTGAAAAGGATATTCCTGTCAAATACTTGTGTTCTTTTAGATAAATAAAAATCTTTATATATATGTAAATATACAGAAAATTAAATGTAGACTTGGAGAGAGGAAAAAAGTAATGAATACATCCAGGATATACACATACATACGTACATACCCCCACACATACACATATATATGTATATAAAAATATAAGTATATCCCATTTATATATATATATAAACTGTATATATATATGTATGAACGAACTGTAGACTTCAAGAGGAAAAAGTGATGAAAATATCCAGGGTATACTTATAGTTTGTCTTAGTGGCGTTAAGAACATTGGTTCTTAATTGGCCCTCACCAATTTTGCTCTCCTTGACATTCAGTTGATTTAAATGGACTATGAACAACAAACAATAGCACAGGAGTGTGCAGGAAAACACAAAGGGCACAGGCTATTTTCAGTTTGGACAAACAAGGTTTTTTATTAACATAAAAAGAAAGTGCCTGCAGAATATTAGTGACTAATTTTCCTACCTGTGGTTAGCATGGTGCACTGCCTTCATGCTGACATTTTAAAAGTGTCAAATACTTCTAACTTTCCAAATGTACAAATGTCTTTAATTCCCATTAACAATTATATATTAGGCTACAGTGAACCTATAATTAAACTTTTAATGCAAGATTTACTTTAATTACTTAATCTTTTTTGACAGTTGCTCTCTAGAACAGTTTAAAACAAATGTCAATCACTGTACTAATGGAAAATTACTATTTGAAAACACCAAACAATGCTAAAAACATTCATTTGGTTTTATGGAACATATTGAATAAAAATCATCTAGTTTATCTGCAAAAATTCAGATTTGTGTGCTGTTTACATCAGATCTGTCCCACAGACCAATACTGCTCTAAAAGTAAGATAGGTAAGGACTCAATAAGCATGCATTTTCTGCTGTCAAGACACCAACAGAAAAAAACTTCAATGATCAAATTTTGAAGCTAAGCCAACTCTGAAGATTATAACAGTAGTAATAAAAACTCACCAACATTTGTTACACACGTGTATGGCACTATCTCAATAAGAACACTGTGTTCACTTTTTGAATTCTCCTCTTGCTGTGAGACTCCTAAACTTTTTCTTTTATTCTTTATAGGAGCAAATCACCTCAAGCATTGTTTGTGATGTTGCAACTCTTAGTCTTTGCTGGATAACTACATGGACTAGTTATTCTAATAATGATTTCCTATGTCTTTAGACAGATGTCAGAAATGTTTTTTTTTGTTTGTTTTGTTCCCCCCCCCGTGGCATGCAGTACAGCTCATCTGACAGTGTGGCACTTATCCATTAACAGTCATTTCATTTTCTGTAAAAATTATACTCCTGAATTAGTTCAAAAGTTCAGTTAACTACTGAGCTTTCTATGCCTCCTTATGATTTGATTAGAGACTGGAAGTAAACTCCAGAAATCCAAATAACAAGATAAAGTTGCCTTGCCGACAAAATGTGACCACAAACAGAAAAGCCGTGCTGAAAAAGGAAACAGTTATGAATCAAGTAGTCAGCTGGCTCATTACAGGATACTAAGCTAGTCCTATCTCCAAGGAATATATTTCTGACTTGAGAATGGTATACTGTAATATGCAGAAAATGAAATATTACAATGAATTACTATAATATGCACAGTTTTTACAAGGACAGAAATAGCAGAATTAGAGCAAAAGTTCACTTTACTAGGTACAGAAATAAATTTTTCTTGTGGAAACAAAGAGACTAGTTAACTAGTTGTATAGTCCTTTCCATATAAAAATAAATTAAAAATAATTAGCAATTTCAATGTATGTTGAAATTATATCAGTTTATTAAGAGCTTTCCCCATTTCTAAAGCCATAAAAGATTTCCTATTATCTGTGAGATTCAGCATTACAGGATCTAATGAAGTGTCCTTCCAGCTGAGGACAGCTGACTCTCGCTTCATTTCCTCAGCAGGAAGCTTGTTTCATCATGTAGCAGGTAGATATGTTGCTGTGGAAATAGGTAAGCAGCTATTCAGACCATCTGGCAACTTTCAGCAGCAAAAGAAAGACAGAAAATCAAAGCCATTCAAAAGCTTCGGTCAGTCATTCTAGTTTACTACAGAAAATTCTAGGAGAACAGGACAGAGGATTAGAATATTACTTACTTTATAGAGACCAATGTGTTACTAAACTATTAAGGAAAGACATTACATAAATGACAACTCCTTCCATCCATCCATGCTTTCATACCTTTTTATAGTATGCCTTGTAATTCTTTTTAATTGCTTGGAGTTTACACAGACTTCAAAGCAAGTTTCCCAGAACAGTTACTCTCCCTCTCTAATCTAAGTCTTCAAAGAAGTAACTCTTTAGCATAACACTAAACCAACAGTTCTTGACATTGACCAGGAATTAGCCAATAGGCACCATTCTTGGCATGTCAGTCAGCTAGGGAATGCAACCTTCAGCCTGGGACATACTTTATAACAGGTAGCACGAGTGACACCTTTTCTTTAGCAATCAGTTATCTGAATTCCAAACAATTAAAAGAGTCTATTGAGAAATCACATCCTACAGAAGTAGAGCATTTTCCTAGGTTTTTGTTGGCTTGAGTATTGCTGATATAGAAAACAGGAATGGATGGCTTTAACGTGCACTTCTGTATGTCTGTCACTGTTCTTAAACTCTGGAAGATATCAAATACTTCTTTATTTTCTAGGTTTTTAATGAATTTATCCTTTTCTTTCAATGTCTTACACTACTGCAAAACACAAAACAAAAAATCAAAAAGCATATTTTTATTTTAGACACTGGAATTATGAATACTGGGTCTTATGATTATATTACATATATATATCAATTACAATGATCATTTTCTTCAAAATAGTGAATAAATGGCAGATTTTATTTCACAATGATTTTGCAAAATAGGTTTCACATAATTGAGACTGCTTGGGGAGTTATGAGTGATATCCCCTAAACCCAAGAGTGGATGGAACTGAAAAGGTTCAGGTCACGCTTGGATAAGTACATTCTTCCATTCTGTCCAATATTTGAGAAATCTTGAAATATAGGCAGTGCTAAACAGGAATATTCCTGCAGCAAAAAGCAGAACTTAATGGAGGAAGAAATCTGAGACATTTACTGCCTTTTACAGTCAAATATGTAAGCTGGACAGTCGAAAGAAAAGTGTGCAAAAACTATCCCACTAATCTATTCCCACTTTAGTACAGTAAATACAGAGTTACAGACTGGTTAGTTTGAGCTTTCAGTGTGCATTTGTCCATAAAGTTGTCAAAAAACATTTTTCTTCAGACAGACAGAATGATTAACCACAGAGAATTCATGAGAAGTTGCCATTTTGAAGCAAGACTAGCCAATTGCAGCTAAGCAACTTCCTTAAAGACTCAGTTCCAGTCTTTCATCGCTTTTTGAGTGCTTTACCTAAATCTAATTTAACTATTTACGATAGATGTTACCTTTTACAGGGTCATTTTACTAAATAAAAGGATAACAGGCAAGTTTCTTTCACATTTTTATTGCCTGTTTGTAGTCATTTCAAATGCCTGACTGTAAATTTTGCTACAAGCTCTCAGAATGTTCATCATCTAATTTATTTAATTGTTAATTTTATTTAACAAGGCAAATAAAATAAATTGAAGATGTGCACTGACTAGTAAGGTTGAAATTGTCCACTTATTAAACAGAAAAAGATGGGAAAAAAGAGTGCATTACATTATTATTAATATAATAGTTAAAAAACCAGAATTTTAGCTAGATTCATTATCCATACCCTCATGACAAGTTAGGAATGCAATTCTTGCTTGCAAATATTTGTTCCTCCTTGACAGCACCTTCCAATAATCCTCTATCACGAAGATGTCCTAAATGTAACATCATGTGAGAAAAAGAGAATGAAATATGTACTGAAGAGAATATTTGTTTCTATGTTTGAAGATGACATAATACTAAGGAGTTATATCAAGGAAAAATAAGGATTTTAGTCTTCCTGAGAGAAATCTGGAGTAGGGAAAAAATGAGGGATATCAGCACTCACAACACAAGTGGTATTATATTTATCCCTCCCAACCAGAAGGTATCCTTCAGACTCAGTCATTTTTGTCTTCAAAGCTTCCTTAAGATAAGAAGCAGCCTTCAAAACAAATGAGTTAGAAGCAGCTGGAGATGAGCATCCATTACAGAATTTTTGTAACTCTTTTCCTGATACAAGATAGAGATGAATGATTAATTCTGTTTCTGCACTTCTTCCCATTACTCCTTTCCATACCAGTGTCCCATCCAAGTTCTCATTTGCTTAATCTTTGTGTTTATACGTCTAATTTTTGGTTTGGTAAGTGGTTGAACTAGAGAAATTCGACTCTTATTTTCTCCAGTATAATTTCTAATTGGCAAAAAGGTGCATTTAGTTCTTTGGAGACAGCACAGATATCCTGGGGAGAAATTATTCTTTCAAAAAGAATTGCCTAACTTTTGTTGACCCAAACTTTGATAGGGTTTGTAGGCAAGCTTTAAAAAGAAAGTCTTAAAATGTATGAGCAATTTTTAAATTTATTTAAGGTCTACAACAATCCTGAAAGTATGCCCCTTCCTTTTTTTCTGGATCTAATTTTGTCCTTTCTGTTGTCGATCTACAAGAATGTTATTTCTTCCAACAACTCTTGTTCTGTATCAGTACACTTCCTTGAATAAGGCTTAATACACTACTTTATAGTAGGTCTGAGAAAACCAGATTGATAATAATTTAAGCAAACTGGCAGAATCTTTAAATTGCTATCTACTGTGGTAAAAGTAAATGTTGATATAGAAAATACATTCTGGGCATATATTCATTTTGAAGATGGGCTTGAGTGCTGTAAGTCAACCCATCTTAGGCAGTCTAATGACTTGTAATTTAAAGTCCTTGTATTTACTGTAAGATAAAAACTGATACACCAATATTTCAATATAATTTGCTTAATATAGATTGGAAGTAAAATTTAAATCTTTCCAGTAAAGTTTTAAGTCATTATTACTTTTACATCAAGAAAGACAGCCAAACATACAAGGTTGGAATACAATTACCTCTATAAAAAGTGGCATGTCATCTCCCCAGACAGCCATTTTATGTCATATCCTGACCTGTCTTTTATTTTTTCTCTCTGTACTTGCAGCAAATAGCTGTGGTTAAGGTTCATGATTAGAGCAAACAGAGGCATCTTACATCTTGCCTATTTTCTCAGCTCAGTCTTTCCAGAAAGCTCAGTATGATAAAAAAACTTGGGATCATTATGTAAAATAGAAATGCAAGCCTCTACTTTGTTTTCAATATTATTTATAAGAGTATCCACCGAGTCCTATTCTATTTTAGAAAAGTGTTCTTTCTAGCAAGAGATTAAGATATGCTAGTTATTATCTTGCACAACCTCCTAATTTTTATGATATTCATTTTATTTTTAATTTAAAATCAAGCAAACAGCAATAAACTCAGATTTCAAGATAATGTGCCTAAATATAGATTTAGGTTTTATACTGCTGGAGTCAAAGTATAAACGTGGCTTTGTTCTACTCATTTTATGCCTTTTGTTTGGAGTCCGATCTTGAAAAAACTCAGTTAATTCCTTATATATTCAGTGCATGGTTCTTGACATATTGGCTTTGACAAACAATTACAGTTGCTAATTAAACTATTATTTTAGCTGAATTTTTGTGGACTATAAAAATGTTGCACTTCTTTTTTTTTTATCTGTTTAAATTATTAAACAAACAATCACAGTCAGTTCCAAATTAAATATTTAGATGAAATATTTAACCTAAACTCATATATTTAGGTTAAATTATACTGTCCAAAAGTGAAGATACTTGCAAAATTATCATTTGCTTTATCTGTGTTTGTCACTTCAAATTTTCAGTGTATGCTGATGTGACATTTTGGGTGTGCTGGTTTTCTTGCTTATAAATACTAAATTAGGAATTAGTTAAACTATTCATGAATGTGCAGAATAAGAACTATCATTTGAGTTCAAGCCTATGTTATTTAAATAGTAAAGATTATATATTCATTTCTTTCAATAATGTTATTAAATTTACATCTTATTTATTTCTAAATAATAAAACTAAAATCAAATCTACTTTCTAATAGGATTTCAGAGCAAGTCATTTTTTTCTAACATATTTAAAAAGTCTCTAACATTTTTAAAAACTTCCTTAGACTTTTTAAAATAGTACTACGTCTAAATTGTGAGCAATTCTCCCATCTGCATGGTATTTTTCCATATAAAATACGGTGTCAAAAGAACAACATGATCTTTAGTAGAAGGAGTTTATGCTGTACTGTGAGAAAATTGTTTCCTCAAAATGGCAAACTAGTTTGTGCTAAGGACATTCCATTTTTATGACCTCTTTCAAGTAATAGGCTTAGAAAAATGGTCTATATTGTTCACCTAAAAATTGTTTTACAAGTGAGTTGGTATGGAGATCTTTAAGCATTTGACTGTGTACTTTCCATCAAGAACATGGCAAGTACATCAGGGAGGCTACTTATGATTAATTATGTATTTTCAATGAGATGCTGGATTGGCATATAAATCCTAAAAGCTGTAATTCACCATTACTTTGAATAACAAGTAGCCATTGTATTATTTTTATGTAGCATTTTTACAAAATGCAGAATTCTATCATATCATATTGTTCAGGTATAAATCACAAGGAGTAAAGCAGTGAGCAGTCAGGCAGTTGAACAGCATTTTCTCTATATATAAAAAAATATAATATGCAAATCCTTAAAAGTTGTCCATCGAAAGGAAGTACCTACAGTGTACCAGAAAGAAAGAAGTGACAAAACATAATCTAAAGTGACTCAACATTTCCCATGGTATTATTTTCCACTGCACTGGTCTAAAATATACTGACAATTGCTGTTCTGAAATGGGGAAAAGATCCAAAAATATTAGGTAGGTCGAAATAGTTCTGTCTAATTGGACTTCTAGAAGCTGAAGGAAATACAAAATACAATTTATTAGAATCTAAAGCTTGAAAGGGTAACTACTAAAATGGCACTAAATAACCGCGGCAAAGTAAAACATTTAAAAATATGAAATATTCCACAAGTCACACTGACAAACCAGTGCTAAGAATAAAAACAGGAAAAAAAAAAAAAAAAAAAAAAAAAAAGCAATCCCATAAGTTGTCTCCAAATTCTGGGAAGATGGGGATTAAATCAGCTTAATATGTGATTTTGCTAGAGGAACAGTGCTATTTGGAAGTTTCATATAGGTGTCCTTGACTAAATTAAAAAAAGACATTCATTTGTCTCTGATTACAATGCAAGCAGTATCTACATTACGTATGAAACTACACAGGGCAACTCTCATAAATATACCATAAACCAGCACGTATCAAAAATACAGTTTTAGAGAATCATGTATACTTCCTCATCCTTCATATATCTGGAAACTCATAGAAAAACAAAAAAAACCAAAAAACTTTTAAAGCAATATGACTTTTCGTTAGTCTACAAAATGTCTTATTGATGACTGTAAGTGGCATGATACCACTGAGATCCTCAATGGGGATAATAAAATAAAAACAGCAGGGAGAGGGAACCACAAGAGACACATCACCAACTGGGTACATGAATTATTGCACACTAGTCTATTGGAATTAGGAAACTCCCTCCAACTACAAACTCCATGGGGGCCCCAGGCTAATGTAAATGATAAAAATATATCCTACACATCCTACACACTCAGTTTGGACTCCCCTAGCAAGACTGGCATCCCTTCAGCTTTAACACAATATCTGTTAAAAACAGACAAATGGAGTTATAATTTCCTGGAACATACGTCTGGGTTGTTGAATGAAGGAAAGCCTGTATAAACACAGGTGGGAAAACAGATGGAAGAGGAAAAACATAGCAGGGACGCAAGGCTTATCTTTTGTCCTTTGAGGTTGCCAGCCCCTTTGCCAATACCTTCAGCAAGGAGAATGGGACCACAGTGAGGAGACAGTGCTCTACCCACTAGCAAGCAAGCAAAAGAAGTAACAGCAGCATTTGGAATATGCTCCAAACAAGCCTCTTTCATTCTGCTGAGGACCACTGTTTGGGTAGTGGTGGATTTATTCACTATTTTTACTCTTTGTAGGCATGTCAGCCCCAGCCTGACACAGCACTGAAACACAAACGAGGTTCAGTATGTGCTTAGGTAGATCAGGACTGCACGCCCAGAGTATCTCCTCAGACTGTATGGAACTGGCAACTGGAGGGGACATCATGAAACCACTCCCACTCATCAGCATGTTTGCAGGGGCAACAGTATGAGTTGAAAAATAGCAGAATGTTCCTCTTTGCCTTTTCTACCCAGGCAGCAGCTTGCATTCCACACCAGACTGCTAGTGAACACCAGCAGACTGGAACAAGGGATGCACAGAGAAGTGGAGGATCATTACATATCAGGGGAGAAAAGGCTTTATTGCCAGGAGGTAAGGACACTTCACATAGCCAGATCTCATTGTGGCAGTAAAAACAGCCACATCCACAACTGACTGAGCAAAAGGAAGGGAACTGTGCAAAATGAGCTCTTTTATTACAACAGACTTCTCTTTAATCTATTATACTCATGTTTGTTGTTATTAATCATGGCACCTTTGTAAATCGTGTAAATATGATCATTATGGAGTGACCTGTAATATGATTTACCCCACCAAAAATCAGAATTCACTTGTATTAGGGGTATTACAGCATCTTATACCAACAGACACTGTTAAAATGTAAATTAAATTTGCATTAGGGTAATTAGATACATTAAAGTATTATTTCTGCTCTATAAAGCCTCAGTAAAATGATAATCTATGTTTCTGTATAAATGAATTACTCTTATTTTTGTGCCTGGTTTGTAAGATGTAAAAACCTTTATTTTTTTAACACATTTATGTGTGTAGTGAGGAAGAAATAAACAATCTGTCCTGTAACTCTTTCTAAGACAAAAAGATCTTTGAGCAATTTCTAATACAATCAACTGGTACCAAGATGAAAAAGTTCAGCAGGACTGAAACCTGGCAATTTTCTCCCTACTATTTACTATCAGGATTATAGCACAATGCACTATTGTGTTTGAAATACTGGGTGTTAATAAACAGAAACACAAATATGTACTGAGACAGAAAAAAAAATTCCAGTATGTCTCATAAACCACTGCTGTATTGACTAATATTTTATATTTTCATTATTGCGAACTGTAGATAAATAAAATCATGGGCCAAATGAAAAAAAAAAAAATTATTTAACAATTGCAACACCTTCAAAATCCAGAGGGACCTGAACAGGCTTTAAAAGTGGGCCCACGTGAACGTAAAGAGGTCCTGCAGGGACAAGTACATGGTGCTTCACTAGGGTTAGGGCAATCCCAGATATGTTTACAGACTGGGAAAAGAAATCATTGACAGCAGCCTCATGGAGAAGGACTTGAGGTTCTGTTAGATAAAGAGCTGGACATAAGCCATCAATATGTGCTTGCAGACTAGAAGGCCAGATGTATTCTCACTCATTCCCTTATGCATGCTTTTTGTTTTCCATTAAAGCTGGAGTGGTGGGAAGGGCTGAGGCAAATGTAGGCTACAGAAAAGGATAGTACCAGACATCATTTGCAAATGCATACTAGCACTTGAAGCAGATGCAGAGGACAAAAACTAGCATCCTACATTCTGCTAGGCTAAATAATGCTCCTACATCCAAAATTCAAGATTTTCTTTAAGAACACTCGTGGAAGTTAAGAGGTAGAATACTCTCCTGACAGCTGTGTCACCAAACAAGCCAAAATATCTTAGTGGCTAGTATATTTGACTTACTTACATCAGAGAGGAGAAACCAATGAGCACATATGAGATAAAAGGCATACAGTAATAAAGCCCAGATCTATGATGGGCTCTCTGGAGTCATCACTCTGCACTTCCATCAAAAATCAATGTAAGGCTGAGGTGAAATACAGTCTCATTAATCAATACTAAAACCACAGAATTTTCTACTTGTTACTGTGGCTGTGGATATTCAGACACATTCTTTTTGAGAAGAATTTCCAAACAAATACTGGTGATACTGCTTTGTTTCATTTTAAGTCTTGGCTTTTACACTAACTACTAGTTGTCCTACAACTCCAGGGTGTAAAAAACTTTCTGCTGATAAAATTTTGTCAATACCAAAGTATTTTAAAGATGGATACTCTGATAAATGTTTTCCAAATTTAAGGTGGGACACACTTCATGAGTTTTGTAGGACAGCTTGCCTCTCCAAGGACTCCTCCCAAAATCCCCAGAGCCAGAGTTCTTGGGAAACCCAAGCTCTCATGACCCCATAGCACCTCTGTGTTTTTTATTCAGTGGAAAGCATAAATATTTAAACTGATTTATTAGGTCAGATCTGGGGCTATAGAATTAAAGTTGTAAGTTGCAGCTTGTTAAGCAGTATCTTGGTCTCAGATTTTGCATATGTCTCCATTGGAGAAAAAGAAGGTGATTAGTCTTGGGATTTGGACAGACATTCGTTACTATTCCCTGGTGAAATATTTTTAATCTTTGTATTGGTCAGGAGGCTCTGCTCAGATTGTGGTGCATTTTTCAGAGAAAATGTATTTCCTTCAGATAGAAGAGCGTATTTGAGTTTTTTTTTCTGCTTTGACAAACCAAGATTTTCACAGTTTTCTGATGGGCATCTTGTTTCCTCTCTTTTCAGCTGCAGTCAAATAGGTCTTTCTTTCTGGGAATTCACAATGCTGTATGATATTTTGTTAAAACAGATCTGAATCATGATGTATTGTATCCCAGAGTACATCCTTTTCCAGATTCTTTCTCCCTGTGTGCTCACTCTTCCTTTTCTCATATCTTCCCTTTCGGCTACAAACAGCAGCCAATATTTTTTTCCCATTTGCCCCAGCAGCTGTTAGGATTCAGAGATATTTGTCCAGATCTTTGTGCTCCTTGTCTCATCCCAGGAGTGTCTGTATGAACAAAATGTTTTGGTATGCACTATATTAAGTTCTTCAGGTATCCAGATAGTGTAAATAGCTTATTTTTTGACTGCAGTCCTGCTAAGGTAGCGGATGAACAGGATGAGCTAAGGAGTCATTTGCACTGCAAGAACAGGCTGACAGTTACATAAAATACTTCCATTTGCAATCTCCTCTGATCCTCTGCTGGTTCAGAGGAGTATTATGGCCAGATTCAGCATGCAGGTTCTTGCAAACTCATTTTCATAAACTGGGGCACTGCTAAGCACAGAGGAAACCACGACCAAGGTTGCTCTGTTTCTTCATCCTCAGCATTTACCTTTTCTCCTTAATCTCCCGTCTTCAGCATTTATGGTTTAAGCCCATGGGATAAGCACAAGACTGCTTTTCTGAAGTGCTTGTACAAATACTGGTACAAATCACCTTGCAAAGGCTACTGCAGAATGACATGACCTGCTGGCCACATCAGTAGGAGTTGCTTTAGGATATTATTCTAAAACGGGATTAGTTAAGTAACTCCGTAGCCCAATTCAAACTCTGAGGCCCACATTACATTTTTAAGCATTCCACTTCTGTACACCAGCTAAATGCTACTGTTTAGGTTCTCAATCCAACATTTTCTGAAAGGCTTTTGACTCAGCTCAGCTCTGGGATGATTCAAGGGATTGAACAGAAAATTAATACAATAACAAACTAACTGATGGTCATAAGCAGCAGTACTACATACAGATGTTCAATCAACATCTAGAAGCCAGCCTTTTCTCTACCTTAAGAAGCAGATACCTATTTCATTGCACAGAGACAACTAAAAGCCACCAGAAAAAGAAAATCATACTGATTATTACATGTGAAAAAAAAGACTGCTTTCATTCCAATACAAATATTCAGATGACTTCATCTAAATGAATATCTATTTTTCATTAGGATTACCAAATGAATTTAAGTTGCATTAAAATTCCTGTCTGTTTTTTTTTTTTATTATTTTTATTTTTATTAATATACAGCTGTTGAATGGTTATCTCAGAGTTCAGTTTCTCAGTTTTTTTTTACTGGAAGGCTAATCAATACTGCATACAAAAAAATTCAGTGAAAAAGCCCTAATAACAGCATGAAATATTCTTGAAGGATGCCAAATATCTCATAATAATAATCGTCTTTACTCCCATCAAATTTTGAGCTCTTGCAGTTATTTTTAACTTTCAGAAGTGCATTTATGACTACAAATTTCTATCCCTTTTTAAAGAGATGCTCTTCATTTAAAATCACTTAGAAAGGTTATTCCCTATCTTCAGTAGCTACATCAGAAGGGTAAGCAGAGTGTGAATGTATTATTCAAAAATATTTTGCATACACTTTCCAGCAATTGGAATTGTCCAGGCTAAAGACATTCATACATCTCTATATGTCTCATATCTTAATATGTTTTATGCTAGTGCATTCATTTCAAAGGTACAGTTCATTTTTTCCTACTCACCTCCAAAGTAAGAGCCATCTGTCAGCTTCAGCTCTTTGTTGGATTTGGTGATAACACCAGCAACGCCATGCTGAATGAAATACATCTTTTTACCCACAGCACCTTCTCGGATAATATAATCACCAGGTTGGAACACCTCAAAACGCAGTTTGCTTAGCATGGCAGTCACAAAGTTTGGGTCTGCATTAGCAAAAAGAGGCATTGTAGCAACCAGCTTCCGACAATTGAAGTTGACGATCTCCTAAATAGACAAGAAACATTATGGTAATGATGGTCAGCAAATATATACATTATAAATGGCACAGAAAAAAGACTATTTTGATCACACACACAAACATAAATTATGCAGTTATTGGACTTTTCTATTTCTCCTACTGCGCCTCATTTTTAATCTTTTCATTAGCTTTTCATCTCTTTCCAGCGAAGTGATAGGAACAATAAAGCAGTTCTGATTTGTACTAAAAAAGTTGTCTTCTTCCGGTGGGTTTCACATCTTATTTCCCTTGAATTTTAACAGGGAAAAATGGCAGAAAGATAAAGATTAGATAAGAATTACACAGAAAAGCTAACAAGAAGATTAGCTGCTGCAATAACTGTACTAAGTGATAAAGTTATGCAAGTGCAAAGTTTAGCCCTGTGTTTTCCAATGTTGTACCAGTAACGTCATTCTGATTTTAACAACTCTATTGAAAATATAAATGACCACTGTAGTTAGCTGCAGGGCTAGCTGAAATCAGTAGAAAAATTTATTTCTCAGAATTTAATTCATCTTATAAACACAGAATTGTGCACTTCAAACAGATCCTTAAATTCAGAAAGCAGTACTGTTTTCCTAAAACTGCTACAGGTCTTAAGGCTGTTTCTCACCAAGAATATTTATCTTTCCAGAGCCAGGCAGTGTCAAAGCCTTTGCTAAAGTCTGGGTAGTCTACATCCACAGCCTTTCCCTCATCCCACTAGGTGGGTGACATGGTCATAGAAGGAGATGAGGTTTATCAGGCAGGATGTGCCCGTCACGAATCCACTCTGGCTGAGCCTGACCCTGTGTTGTTCTACACATGCTGTGTGATCACACTCAAGAAGATCTGCTTCAGTGATTTCCCCAGATATCAAGGGCAGGATGACAGGCCTGTAGATTCTCAGATCCTCCTTCCAATCCTTCTTGTAGATGGGCATCATATTAGCAAGCCTCCAGTTCTCCGAGACCTCACTGGTTGACTGGGACTTTTGATAAATAATGGAAATCAATGCGTCAGTCGCTTCTGCCAGCTCCGTTAGAACTCTCAGGTGGATCCCATCTGGCCCCGTGCACTCATGACAGTCCAAGTGGAGTAGCAGGTCACTAACTTCCTTCACTAGCTTCCTTCTGAATTGTGGGGAATTTATTTTGCTCCCCATCTCTGACTTCCAGGTCAGGGGGCAGAGTTCCCTCAGGAGAACCTGACAGTTATCTGATCATTAAAAACAGAATAAAGAAGGCATTGAGAATCTCAGCCTTTTCCTCATTGTCAGTAGTAATGTTAATGGCAAGTTGGAAATAGAAGCGTTTCTGAGCATGAATGAACACTGACTCTTAACAAAGAGCAGTAAAGCAGTTTTCTTTAGCCTCTGTCTTAACAGCATCACATCTCTACGCTTAGATATATTCTAAATATGCCTTTTATATATATCCCTTAAAGTATACTCTGGGTAACACAATAAATACTAAAAAGAGATTCCAGTTGACTGTCTTTCCAAGGAAAGAAGAAAAACCTGTTCTCTTCATCTAAACAGGTAATAAGGAACCTTATTTCTCACAAAAACTTCAGCCACTGTTTCCCTGGAGAGGACAGGTTATTCTCTTCTCCCATTGCTCGCAGTCTGGTGGCATCATATGTGGAGTCCCAAACTACTTTCTCTGCTCTCCCTGAGACTGCCTTGCTATCGTCTTAGCTGATGTCAGAAAGCTGGAAATAACCATTATTTTTCTTGCTCTGCTCAGGGACTTTTCTGTAGATATGCCGTTTGTTTTCTATTTCTGAAAGTGAATAACTGTCTTGCATGTCTGGGAGGCAGAGAAAGGAAATTACTAAATGATGCAAAAATTGTCTTGAAATAATATTGAGGCTGATCGGTTAGCACAGAAGGGGCTTGGAAAGTGAAAAGTTCAACAGTCATCAGCAGAAAGAAAAACAGTATGAGGGGAGCAGTATTAAGAAAGAGAATGAGAGGAACAGGAAGAAACACAAAGGACACAGAAGAAATAGAAAAAAAGGAGTCAGGAAGGTTGACTTTGAAAAAGAGATCAAGGAAGTGAAAAAGTGAGAGCTTGGGAACAGAGAGCCTAGGGAAAAAGCTGTCAAGCACAAAAGACTGAGAAGTGGGGCAGATAAAGTAAATAAAGTCCTTTACACAGCAAGGAGTGCACAGATCACAACCTTAGTCTTTGTCATTTTCAAGGATTTGTGTAGTAGAGTTCTGTGGGATAAGGACCCAGAAGGAAGAGGGACCCAAAAAAGCTGACTAATATTCAAGGATCACCTTCTCCAAGTTCATGAGTCATGCATCCCAACAAAGCAGAAGTCAGACACAACAGTTCCAGGAGGCATGCATGAATGAACAAGGAGGTCCTGACCAAACTCAGATACAAATAGGATGCCTAGAAAGGGTGGAAGCAAGGACAGGTAACCTGGAAGAAATTCAGAGACACTGCCAAGAAGATGGAAACAGGAAAGCATAGAATTCAATCTGGCCAAGACATTAAGAGCAACAATACCTCAAATACCTCAGTGACAAAAATGAAGGCAAAGAAAATGTGGGCCCTCTCCTTAAACAAACAAGCAGGAGACCTGATTATCCAAGACAGTGGAAAAGCTGAGGTAATGAATGCTTCTTTGTCTCAATCTTTACCAGCAACTTTATGGAACTGCAAGTTCCAGACATCAAGACAAGTGACTCCCATCTTGGGTGGAAAAGAAACAGATCAGGAGATACATTGGCCTTGACACTGCCTCTCATAAGATCTTCACAGAGAAACTACTGAAACATGGGTTAGATGAGCAGACAGTGAGGTAGCCTGAAAACTCACTGAATGGGTCGGTCCAGAGGAATGTATTCAATGGTGCAAAGTCTAGCTGGAGGCCAGTAACAACCAGCATACTGCAGTGGTCAGTAACACTTTCAGGTCTGTTTAACATCTTCATTAATGACCTTGACGAAGGAAGGGAGGTCACCCACGCTAAATTTGTGCATGACCTAAGAGTGGAAATAGTGACTGACTGACTCACCAGAGGGCCATGCAGCCGTCTGGATGAAACTAGACTGACTGGAGAGATGGGCTGACAAAAATCTCACTAAGTTCAACAAGGAGAAGTAAATAGTCCTGCTTCTGGGGTGGAACCCTGAGGAACCAGTAGGGCTGGTTGTCACCCAGCTGGAAATTACACTGTCAGAAAAAGACTTAAGAGTCTGGGCAGACACCAAGTTGAACGTGAGTCAGCAACGTGCCCTTGCTCCTAAGAAGGCTAATGATATTCTTGCCTGCATTAAGCACAGTACTGCCATTAGATCAACTGTGGTGATCCTTCTGCCCTATTCAGCATATTGAATAATCTATTTCTTGGTTTCCCAGCACAAGAGAGATGTGGACCTGGGCAACATGCTGTAGGTGTCCCGGCTTACGTGTGGGTGTTGGATCAGATGACCTCAAGAAGTTACTTCCAACCTTAATCATTCTGTGACTCAGTGACATATAGAAAAAAAGGGAAGTGATAAATAATGTATTTTCATAACTTTATGACACAAACACAGGGGAGAACTCATGACTACATGGGCCCTCTGTGCAAAGCCAGCAGAGTCCAACAGAAAAAGATTTCATTTCTTCTCGGCAAATAAAGCAAAACATCTTGTTGCAGGATATTCACTTTTGGAATCTCATTTCTTTTTATGGCTCCATCTCCTGCACACCTTTCTCTCTCTTGCTATATAGTCTATACCTATATATACCCATCTATACATACAGTTTATCTGTTCAGTTTGAGTTGCATAATGAAGGCATGAACAAAGCTACAAAACCTCCCTGCTGTGGTAATTTCAGCTGTTAGGTTCTAGTAATGCACTCGTTTTGTTGATTAGTTCTCTAAGAAAGTTTATGTTAAAGCACCAACTTTCCATGTTTAAGATGTTAGAAGGTGGAAAATTACTGAGGGAGAAAGAAATGTGTCATTTTTAAGTGCTTTGTTTTTCTTTAAAGTGTTCTTTTATTTAAATATGAGATTGTTCAGAACAAGTAAAATACATTTCTGTGAGTCTTAATCATAAGCAGTGCTGTAATTTCAGATTCTTGTATATCACTTCAAATATCATCTTAGGGATAAAGAAACAGTAATGATTACAAAAGTACCTTATGTAATTCAGAAAGCTCTGGGAGAAAAAGTAATGTCTTTTAATTTTATTTTTTTTTAAAGCCTAATTAAAAGTTGTCATTTTATGTGCAGATAAACATCTTTCTTTTTTTTTAACTCTTTTTTTGAGTTATTTCTTTGGAGTGTGACTGGAACCAAATTATGATCCCCCATGTATCTTTATTAGAAGAAATAATGGTTTTTTTTGTTTTTTTTTTTTTTTCTCACCTGTACACCAATAACAAATGGAAGCCTTGAGAGAGAATTAATAACATTTTATGTGTCTGAAGTGGCTAAAGGAAGGAGTGATTCAGACTCACATGGAATAAGTGTTTATCAAGGTCAAGTACCTGACTAGTATGCAAGGACTAAATCAGAGGTGTAGTGATCTGCTTTATATTAGGGATTAGCTAGCTGTCTCCACTGGCTCCTGCTGCTTGATGTTGTATTGGCCTTATTACTCATATTGGCTCTTCTGGCCATTTTTTTTTCAAACTGTCATTAAATCCTTAGACAGTATCATTTTCATGAGTTCAGTATTTCTGGGCAATTGCTCCAACACATCTTGTCATGTCACACCTAAAGAAGCAGCTCTGAATAATGTCAATGGGCACAACGGTCACCCACTTCTCTGATGGCATCAGGCTTTTTCTTTCGGTGAGAAACTTTTGGATAGAAGAAGTGCTTTTAGTTAGACTGACTGGAAAAAGCTGTTAGTAGAAAAAAGAGGAAGTCCTAGAAAAATGTGCATGACTGATGGGTTGTTTTTTCCCCACACATCCAATTCAGCTAATAGATGACACTACTTCCGTCCACAAGCTGTGTTCTTCCTATGTAGAGGCCAACAAAGTGTGTTTATGGCTACACTTAGTTTCATTTGGTCAGTTCTATTAAAACAAACAAACAAACAAACAAACAAAAATTTTAACAATGCATGTTTGTTTGTTTGTTTGTTTGTTTTCCCTATGTGTTAATGCTCTGCTTTAAAAGGGTTTGGGGTATATCAACATGTGGAATATATGAGGGCCTCCCTGAAAGTAATGCCTCCTATTCTATTTTATTAGCACACAACACCAGAGGTGGTGTCAGTGGTATGGCAGTAGAGGTTGAACCTTACCACCAGTATTGCATTACATGTTGTTGCTGTCAACAGACGGCAGAAGAAGGGCAGTCTGACAAACGCATTTGACACAGAAGTGTTTATGACACAAAAGTGCATCACTGAATTTCTCCATATGGAAAAAATTTCATCCATTAACATTCATTGATGCTTGCTGTGTTTTTATGGTTACCAAACGGAGGATATGAGCACAGTGAGGAGGTGGGTGGTATGTTTCCACAGTTGCGACAACAACAGTGGTTCACCTCATGTACTGCTGATTTTGGCAAGCACAGTATACAGGGTCTTGTTCACAGCTGGAGAAAATGCATTGCTACTGATGATGACTGCGTTGAAAAAATAGTGTTTTGTAGTGGAGAGTTTGCTCTATCAAGTAGTGTTACTGTGTTCTCCATATCTGTTGAAGTTTCCATGGAAATAAATAGAAGCCATTAATTTTTGAGCAACATATGCGGTTCATTTGGGTTTTAAGTAGTCATATTCTGTATGTGTTCGTGATTGCAGTTAATTTTAACCTGTTGTTCAATTGCACTCAGCCTTGGCAGAAAGAAGGCATCTCACAGATATTAAGTACTCACAGGCTTTATGACAGCAGGCAATCAGGAGGACTAGGGTTAGCATCCCACTGGGGGAGTGACTACATTGTTAGTCACACAGATCAAAACTTGTTTAGTGCCAGAAAATATACATGTGGCAACAGGATGCAATATTCTTTATTTCTGGTACACCTGAAATGATTCAAATTGCTTTGATACATTGTGGTTAATCAACTAAACAGAATGCTTCCCTGAAAAACAAATTTTACTCCAAAGCTTTTAGACATGTAACAATGACTATGCAGAGCTTTACCTTTGAGTGGTTTTACCACAGTCTTTCCATTTTTCACTTACATTTAAATCTAGCATTCTCTATAGGGAAAACACAGATCGAGGGCTTCATTTGTAGCCCATTTGATGTCTGGCACAAATTTTCTCTTTGTACACTATGCCAGATTTCTCTCTGTACCAGAACAATGGGCATTTTTAACACAGAGACTGCTTAAATTTCATGTTTAACCTTTGGATATCATCATTTATGTCTAGAACTGCACCGAGAGATGTAATTCTCTTTTCTTCAAGACTTTGGTGTTTTGCCACTCTGTAAATATAGCTGAATATTGGGGGTATGTAGGCTTTGGAAAACCTCTCTCTCTAGCTGCCGCAGCTTTACACTTTAGAAGCACAAGAATGCTCTGATTTGAGGTAACCTACGTGTTTGACCACAGACAATGCACAAAGCCTGACAAAAACTAAAGGGGAAAGACATTCTGCCTTGAAAATCAGTAGACAGTCTGTGTATTTACATTTGCAAAACCCTTAGGTCTCCAGGACCTCCACCATACCTGCACACTGGTTGCCCAGCTGCAGAAAATTTTCCAACCAGCTGTGAGATGAGCTAAGGCAGGGAGCAATTAACTTGCTTTACGGCCCGTCTTTGAATGAAAGCCCTGCTTGGTTTCTGCCAGGACTGAGTTGAAGCAGGTGCACAGTTGTGTTTTTTTTTTTCTCTCTGGCTCCCTCCACCTCATTTTATGACAAGTCGTCCTTAAAAAGTGCATATGGTAGCTAGTATTGCTGTCTCCTAAGAGAAACCAATCTTTTTTATGTATTTTCAAGCAGCAGGGATATGGGTTGGATCAATTATGTTTTCTTGGCTTCTGTGGTTGATTGCTGGCTTTCTGTGTACTTTTATATCACTCTGATCTGATTTTTTAATTCAATTCCCTACATGCATTTTTTGTACTTCAGAATTATTATTGCATTAACTTAAAATGCAGATATGATGGCTCAACAAACCTCCAATAAGGTCTGTCTGGTGAAAGATATCCATCATTTTCCCAGCTTGTTAATTGATTTAACTGAGGTGAAGGGAGAGAGCAATTCCATGCATGTCATGCTTCTTTTCTCTAGATCTTCTATTATATTTAGAATATTTTAGAAGAGGGGAAAAAAAGAAGGAAAAAAAGAGAGAAAAAAAGACACTGTCCATCTTTTCATTCACTGAACAGTGTATCCATTCCAAAACTGTGCAACTTTTAAAGTTAATTTAGCTGTAATCTTCAATGTTCTGAAATTTTCTATGTCTCATAACTTTGTTGGGAAAAGGATAAGAACTATCAAAATGAGCACAGACACAATGTTTTAAGACAAACTGTAATTGTGAGATAGCCTGTCTAGTTTCAAAAGCTTGGGAAGTGCTGGTAACTCAGATAAGTTTGAGCCAGTTAACCAGCCTCTAGTTCTCGGAGGCCTTCCCTCTCCATATGTAGTGCTGGAAGTGACTACTACAGAAAAAAATCCTGAAGAATAGCACTGCTAGTTTGTTCCAGAAGGTAATATAGATTTTATGTATGACAGCAGCAGTTGCTATAGATTTTGTTTCCTTTTATTAATTGTATAAATAAACTGCAATTTACAAAATTTATTTAACAACCAGTATTTCAGATTGTATTAAAGAGCAGCAAAATATCTTAACTTTTCTTTGTGTCTGGGTGTTGTACTAATAATGTAGTATTTACCAAATAATATCTTGGGTAGAAGGCACGTAAGACTGATGTCTTGGTTTAGTAAAGCGTTTTAAATTTGAAGTTGTTCAATTATGAGTCTACAGACTTTAACGTATGCACTGTCAATTTGTGGCAGGAAGGGGAACTGCAAGAAATGTAAGATTTGTAAAATCCTATCAGTATCTGCCTGTAGCAGAAACTTGTGTTAGTCCATTGAAAAGTGGTGTAAATTAGTCATTATGAAGCAAACCTCGTATTTTTCTAAAACAGCAATTAAGGAACAGTAATGTTGGTTTTGTTAATAATCACATTTCTCTTCCTAGTCTGCTTGCTCACAGGTTAACAAATAGCATTGCTTTTCCACCGTCTCCCTAGCTTCCAGTCCTTCTTGTGATAGTGTGATGATTCTGAAAACCATATTCATCCTTCTGCATTTGTTCTGAACTACTGTGGTACCACTTGCTAACACCAATCAATCTGTGATTGACCTTGTACATGATCTGTGTGGCAGCTACTATTTTTTCCTACTACATCCTAGGCAGGGGGGTTGGAACTACATGATCCTTGGGGTCCCTTCCAACCCGGGTGATTCTGTGATTCTGTGATTCTGTGATCCTTCCAGAAACAACCTCAGATCTTACTTACAGTTCTTTAGAATAAAGTGTACTTCTTATATGCACCAAATGAAATATTACCTGACAGCCAGAAAGAAAATATTTTGTTTTTGAAAAGTTCTGGAAAGGGTGTTGCTATTCTCACAACAGTGCTTGATCCATGTGATTGAAAGCAGAGTAGTTGTGTACAACAGAAAACCGTAAAACAAACAAACAAACAAACAGGGAGAGAGGAAGAGAGTGGAATTTCACAAAGTCATCCAGAGCTACACTTGTATTTGCATCACTTACTACGTAGAATGTGTTGATGTGGGTGCTTTGTTGTATAAAATATTTGTTGAATGCAGAACATGTGATGTGGCTGAACAAGACTACTTATCTCACTGAAGCAAGAAGGCCCATGCAGAAAATAACTTATGGATGAAAACAGAGGAAAAACATTGAAGCTAGCAGAGAACTGCCTGAGGACTAGCACAAACTACTGAAACAAAGAACTTGGTGGGAGAAAAAACTCAACATGCCTTAGGAGAAACGGAAAGCTACATCCTGGAGATAAATTTGTGTGTTGACTATTTCTGATTTGCACTTGTTTAGCGAAGAGCAGAATTCAATGCTAAGAATAGCTCCCCTGAGAATTTATTCTAAGTGCTGCATCAGGCAAGAAATTCCTTCTGCCATTCTATCCCTCCCTCCTTGTCCTTTCATTTCTCCTCTTGTCTCCTGTATCTCACAGCCCAAATGCCCAAGACAACTGACTCATCCACTAGCTGCTTCTCAAGTGTGCTTTACCCACACTCTCTTTGTATCATCTAGCTGACATAGTTAACAACAAAAGCCAGGAAAACGGTTATTTAACTATCAGCAGCAGTGGTTTGTAGGCCATGTTATTTTGAACCTCTCCAGGAGCTCTGGATCGGAAATACTGTTATCTTGTTAATTGCTAGGCTAACAGTTACTCCTTATTATGAATTAAAAGAACCACTCTGTAAAATTATTAAGTTGCTTAAATTAAATTTACTGTTTATACTGGATAAATACTAGTTAGCTGAGCTTGAAATACTGTTTAGAGTTTTTATGCACATTTCTCTTTGCATTTCATTGGTAACTACTCAGTAGAGACTTGTTGTATATACAGTATAAACAAACTCCTGTCTTTGACTCATAAAGCATTGCTATGCTATCTACGTTAGCATCTTGAAGTGGGGAAGAAGAGCAGTTGCAAACAGTGATATTTATTCTGATTTCTTAGACAAATGTGTGATAGAACCCTGAATGCCTGTGTGTAATGCTAGAATATTTACATTGTCAACTGTGTACGCACACATATATATTTAACAGAAAGATATAAAGAGACAGATAAGGAGGATGCCCAATCCCTTTCTATTTCTGAATCAGCCATCGTCACTGCTCTATTATTTTAAGAGAGACGAGCTAATTATAAGGCCATTTAAATTTGCCTTCTAAATGAAACCACTGCAAAGGGTGCTGTAGCAGGATCAAGCACAGTGGCTCAGTGTTGTTACGCTATGAGAAGCATGTGACAAAAGTGTAAGGAGCTCATGACCCATATTCAGGCCACTGGGCTGGAGTGCAAGCCACATAGAAAGATACTGAGAGCAGAGACTCTGGAGCTCAGTTTTGCGGTGAATCATGAGGATGCTGCTCAGTTACAAATGAAAAAAGTGAGACATGGAGAAATGGCTACAGAAGCGATAGCATCAGATGGCAAAAAATGAAAATGAAATCTCTGGAAGTAACTCAGTAGAGTGACAGCCAGACAGCCCTGACGAGAGAATTTTCTTGAGAGTACCTCTTTAGCTAACAGTGTTAGCTGCAGGGAAAAGAGATGCATAAATGGCATAGGAGGTGTAAAGAATGCAAGAAATTCTGAGAGTGCAAATAGGAAGCAAGAACAACCTCAACAGCAGATCATGCTGGGGAAAGAGAAGGCAAATTGGCAGGAGTGGACTAGTTCATATGCATTAGTAATTATGACTATAGTAAAAGTCGTTCATCAGTGTCTATAAACACAGGCCAATATTTGAGCCATTCACTCCAGTTACATAACATAAGCAAGATAAAAGAGAGTGCATGGTATCAGAGAAGCAAAGAAAGAATCACATTAGAGCTAGGAGCCAAATCACAATCTAGACTTGACAGATCAAGGGCACATGGGACATCCTCTGCATTTGCAAATCCTGAAAATATTTACTCTGAGGAGCATATAAAAGAAGTACCTGTGTAAATAAGGCATCCAAAAAGTGAAGGGAGATACCTGTAGCCTTCCACCTTTCACGTTTACTAAGTGTGCTGTGTTTGCTCTCTGCATGCAGTCACTAAGGCCTTGAATATTTCTGCCTGTGCTTTCTTTCTAGGATTAGGCATGCAACAGAAGTGAGGAAGCCTGATGACAGCGGGGTTTCCAGGAGCTGCCATCAGCATCTGTGCATGAGACTTGGCAGGCACAGGAAGCAGGGGGGCATACCATGGTGCACCGTTTACATCAGTTAAATATTCTTTAAAAAACAAAACAAAACAAAAAATAACACAAAAAACCCAATTACAGTTTATCTGTTGCTAAAAACATTACATTTGTTTAGCTGTTTAACCATTAAAGGTATTTCAGGCATTACTCACTTTATGAATTAAATACAGACTCAGGATTATTTCCATGAGAAATATGTTCCTATAATTTATTCAGAAAAATTTTCAAATTATCTTAAAACTATATATTAATCTTTTATGAATAAATTAATCTATACTGACTTTATATCATAGGAGAGTCTTTAAAAGCCTTGTCATTACAGTTCACGGTAAAGTAATATAAGCATGGACTGAAGGTGTAGGATAGATGTGCTGAGACGTACTGTAACAGTGAGAAACATAATCAGATTTTTATATAGTACTTCTCTCTTACATGCATTTCGGACACTGGGTTGCACATATATGCCTGAAAGTGTATGTATGCATTATATATTCCACACACATGTCTACACAGGCTTATTTATATGTGCACATACATGCATATGTGTCTTCAGTGTAAAAACAGCCAAATTTTAACTCAGTAATGTGTCTTATTAGAAATACGTTTGAAATTAATTTCAGTCAAGTTTTCAGTGGTTAACATAATTTGCGTGCTTGTAAAATTGAGTTATAATCTACAAGCAAAAGGTGAAAGAAGATTCTGCTCCCAGTTCCAATTATGTTCTTTGGAAATGAAATGTCCTTATGTTCTATATTCTGCAAGGGCACATGATCTGTGTCTATTTTCAGCTAACATCTCCTCACATGGTGGCCTAAAAATAGGCCAGCTATGAGCTTTAAATAATGGCTCAGGAAGGGTATTAACCTCTTTCTCACATTCTAAGTTTGTCACATTGCTGTAAGTATCAATATTTTGAAGAAGGTTTCTTGTGTTGGAGAATGACGAAGCAAACTACATACATGCCAGCTCTGTTCAGCAGCATTAGAGATGTCATAGCCTCTTAATTCTTTTCAAGGTCTGTTATATATTAAGCTATCTACACATAATATCAACAGCAATTCTCTTCCTCTCTGTAGGGCATTTATTTTGTGCCAGCTGCTAAAAACGATGAGATAGTTTATATCTAGCTCTTACTGATGGGAGTCATTCTATTTTTGGTGAAATATGGATGATCATGAAAAGTAGTGTTTGCATAAATAAGTGAGTATAAAATGTGTAGCAATGAGAGGTACAGTAAGTAGCTCGACTTTTCTTTTGCAGATGCTGGATGCATGTACAAGCCAGTGTATTTTCCAAACAACCTGCTGTCCAACTACCACAGCATAATGCTCTCATCAGGAACACTTTTCAAATAATTCTAAACAGTTGCATTCTTTCTCTCTCTCTCTCTCTCTCTCTCTCTCCCTCTCTCACACACACACAGAATCAGACAGTATAGCCCAGGTTGGAAGGGACCTCAAGGATCATGAATCTCCAACCCCCCTGCCACAGGTAGGACCACCAGACTCCCCATTTAATTCTAGACCAGGCTGCCCAGGACCCCATCCAACCTGGCCTTGAACACCTCTAGGATGGGGCATCCACAACCTCTCTTCTGGCAGCCTTAGCACCTCACCACTCTTTCTGTGAAGAATTTCCCCCTGACATTCAACCTAAATCTTCCCTCCCTCAACTTAAAACCATTTCTTGTCCTGCAGTTATCATTCCTTTCAAAGAGTTGAAAACGAGCTCTCTCTTTTTTTAATACAGATTCCTCTTTGCTTCCTGATTTTCAGTTCTTCACTATTTCAAATTCCCTACAATGAGTTAAATTTATTTTAAGTACATATAAATGACATTCACAAGACCACAGAAATGAAATGAAAACTGTTCATTACAAAGAATGTGTCTTGTTTTTATATACATAAGCACATAGGTACTTTTTTATCTACAGAATTATTTAGCCTTCTATCAAGGTGCAGCGTATTGTTTCTAGTATACTGCAATGATCAGAGTGCACAAACACACAGCGGTCAGCTCTAAGACATGCAACTGTATGAGCTTTAGGCACTTTATTAATATCTTCTCAACTAACTTCTGAGTTTTCATTTTTCACAAATGGGAGAAATGAAATATGGATTTATTCTTGAGAAAATTAACAAAACTAGGAGATGAAAATGTTAGGGAAAATCCATGTAAGTAAGTGCTGCTAAGGCTGGTTTTGGATCCAGCCTCTAAACTTTCATCCCAAAAGATGAAAACAGCATCTAAAAATCTTTACCTTGAACTCAGCCAAGGAACTACTGGGAAGTATGCATTGGTACTCAGAGTACATGAACTGGAGTCTCTGCAGCAGCTTTTAACTCCACTCACCTCCAACAATCTTATATCTCAGTAATTTAAGTGAGGAAGATTCTTGTTGATCACTAAAAACACCTAAGTTCCTTCAGTATTTGACACTTATCTTCAAATTAAATTCAAAACCTTCTGCATACATATCTACACTTTATCTCATTATCTGTCTACTTATGTGCCATTTCAAGCACTAATACAGGACACAGACCACCCTTTGGAAAAGCAAAGATGTATCACAGAATCATAGAATCACAAGGTTGGAAAGGACCTGCAAGATCATCTAGTCCAACCATCTTCTCATGACCAATGCTACCACAAACTGAACCATATCTCGCAGCTCCTCATTCAGACACCACTTGAACACTGTCAGGGACGGTGACTCCACCACATCCCTGGGCAGTCATTCCAGTGCCTGACCACTCTTTGAGAGAAAAAGTTTTTCCTTATGTCTAATCTAAACCTCCTCTGGTACAAATTGCGGCCATTTCCCCGTGTCCTGTTCGTTGCCTGGGAGAAGAGGCCAAACCCCTCCTCATCACAGCCTCCCTTCAGGAAGTTGCAGAGTGCAATGAGGTCTCCCCTGAGCCTCCTCTTCTCCAGACTGAACAATTCCAGCTCCCTCAGCTGCTCCTCATAAGACTTGTGTTCCAGACTCCTCACCAGTTTCGTTGCCCTTCTCTGGAGACGTTCCAGGGCCTCAAAGTCTTTCTTGTAGTGAGGGGCCCAAAACTGAACACAGTACTCGAGGTGCGGCCTCACCAGTGTTGAGCACAGGGGGATGATCACCTCCCTGCTCCTGCTGGCCACACTATGTACTATCAGAGGTGCAGGTTATCAGTAAACAAAACTTTTTTTTTGAAAACTCATGTGACATCCCTTAAAGGCTCTTCATCAACTAGGGCTGTATTACACTTACATGGAGAAGTTTGCAGATGAGGAAAAGCAATCACAGTGTTAAAAAACTTACGTACAGAAAACTAACTCAGAAGTCGTCAGAAGTTCTTTGCTTCTATTTTTACCATCCTAAAAATTAGCAACTCCATTTATAATTGCAAGAGCATAGTCAGATCTAATAGGAATGAACATACTGTGGTAAGCACTGTCTAATGTGCCTTAACTTTAACTGCCTTTTAGCAGAAGCCACATGAGGAAAAAGAAAATAAAAAAGCCTATTTCTTTCAATCCTCCCCTTAGTACCACTCAAGTATCAACAAAACAATCCTTCAGTCCACTAAAAACTGAGACAGAACAGACACTTGGAAGTGTGATCTTGGACTCAAGTCAGGCAATGGTGCAGAATTCTCCTCCGTGGGACAGCACTGCTATTGCATTAGCTGCTGTTCTCTCAGTGAACTGGACAGGGTTCCGGGGAAAGCCTTCCTGCTTCTGCTCTTCAGATCCTTGAAAAGCAGTCCAGGCAAGAGCAAGTACAGACTGGACTTACACTTCTGTAGCTGGCTTTGAGAGTATTTAGTTTGCATCCCAATAGTCTGGTACTTTTCTCAAAAGACATCTTTTAACACTTTTAACAAGAAAACAACGGCACTAAGATTTCGGATTTGATTTAACTTAGTATTTTAGAAGAGCTCATGAAAGAACTGTCATGTCTGAAATATTTATTGAACAGTTATTACAAAAGAATATCGTAGATGCAGTAACAAGTCTGTTGAAAATCGTAATTACTGAGAGCTGTCAGTGTATTATTATCTGTATTATTGGAAGCAGTTATATCTTGAACTTGCCAAAGCATGTCGCAGCTCAAGATGGATTTGCTAACAAAGACATTAAACACAGAAGGGACTCTGATAAAAGTTTTTGGAATACGTGCTGCAGTGATGAAAGTGATTGGTAATTCGAAAGCTGTGTCCCACCTACAGCATGGACACGTGTATGAGCATGTGCCAAGGAGCAAACATACTCCCCACAATGCAGGAAATAATTTTAGCTTCATTTTCTCAGATTCCTAGGAATCAAATTTGAGACTTCAAACAGAGCATTTCTGTGTCATACCTGGTAGTGCAGAGTATCCTAAAGCACAGTAAAATCCAGTCACCTGGTGACCGTGGGCCAATTTCCAACATAAACCCTGCCTATTTATTACTGTTCTCAAATTTATATCTTAGTAACATTCCTTTCAAAGAGACTTTTAGAGCTTTGCTTAAGCCTGCTCTGCAGAACTGGTCATCATCTGGGAATACGTTAAACAGATACGAAAAATAGCAATGCTTTTCTTTTTTTTTTCTTCAGAATTTGTCAAATAAGTATCGCTCCAGTATACCAGTATACTAGCATTTATTCTGGAAGACTGATGTGCTGCATAATTCATTCATGATTTCAGTACACCAGAGGTTATGTTGAACTGAGGTTATGTTTTATCCATGACTATGTGGAAAAGCTCTTTAATGCACTAGATAAAGAGGTATTCATTCTTTCCACGAAACTATATAAAGAGATACTTAAATGACTTCCTGTATGACTACATCTATAATTCTGATGCATTTTCTCTACTTCCCCTCCTAAGCTTCTACCAAGGTCTAGTGTATATAAAAATACATAAAATGCAATCCATTACAATGAAATTATTACTTCTTTTATGACCCTAAAAGCATGGACATAGGTTGTTACTGAAGTGAAATATCTGTAATTTGCAATAACTTAATACTGATATTTAATATTGATTTTGTTACTTTAATGTTTTTTAATAAACTCATTTTATTTTTTACTATTATGTTAATTTTCAATGGCATGTATCCGAAAATCATAATGACTACATTATTAAAAAGGATTAAAGCTTACCATGCTCAAATTACATCACATTTCAGCCTCATATTAACTTTGGAGTTGTTTCTTCATTGTTCATAGAAGCATAGCACAGTCCAAACAGGAATATAATATCTTGTGATTTCTAAAGACCAGTATGAAATATAACAAAAAATACTACAAGAGGAAGTAAATTCTAATGGGGAAAAGGAGAAAGTTAGCTGAAAAGAACAGTGAACTTACTGAATTGATAATTTTTTGAATTCATTTTGAAAGTCCAAATATTTTCCCTACAAATATACTTAATTTGTCAAGATGTAAAAAACAAATCTCTTTCTAGTAAGCTTTCATTTTAGTTACTGTTACGAAAGTATAAATCCAGCAACAGAAGCTTTCCCTTATTCTGTTATGAATGCACCTCCCTTACAAGAAATGTTACTAAATGCTGCAACTCTACCATTCTACCAGATCCATTAGGTGCCATTAACTTACTTATACTCACTATCCTTATGGGAAAACAAGAGACAAGAACTTCATCCAGTTCTGCTCACGTTCAGAAAGGGTACTGTCTAAAAATGAAGAAGCTTGTAAAAAGGAAACTAAAAAGAGCTTCATAAGGGCTGGTAGGAGATTACTAATGGAGTGCTAAATTAAGTGAAATAAGTCAGCAAATACATAAAGTAATGTATCCATTACCTCTTGCCTCTAACAATTATAATAGAAAAATGTAAACCCAGTAGTTGGCAGTGATTTAAAAAGAACACTAATGTTTGGAATTTTAGGAAAAGAATAATGAATATTATTAAAATATCAGCATGCTGGGTGCAGATCTGGTACAGTAGAGCTGGGAAAAAAAATATCAGGGAATGGCAACGAAGATGATCATGGAGGTGAGCTGGCTTTTATGCAAAAATAATTAAGAATAGAGCACTATATCCTCAAAAAAATACAATTCAATAATGTTACCATAAAAGTTTATGCAATCATAACTAGCATACAAAGACTGAATAGGAATTGTCTGTATCCTCACTTTCTTTTTTTGAGGCCATCTAAATCTAATAAACAGTGGGAGCTGTATTCAAACCCAAGAAAAAGAAGGGTACAGGTCTGTGTTCCTTGTCAAAAGATGTTGCGTTTACAGAAAGATTACACAGGTTCAAGAGGAATGTAAGTAAATAATTGGAAGATATATCAATTAAGGATTACTCAATAGACAAATCACATCACTTGCAGAGTATCCTCTGAATTTGAAAAAGCTGGAGTCTAGGAGAGCCTTCAAGGGAAATACCATAGTCACCCTGTCCTTTGCTGTTCTCTGGGTATCCTCTTACAGGCACTGCTGGAGAGGCTGGAGGCTTAGGCAGAACCCACAGCTGAGCCACTTCGGCTATTCTTAAATTTTTTTCTTTGATGAAACTTCTTATGTTTGTCTTTTAATTTTTGTAATTCAGCCGTCATTTTTGAAGAGATTTCTCTTAGCTCTGTGTTGCTGGATTTTTTTTTTCCTATTTTTGTTGTTGTTGTTTTGTTGTTTGGTTATTTTTTGCTTGACTGTACCATCTCTTTTTTATGTTGTGACACTTAGAAAGACTCCATTTAAATTTAAATACCTTACCATACCAGATGATTTTCAAACATGTATCTGAATTAAAAGAACATGAACTACAGAAAACTTCACATCTCTACATGCTGAAGGACCAGAGCCAATATGTGTAAAAGGAAAACATGCTAATTGCAGCCTCTTGCTAATTACTGCCTTGAAAAATAAGGGAAGGAGATAGTTAACTGCAAATGTTTTCAAAGATGGAAGGTATCTTGTAAGACAACAACTGTTTGAAGACAAAGCTTTTTTTAAAATTGATTGACTATATTTTCTCTGCAATGAAACTAGGATGTGTGTGGGGGGTTGCATATACAGGGGGAGCTCGATGATCAGTTCAGATGTAATACAGAACTTCTACACAGCTGCAATAGGTTCAATGAACCTGCATGATCTGGAAGAGTCTTTCCACCTCTATAAAAAATGTAACTGCTGAGAGTTTCCCTACTATTTGATTCCCAGGAAGGCTGGACAGTTACTATCAGATAACTCTCTCTGTGAAAAAGGAGATAAGCTTTTCAGTAGGAGTGAAATTCCTCACTTTTCCTCGAAGAACGCCTTTCCTTATGAGCACACAGCAGCATACTACATATGGCTATGTATGCTTAATACAGTTGGAATATGTGGAGTTAAGGATATCCAGTTAGTATGCTCAAATCACGTAATTCAACCAAGGAGAAGTTAAGGTTTGTTAGTCCCACATTCTGATACATGTCTAACTTTAATCCATTGAACTTAATATCTTTGTTAAAACAAGTGTGTCCTTAAATGATAAAGGTCAGCTGCCACTTGGTTTTTACCAGGCACTTTACTCAGATATGATGCACTTAGGGAGCACTGGAAAAAAAAAAACCAGAAATGTTCAGGATTCTTTTTTTCTTTCTTTCTTTTCTGCTACCCAACAAAGATCACCATACACAAATATGAAGCAAACCTTTTTAAAACTTTTTTTGTGCACTATTTTGTGTGGCTTCTTTTCTGCATACTCTAAGAGAACAAAACATGGTCTCAGTATAGTGTCCTAAGTTACTTTCATCATGCTGCATATGCACAGTGGAGACTAAATGCTTAATTCTTGCCCTACACTAAATATAGAGTACATTAAAATACAGAAGTCATTAAAAAATTCTTTCAATTATGCAACTGTACTACTGCCTGCACATTATAGCCTTGTACAGTTACTGGCAATGGTATATCCTGTCCAAAAAAAAAAAAAAAAAGTTGTGTTGTACTCTTAAAAGGGTCTAATTTATTATCCATTGGTAACACTGAAAAGTCACTATTTGCCTTATAAAACTGTGCATACTGAAGTGGTAGCTAACACTGAATTTAAAACAGCTAAAATAAGCACGCATCCAAGTGGCATTTTCAGGGCACAGTGCTAGAGTTACTGCTAGAATTGAGAGAGATGCGTTGGAAAACCTGCTCTCTCACTGCCACCATCAAATTCTTATGTTTTTGTTTTGTTTTGCTTTGTATTTTTTATTTCTGGTGACATATTTTTCTGGAAACCACTATGTTGCCATTAGTACAGTGTGCAACTTGATTGTAATCCTCAATGAATGCACTATACTAATAAATACATTTTTCTGAGATAATAAATAGAACAAAGAAATCATCCTAAGTACTGCATGACTGTACAGCAAAACCAGAAACCACGCCTTCAGTGAAATTCCACTCTTAATGTTTTTAGTCACTCATTAATTTTTGAACATTTTTATGCCTGATCTCTCCCTAGAAGTGCTTTTTAGTTTTGTTTATGATTGAATAAATTTGTCATGCTTCTCTTGAGCGGTAATAAAATTTTTAAAAAGGAAGGAATGAGGAAACAGGAGACAGGGAAGTGGGAAATAAGGAAATAAAAATGGGATTGGTGTAAGGAGGAAATGAGAAAGCTAATTAGGGTGCTGCAATACAAAATTGTTCTTAGTACCAGAAGACTTGGAACTAGAAAGGTATTATACTTCATTTATGGATAATTTTTTTCCTTTAAAACATATAATGTTTCTGATGTCAATGACTGATGAGTTTGTATATGCACTCAATTTTTCAAAAGAACGTAAACTCCGTACTAGCTAAAATTTTTATTTTGCCCATCACTGTAGTGTAGAGATAATTTACAGACTTCTCCTGTCCTACATGGTAGATTTTTATAGTGCATTTTCTTGTTGACATTTCCAAATATACCAAGGGTAGCCTCAGGGTAGATTGGCAGAGGAAGTTTAGAAACCAGAGACCTCCACCTGCCCTCCAAACTGCTTACAAATCCACAGCAAGAGAGGCTACACGTATGTTAGGGAATTACCTGAGCACTGGAATTCAGTAATCTATACCGCCTAACTGTTAGAAAAATTGTTGTTTGTTCTGGTACCGACTTGAATCATGTAGCATTTATCCAGCAGTCTTGAGCACAGTCTACCATTCTCAGCAGGTAGTTTCTAAGGATGGAGGTTGCTATCAGGCTTTAGTAACACTGGCACGGCCAAACTGTGCCAACAGGCTTTAGAAGCCCAAGAGCAGGAATGGATGGTATTGTTTCTTACAATTTGAATACCCCACCTATTTTAAATATGGAACTTGACTAATGTTTAATAGGAATTGCATAACATGTTTTGACATGTTCTCACTGCGAACAGTTGGACTCGATGGAATAGACAAACCATCACAGACCTACGTTCTTCTTAATCCACTAAAGACGTTAGAAAGGAATAAACACATATCTTTCAAAGATTATGGATATCCTACTGTGCTCTGACGGGAGTTAAAATTACATGTTATGCTTTGCTCTGTATGGAGTTTTATATGCCCATTACCAGCAGCATTTCTACCTTGGCAGAGCATAGTAAAATGCACAATTTGGTATTACAGGTTTCCCCACAGACTATTTATCCTTTATTCTCCTCATATTTTTTTTTCTCTTCTTTTTTCCGTCTCTATGCTTTTTTCTCTCTGAATATTTCAATTATTTTTTTCCTCCTCTTTTTAGTAGAAGATTTCAGCAGATTGATAATACAAACATCCTTGCATAGGCCAGCCATGAACACCATCCAATTGAAGATAGTCACTTGTATGTTCTGAGTAAGTAGCATGTAAGAAGCATGTTCTGATTAAGAAGCATCCCAAGCATGTCACCGAAGAAAATTTCAAGTGCTTACGCATGTAATATACAACACAATTTTTTAAAAAAACAAAACCATTCTTGAAACTTGGGTTTAAAAATATAAGAACTTTTTTCATGGCTTGTACTTCAGATTTGAACTGTCTTATCTGGCAGTAAAGACAGGAAGTAAAAACCATCTTAACCAAGGATACTACTTCTACTTTACAGCTTTACTGATGGCTTTCAGAGGTTTCACCAACATAGATTGTCTGTCAGTAAGTAGGCAGCAGGTAATGTCTTTCACTCCAAACCATTCCAGTTCGGTCTCTGTCTTATAGAATGGCAGAAGACCACGAGTTATCTCAACAATTAAGGATGGCATGTTACTCTTTTTAATTTTCTAACATAAAGTTCATTTATTTTCTAATGTAAAGATGCTGTACTGTCCATCCCTTGCTGTGGCCTCATGCAAGATAGATGGTCAAATCAGGTTAAGTATTATAGAACAGAATCAGAAAAACCGCAAAGATGTGGAATGTTCCCATCCTACAAAGAATCGCTTGAATGCTCTAATCTTACCTCCCGAAGAGGGTCATTGAGCTCATTGAGAATGTTTTCCTCATCGAAGATCTTGCCTTGATAGCGGTGCTCATAGTAGTCATGGATCTTCTGGCGCATTTCAGCAGGTAATTTGTGGAATGACATGTACTGTTCCACTTGTTTGTACTGTCAGGAGGAGAAAAGGAAGAATCATTAATCTCTCCAAATTTTTAATAATTTCAATGCACTTACTAAATGAAAATTTATTCATGTGCCCACTTATGCCTTATATATGTTTATAAAGATATCAGAGGACCCTAAAACAAAAACGAGTTAATTTAGTATAACTGTTATTGAAGTGACAACAAAACTGTTGAAAATTATGGAAACTGCCTCTAGTGATGATGTTAATATTCATATTAACACATGATTTTTTGAAGACAACCCCTCACACCTTGTCTTCCCTAAATTTCTAGTTGTGAAACTACACTGCCACCATTTTTAGCTCAGTCCATGCAGAAGTCAGGAAAACCATACATACTGCCCATCTAATTCTCTAGTGCTTCATTCAGGGGACAGCTTCAATCATGAAATTTCAGAAACTGGATATGCTGAATTAATCTATGACCTGTTAGTGCTGTGTATGTTAATAAGATGATTGAAGAAAAAAAAAGCTACAATATATGGAGATGATAAAGCAGAAGGTATTCCTTAGAAAGAACAAAGAGAAGAGAGGCGAACTAGTAAAATAGCTATGGAATCAGGAAACAGAAAGTAGGGAAAAGAGAGAGATGCCAGGATCTCACCTGATTCACTTTGTGTGCTAGGTTTCCTGGCTTCTAGAAGCTCTGTATGCCACAAATGGTCAAATACTGTTTCTTATGCATAGTTTTTTGTTTTTTGTTTTTTTTTTTAATCCCATGTATTTGGCATTTTTAACTGTTTTAAATGAAAAAGTCAATGAGGGCTTAATTAAGACCAGCATCCCTGTAGACCAATTAAATTAATTTATACTGTACATGCAATCCTTATGAGCTGCTGCATATATTCTTTAACCTGCATAAATTAATTCTGCTGCAATTCAATTTAATTTTTGTTTTGCAATGTGGAAAAAAAATTAGAAGGGACCACATGTATAACAAGCATTCCCTAAATAAGAAGAAAGTAACTTTGCATGGGGCTATTTAACAATATATGATGAATATGTAAGTCTGAGTTAAGGTCTGTACAGCTTTATTGCACCTCTGAAGCAAGAATTATTCCCCCTATGTGTTAAGTGAGATTTAAATTTGCTTGCCCATCAGTGGTTTCTTCTCTGATAAGGAAAAAATTATCCATCCATTTTGGGTGCGAATCAGACTTCTGGGACAGTCATAGTCTCACATAGACAAGGTATTGGTAGTAAAATTATTCTAATAATCACTTCAGCTCATCTAGGTATGGATTTAGTGGGAGGGAGTGGAGCTCAGATCCACGTGTGTTCTATGTGTCTGACTGTCCTGCTGCTGCTCTCATTCTTCTGCAGTTTCTCCATAGCTAAAGAGAAGATGCTGTGCTGTCCAACCCTTGCTGTAGCCTCACGCAAGAATGATATGTAACTTTTGTCATAACACACAGGTAGGGAACAGATGTCACCATGCACTGCAGCATGGGGCTGCACCCGTGTACCCAATCTTATTTGTAAACTAGTATGCTTGAGCAATGATAATAAACAATATTCTTTGCTAATGTACATTAAATTGAGATAGTCAGGATATAATGCAAGAGAATTGCAAAGGACATTTTTATCAGAATAACCTTGAGGAAGAGAACATTTATGCTGAAAGCAATTTGCTTTGCCAGCAGTTTACACTTCTCCCTTTCATTAGATCTGTTATTTGAATAGGTGCTTTCTCCCAGACGGGCTAGTACTTTTCTCTACCACGGATTATGCTTATAAAAGAGAATTTTAGGGCAACAGTAAAAATAGTACTAGTAGGAATGTAGTGCTAATCACTTGTGTGCCATAAAATATTTCCATGTTAATAACTCGCAGCATAATAGGAACATCTGCATATTAGCAACTTTTACATTTTGAACGTATATGAATCTTTATGAAGCTAAAGCCTCCCAGAAATATTTAACTATCTAAAACTTCTCAATGTCAAAATATCTGAGCCTGAGTACACAATATATTATTATTCAGCAAAAGAGCTTTTTCTAACCTTTTTCAGTGTGATTTTAACTCATATTCTGCATTGTTCATGTTACTACTATTCCCTTCTTGACATTGTGACATAGTACTCATGTGACATGATCTGTCAAAACTTTTAACTTATTCTTTTCTTTCACTAACACAGCCCAAGTCACGATTATTTTTTTCTTTCTAGAATATTCTTTCAGTCCAGAAAAGAAAAGTTATTTATTTCAGTCTGCTATATGTCACTGGTATTACTGAGTGTTCAGGAGAACAATTGTCAATGTAGTTTGTCACAATTCAATTGCAAAAAAAATCTGCTAAAATGAAGATATAAAAAGAAAGCGAAGTTAGTGTAGTTATTTTATGTAGTAGAACACTAATGTGTTCCAAGTTAATTTTGAATGACGCAATGACACTTTTTATTTGGGTACCACATTCATCCAAAATGGTCAGAAATATATGTATTTTTACCATTCAACATTTATTTGTTTAATTATCCTCACAAGAATGATGTAAATCGCATAAAGAGACCTAAATTATTTTCTGGAAAAAATAAATGTTAAAAAAAAAATTAAAATTAAAATTCTCACAGGATTATGAATACTCTTAATAAGTATGTCAATTCATAAGATTACCTGGTATGTCTAAGTGAGATTTTACATCTAAAACAGATCTAAAATAGAGAATTGTCAGTAAGTTACATTTTGTCAAAATTTTGTATTTGGTTTGTATTTAAAAGAGTTGTAGCTGATCCTGAATCATCCATCAGAGTTGACACTTGAATTACTCTCTTCATATGTGAATGGAATAATTTTTAATGACTCTTTGCATCATACTGTACACTTTTCTTTCAACACAGAAAATTTTGGTTGGCTCATTAGTTTGTTTTAATTTGATTTATTCAGAGTATCAGTGGGAAAAAAATGGTACCTCTAGCTTTTCTTATATCTGTGTAAAAAAATCTGTGTTTCAGACACACAGAATTTCCCTCAAACCTAATTGTGGGATTTTTGGCCTTCCTTATACCACGTGACAGCCACAGTCTGTATTAAAAACATAGAAAATTTTGTGAAAACATTCTCTTTAAAGTTCAAATTGCCAGATGTGGAAGAGCACTACATTTTACACGGAAGATGATTTAGTAAAGGATTCGCCATGTGCACATCTCCCCAGTAGACTCTGCTTTCTATGGATATGACAAACGTCTCAAAAGACAGTGACAAACTACTTCTGACTCCAGTGGGAGAGAAATAACACATCCTTGCTCTACAGTAAAGCCTGATAAGACGAAGGAAACCTATGGTAAAGCTTTTAAAATGAGAACATCATTACCTTGTGTCATGGTATTACACCCAAGTATGAGCTTATTTCAAAAACTCTGAACAGTTGACTTCTATGTTTTTTAGAAATCAAATGCTTTCAAGCTTCTTTAGAAAACCTGTTAATGAATAGTAATTCAGCTATCTCTATAAATGAAAAGATTGCAGTCTTTCTGTCTTTTCCCTATCAGTTGGTTTATCTGAACTACAGAAAGCTTTACACGCCCTACTTGGTGCAATTTTAAAATGCCTTTAACATCTATACCAATACTTTCTGGGTACCACCTCTTTAGTAATTCCAAAATGTTGAAAGTTAAGCAGGTAGGGAAGAAGGCTGAACCCTTGACTTGCACAGGGGTCTTCTTCTAGAGTTCTGTCAGGAAAAGTATGTATGGAAACTGGAAGAAAAATTAGGCAACATGTCAGGAACACAAAAGATGATGTTTGCCATTATAAGGATATAATTAGTGTGGCCAAAATACAATTAGAGTTGAAGCTGGTCAGTACTGTGGGGCACAGTAAATAACAGCTTTTAAAAAATATTATAATGGCAAAAGGAGGATAAGAGATAATAATGATTTCTTATTTGATGAGGGTGGGCACCTTACAAATAGGGACACTGATACAGTAGAAATACTTAATGTTTTCTTTGCCTTTGTCTTCATCGCTAATTATGAGTGCTGAGACTGCTGGCACCCTGAACTGGAGGACTGTGATTGAGGTAATGGTAAGCACCCAGTCAACCCTAACTTATGCAGCATTTGATTCTCCAGTTGGATGCATGTAAATCTATGGGGCCTGACTGAATTAATCCCTGGGTATTAAAAGAGCTAGATTATATTATTCTGAGACTTCTCTCAATGTTTTCAATGGTCTTGGGAATCTGGAGAGATCCCTATTGGCTGGAAGCTGGCAACTGCCTGACCTAGTTTTCAAGAAGAGCAAAGAAAGTAGATACTGGCAATTACAGGCCTGCCAGTCTCACATTGTTGCCTGGTAAAATCATTGAGAAGATTATTCTACAAGTTACTGAAAACCATGCGAAAGAAAACACAAAACATTGATCATAGCCTACATAGGTTCACAAAGGGAAAGTCCTGTTTAATGAACTAGATTTGTTTTTATGATAAGGTCGTCCACTCAGTTGACCAAGGGAAGCCAGCTAATGTAATGACTTTGAATTTAATCAATGCTTCAGCACCCTTCTGGACAAATTGTCTAGCATACAGCTAGACAAATACATAGTACAGTGGGTGAACAACTGGCTTACAGGTTGGGCTCAAAGGATTACAGTAAATGGGGTTACATCAGGGTGGTCAGTCATGGTGGGTTCCACAAAGCTCCCTGTTAAGGCCAGTTCTCTTTAATAAAAATGATCTGGTAGCAGAACACAAACACATAAGTTTGCTGATAACACTAAATTAGGAGGAGCTGTTGAGTTCATCGGAGGTCCAGGAGGTCAGGAAGTCTTACAGATTCTATCTAGACAGACTACAGGGCTAGGCAACCACCAACAACATAAATTTTAACAAGTACCAGATTCTGCACCTGGAATGGGGCAACTCTGTTTATATGTTCGGACTGTGAGACGAAAGCAGCCTCATAGAAAGGGATCTGTGGTTCCTGGTTGACAGCAAGTTGAATCTGAGTCAGCAGTGTGCCCTGGCAGCTCAAAGGGCCAACCATACTCTGGGAGATGCACCATGCCCAGCACTGCCACAGGTGAGGGAAGGGCTTGTCTCCTCTGCTCTGTGCTGTGCAGCCTCACCTCCAGCACTGGGCACAGTTTTGGGTGTTGGGGAAAGGTTCTTGTTGAAACAGGCAAGAGACAAGTGGATTTCAAAGTTAAGTACTTGTTTTCACTGAAGAACATCATCCACTACTAACTGCTTCTTGCTATTTCAGCTATCAAAATATTCATGGGCTCCTTGTACACAGAAAAATTTTCCTTCTATGTTCCTTCAGCCAATGGTGAGTAGTATGGCACCGATCACAGTTCTAAGTGGACTCAATTTATGTGTTGAAATTTATGCTCCTTCCCTTCCTGCCAAAGGCAAATGAGCAAAATGAGATCTTTTTAATAAAGATCTGCAAGTGAAGCAAAACCAATATTTCAAAATGAAGACAGTATCCCAATAAAGTAAATATGCAAATAAAACCAGTGTAACAGAAACTTGAAGTCATCTCTCATAAGGTATTTTAACATGTAAGTTGTACCTGTCAGTGCCTTTTTCTTTCTATTTCATAACTACTATTGCCTTTTCTAGCTGAAAGAAAAACAGTCCTAAAAATCTCTACAGCTCACAGTTCATCCTTCCATACACTGAACCATAAAAAGATATAAAAGACATGAATAGTATCAGTTAAAAACTATGGAACTAATGATATTATTAATGTACATATTCTTGTACATTTAGATAGTAAGTATGTAGGTACCTAGAGGTACCTGGACTTTACATGTACCCAGTCACTCTTAAGCTACTTCAATTCTTTAAGGAATAAGATTTTTTTCCAAAATGTCAGCACTCAGCAACTCTGATTTCTGACTAGTTTTTCAAGGGACTAGTTCCCTGTAACTTCTATTGACAATATGAGTTGAATGATAACCCTTTTGCACTTGTCCTCAGCAATTTCTACTCTTTGGAACGCTTCTCCAGTTTTTACGTATGACACACAGATGACATATTTTGCAGATGACAAAATAAAATGAATGACATGCAGACAGGCTAGAATACAAACACCAAACAATGGCAAAAAACAAAACAAGGAAAGAATGCTTTACTGAAGTCCCATAAGTCAATGAATTTGTTCCCTTATCATTGCTAAACCTCACCTCAGCTGTCTTCTTCTAAAAATATATCAGGCAATATCAAAGTAGACTTTCTCCATGAATTCTCTAAAAATGCTTCTCCAAAAAGTTCATTTAGATAGCTCTGAATTTTATTTTGAATTTCAGTCTAAATGTATGCAGACAGTTTAAAACAAATAATGCCTAAGAGAAATTTATCCAACAGCTCTGAAAGTTCCTGTCCTGTCCACATCATCTCCCAACTTACAGCTAGAGTTTGTACTAGTACATGAGACCTTGGATTTTGAAGCACCAAATTTCATCCTGCTCCTAATAATTCACCCCTCAAAACTGAACTGATTATTTCTTTAAAGTATGTTGATCTCTATGTGCTATAAGTATTTAAAGTTTTATATCATCTTAAGCTTTATAGAACTATTTAACTCACATTGAGGATTATTCCTCAAGGTATTATGCAAACTTCACGACAACACCATTCCTTAAGGTATTTTTAAGTAGACTTGCTCCAGTCTGAAGAACTTGTAGTGGAATAAGAGAAAGCAGAGGAATTTTTTGTCTTAAAACAGCTTTGTTTGTGAGAGCAGAATGAGGTCTGCATACCCTAAAGCAAATCAGTTTTGTGAGGATGACAGGTTATGCTCTACTTGACAAATGTCACACAGAAGATACCCCACAGACTTCTTACACATACTAATACTTAAATAAGTTTCTTTGTAATTTTTCCTCTAGTAGTAGTTTCAAAACATCAAGCATGTCAAAGGGCAGCAGATCTGCTTATAACCAAAACTGTACATTTAACAGAAACTTAGAATTCCAAAACTTAGACTGCTCTCTTTCTGTGAAAAATGTGAGGTTAGTAGTGCGACATCTGCATTCAGCTTTCTAAAAGTCAAGACTCTGATTCAAAGCAGCGTCTGATTCCCTCTGTTGCAAGCAGAAAGAGATATGATGGGGTAATTCATCTCACTCTAAAATTACTGTCTTGCATGGATGGAATACATTCACCTTTGCCATGCTTCTCTCTCCCTCTTTATTGACTCTAGGGGAGCTCCTAATGACTAGCACCGATCAGTTAGCTAAATTAGGTGAAATGGATTCTAACTCAAAACATTTTCATGTCATCAACTGTAACTATTGTCTTAAAATATAAGGCTTTATGTTGTGATACATAGCATCTGATCCAACAGGAAAATACTAAGGGATTTTCCCTTACAACCGTGCTTTTAAAATTTTAGTCTTAAAAAAGAAAATAAATATGGTTATCAGATGACAAAAGTTAACGCTAAAGCAAGGCACTGATGAGCCTTCTGTTAACAAATATCGTGAGAGGATTTTATATTTGTGCTTCAAATTCTAAATGGAATAAGCAGACAGGTACAGTACATTGGAAGGGCAATAAATGAGGTTCTCTCTGAATCAACATAAGGCAAAGCTAATTAAACTTGTAAGTCAAAACTTCCCTGCATAAGAACTGACAAAATAAAATCAACTATTAAACTATTTGATGTAATTTTATCAAAGCAATATAAATTAAAAAATTCTGGTCTGTGAAACCTTTGAGTACAGACTGGAACTGTGACTCAAATGGATGTCAGTTATTTTTCTCGGCAGAGAGTATAACATTTCTTCACAACCAGCTCATCTTAGAACTGGAGAATGATAGAATAGTTTGGGTTGGAAGGGACCTTTAAAGAGCACTTCGTTCCAGACTCCCTCTTATGTACAGGAACAACACTTTTCAGTAGATCAGGCTGCCCAGGGTCCCATCCAACCTGGCCTTGAGCACCTCCAGGGATGGGGCATCCACTGCTTCCCTGGGCAGCCTATGCCAATGCCTCATCACCTTCTGAGTAAAAACTTTCCCCATAATATCTAACTTAAATCTCCCCTCTTTAAAACCATTCCCCCTTGCCATATAAAAATCAGATTGTGTAAAAAGTTAATCTGCCTCCAGATTCCAAGCTACTTTTAAGTATTGGAAGGCAACAATGAGGTCTCCCTAGAGCTTTCTTTTCTCCAGGTTGAACAAGCCCAGCTCCCTCAGCTTTTCTTCACAGGAGAGGTGCTCCAGCCCTCTGATTATCGCTATGGCTATCTGGACTCAATACAGCAGCTCCACATCTTTCTTATGGTGGGAGCCTCAGAGCGGAACACGGTAATGCAGGTGTGGTCTCATGCAGGCAGATGTTTTCAAATAAGAAGATAGCCTTTTCATGGTTGACTATTTCTACAAACACAGAGTTTAAAATTTTACGAAACAATTTTTCAATATTTTTTAATGCCTGAGAGAGTTTTGCACTTAAACAGTTCCAATATAATTCCTGCAAAGCATACCAGATATGTAACTTTTAAGGAAAGATGGGGAGATTCAACAAGGATCCTCAGATACAGACCACAAAGTACAGTATGTGCAGTGGGTTTTAGAAAAATAGTGTTTAACATTGCAGCTAACCAAAATAAAACGTAAAGTGCTTGAAGCCAACAAGAAATTATTTTTTGCTTTTATGTTTGTTTCCTATTTTAAGATAGAAAATGGATGTAATTCCCTCATAGTGTGGAGAAGTTAGTCTTTTTCATGGAAAATATTACTCTGAGGGAAGAGTGTTGGTAGACTCTCAAAATTAATAATCAAAGTAAACAATCATGGAATTACAGAAACGATGAAATATTCAGGAATATTCAATTCCCAATTGAAAACAAACAAACAAAAAAATCAATTTTGGTTTACAATTCACTGAAATTTATGTAATTCTTACTATGCTTAAATTTGATATTAAGCATATTAAGTTGAACCTTGATTCAAATGACATTGGCAAAGGAATTTAAAAGAAATGCATACTGAAGTTTCATCTGACTGAATATTTACAGGCAGTAAATTTTTGTGAAATTTACGAAGCAATGACAAAGCTGAGATTTCCTTCTGTAGCAGAAGAATAACTGCAAATTCAAGAATGAGCACTGAACAAATATAATGAATATAATAGGAGCAGCATTACTTAAAAAGAATCTTTCAGCAAAGTATATTTTTATGATTAAAAATATGAGGTTGCCAAAAATTGGTGCAGAGACTGCACAATGAAAATGTGTAACTTTCACTAAAATACGGTGTTGTTAATGTAAACTCTGCATAAAAGCAGCCACTTCACTTGTAGCTTTTCATAAAGACTTTGAATTAAATTTGATATACCCAGTTATACATTGCATTTAAGATAGTATGTACAAAGAACCTCAGAAAAAAATGTGTAATTTGTTGCGCAGTGTGGCACATCTCCCCCTTGCTATTAAATGAGATTTTCTCCCTGTCACAGGAAATAATATATTCATTTGCTAGTTTCATTCAATTACTTCATTTGAAAAATTAGATAACAAACTGCTTACAAAACAAAGAAGTTATCAAACTTCTAAACTGATTTCTTATCTCATAGAATCATAGAATCATAGAATCATAGAATCACTAAGGTTGGAAAAGACCTAAAAGATCACCCAGTCCAACCGTTCACCTATTCCCAATAGCTCCTACTAAACCATGTCCCTCAACGCAACATCCAGTCTTTCCTTGAACACCCCCAGGGTCGGTGATTCCACCACCTCCCTGGGCAGTCCATTCCAGTGCCTGACCACCCTTTCTGAAAAGTAATACTTCCTCATGTCCAGCCTGAATCTCCTCTGCCGTAGCTTGAAACCATTCCCCCTGGTCCTATCACTAATGACACGAGAGAAGAGGCCGACCCCCAGCTCACTACAACCTCCCTTCAGGAAGTTATAGAGAGCAATAAGGTCTCCCCTGAGCCTCCTCTTCTCCAGGCTGAACATTCCCAGCTCCTTCAGCCTCTCCTCATATGGCCTGTGTTCCAGACCCCTCACCAGCTTTGTTGCCCTTCTTTGAACACGTTCCAGGGCCTCAATATCTTTCTTGCAGTGAGGGGCCCAAAACTGGACACAGTACTCCAGGTGCGGCCTCACTAGTGCTGAATATAGGGGAACAATCACCTCTCTGCTCCTGCTTGCAACACTGTTTCTGATGCAAGCCAGGATGCCATTGGCCTTCTTGGCCACCTGGGCACACTGTCGGCTCATGTTCAGCCGAGCATCAATCAATACCCCCAGGTCCATTTCCTCTACGCAGTCCTCCAGCCACACCGCCCCAAGCCTGTAGCGTCGCCTGGGGTTGTTGTGGCCGAAGTGCAGGACCCGGCATTTGGCCTTGTTGAACCTCATCCCATTGGCTCCAGCCCAGCTCTCCAGCCTGTCCAGATCCCTCTGTAGGGCCTCGCTACCCCCAGGCAGATCCACACTTCCAGCCAATTTGGTGTCATCTGCGAATTTACTGAGGGTGCACTCGATGCCCTCATCGAGGTCATCAATAAAGATATTGAAGAGGACAGGCCCCAGCACCGACCCCTGCGGAACACCACTCACGACCGGTCGCCAGCTGGATTTAACTCCATTCACCACCACTCTCTGTGCCCAGCCCTCCAGCCAGCTCCTTACCCAGCCAAGAGTGTACCCATCCAAGCCTCTGGCTGCCAGCTTCTGCAGGAGAATGCTGTGGGAGACAGTGTCAAAGGCTTTGCTGAAGTCTAGGTAGACCACATCAACAGCCTTTCCTTCATCCACCAGATGGGTCACTAGATCATAGAAGGAGATCAGGTTGGTCAAACAGGACCTGCCCTTCATGAACCCATGCTGGCTAGGCCTGATCCCCCGGTCACCCTGCACATGCCGCATGATCTCCCTCAAGACGATCTGCTCCATAACCTTCCCTGGCACCGAGGTCAGGCTGACAGGCCTGTAGTTCCCCGGATCCTCCTTACGACCTTTCTTATAAATGGGAGTCACATTGGCAAGCCTCCAGTCTTCTGGGACCTCACCAGTCAACAAGGAGCGCTGACAGATGATGGAAAGCGGCTCGGCTATCACCTCCGCCAGTTCCCTCAGCACTCTCGGGTGGATCTCATCTGGCCCCATCGACTTGTGACAGTCCAGCTGGAGCAGTAGGTCTCTGACTGTTTCTTTCAGAATCACAGGGGGGTTAGTGTGCTCCCCGGCCGAGATTACCAGGTCAGAGAGAGGGGTATCCTGAGGATAACTGGTCTGACTTTTAAAGACAGACGTAAAGAAGGCATTCAGAACCTCCGCCTTTTCCTTATCCTCAGTGGTCACATTCCCAGCCTCATCCAGCAAAGAGTGGATATTCTCCTTTGTCCTCCTCTTACTGTTAATGTATTTATAAAAGAGTTTCTTATTCCTTTTCACACCAGCAGCTAGGTTAAATTCAAGCTGGGCTTTTGCCTTTCTGATTTCACCTCTACACATCCTAACAACTTCCCTGTATTCATTTTGAGTGGCCTGTCCCTCTTTCCACAGGCGGTAGATTCTCTTTTTCTCCCGGAGCCTCAGGAATAGCTTCCTATTCATCCACGCCGGTCTTCTTCCCCGCCGGCTCATTTTGCAGCTCAGGGGGACTGCCTGCTCCTGCGCCCTTAAGACTTCCTTCTTGAAGAGCAACCAGCTCTCTTGGACCCCTTTGCTCGCTAAGACTGAATGCCAGGGGACTCCCCCTATTAGTCCCCTGAACAATTCAAAGTCTGCCCTCCTGAAGTCCAAGGTAGCAGTATTACTATTCCCCCTCCAGGCTCCACTGTGAATCACGAAGTCTATCATTTCATGATCACTCTGTCCAAGACAGCCTCCAACCTCCACATCTCCCACCAAACCTTCCCTGTTTGTGAACAGCAGGTCTAGTGGGGCAGTTCCTCTCGTGGGCTCTCTGACCAGCTGTATCAGGAAGTTGTCCTCTACGCATTCCAGAAACCTCCTAGACTGCTTCCTCTGTGCTGTGCTGTACTCCCAGCATATGTCAGGGAAGTTAAAGTCCCCCATGAGGACAAGGGCAGGCGACTGTGCAGCTTGTGCCAGCTGCTTATAGAATACCTCGTCTGTTTCTTCATCTTGATTTGGGGGTCTATAACAGACGCCCACCAGGGTGCCTGTCTTGTCAGCCCTTCCTCTGATCTTTACCCATAGGGATTCAACGTTATCGTCCCCAGTCATAATCTCAGTAGCGTAAAAGCATTCCCTAACATAGAGAGCTACACCTCCACCCCACCTTCCTTGCCTATCTTTCCTGAAGAGTTTATAGCCATCCATTGCAGCACTCCAATCGTGGGAGCAATCCCACCACGTTTCCGTTATGGCAACTAGGTCATAGTTTGCCTGCTGCACAATGGCTTCCAACTCTTCTTGTTTGTTGCCCATGCTGCGTGCATTAGTGTAGACGCACCTCAGCTGAGCCCCTCGCCTCTCACCTAATCCCACTACCACTTCCCCAGGCTGCTCTCTAGCAGGCCTGGCTTTATCCCCCTCCCCCTTCCTATCTAGTTTAAAGCCCTCTCTACAAGTCAAATCTCAAATTGTACCAACTCACTAGAGCTGAGCCACACTGCCGTGTGTCTCAATATTCTGTTTCCTGAATGATCTTAATCTGTACAAATAAAAATAATGTCTGAAAAAACTGCTGAGGCTAGAATGCACTTGTGTAACACGAGATGGTCACAGACAGCAGGCTACACTTTTTTCCTTTTGAAAGAACTTTCAGTCTAACTTCATAAGTGGTTTCTACGTTAAAATAATAAAAGACATTAAGCAATGGAGTAATGGGAAGGGAATTAGAAGAATTGTATAGATTATTTTTACTAATGGGTGTTCAACAGATTTTCAGTTCGGTTTTCTCATATGTGTTCTGAAAACCTGGTATTTTTCTCTCCTTTGACTCCTCATTGTGCCACCGACTGCAAGCATTATTCCTGACACACAGCAGTGCAGTGGAGGCAAAACTAGTATTGCTGCTTAGAAAAGACTGAGAACCCTAATTTTGGCTCATACATTGTTTGTGGCAGTCTGTGGCAGTCTGACAGTCTGGCCAGAGGCTGTCCTTACTGTGGGATGCTGGTACATGCATTTTTTCCAAGTCCCACTGTGAAGGAAGCCATTTGATTCCCACAGGTCCCTTCCAACTCAGGATATTCTATGATTCTGCGATTAGTGAACCCGTCAGCTGGGTGATACAAGGTCTCCAGAATTACACTTTTCAGTCATCAGTCATTTGCCACCTGTATGTATGACTTAATCCACAGATAGAGAATCAAGCAACAATATTGTGGGTCTGTTGCATCAAATAAGCTGTATTGAAGCCGCTGCCTGGAGGTTCAACTACCAGCGAGTAGAATAGAGTGGAGAACATAATAATCACTGATCAGATCACAACTGTAGGACAGAAATCCTACCTCACTACCTCGTCATTGAGTGATCCTCATGTTATACAACATTATGTCTAAACTTTTACCTGCTGCAATTGGTTCACACTGAACATTATTTGAAGACAGTTTCCATGTCCTTGGCCAGAGAAATCTTACCTCCTGAACTGAAAATTCTACCAGGAATCAATAAACACTGTCACTTTTGAGGGCTGCTGTTCTTTGCATATTTCTAAAATATCTTCTAAAATATAATTTCATCCAAGCCTTGACTGGAATTAGGTGAATAATAAAATCTGTGGTGGGGAAAATCATGAAAGCTTTTGAATGTTGAAACATTCAAGGCTTAGATTCCTGTTCATCTCTTGTTCTCCCTAACACATGTAGAAGTAATGACACGCGTATCATAAAGCCACCAATTTCTGTGCAGACGTTTGGACTACAATGGCAGTTTATTTCATGAGGCAGGTAAACTTCAAGCCAGAGCCAAGGCACAGCATAGACTGTAGCTAAATACTTGGTCAAACTTGAAGTGACTCTGAACGGCTAATCCTGTGGTGATTGTGGTAACTACGTACACAAAAAAGAAAAAAGAAAAACAAACCAACAAAAAGAGTAAAGACAGATGATTCTCAAATGACCTGAAATCTGGCTGTATTCACAAAAGACATCAAATGCCAATGCTGCAAATCAAACGTCAGTTTTCATATTTTAATAGTAGCAAAGCAATCAGCTTGCCTGTCCACCATGGGCAGTGAAAGGTTGAATTCAGAGATACTTGTATCATCTCTTTTCTTCAAGGCCACTCCAGTCTAAAGATATTTTCAGATTAAAAACAACAACAACAACAAAAACCCACCACCCAACATCATAGTTTATGATCACCAATAGATCAAAATAAAAGTTATGCTGCAATAGGTTCATTTTTATAGTTCTTCATCATTGGTAGGAGCTGAAGTGATTTTGTTTAGCTTAAAAAGCTATCATCTGTTTATTATCTCTTTTTTCTCTAATTACCCCATAAAGAGCGCTGTTGCTTGCAAGAATGCTGTAAGCTGTCATTTTACTTCCACATAGTAATTAAACATTTCCTTTCAATTCCCACAAAATATTCAATCTCATATTATTGTTCTTTTCAATTAGCTTAATTGAGAAATTAATTGATAGTAAATTTTCTGAATAGGATTTGTTTCCTTAGTCTGTTCCTTATCTTGCACAAATTTGTGTTTTTCTGTTTTAAAAAGCAGAGGGAAGGATCGTGACAACCAAGCTCAGTTCCTCTCTTCACAGAAGCAGTAACAGTACTTTGATTTAATGAAACAACTTCTAAAGCCCTGAGGAACAAAAAGCAAAGCATCTCTTATGCTTTCTGTTACAGGTGAAACCGTATCGAGTCTAAGGCAGATTATTTTATTTTAATGAGAAAAATATTGTACAGATGACAGCTTATTTAAAAATATCAGATATGCTGCAATGTTCTTCTCCAAAGCTGCCGGTTCTGAAGAGAAATTTAGTACCTATACAGTCAACTCATACAATATCCCTATCTTTTGAATGGTTTGGACTTTTTTTAGCTTTTCAATTCTCCTGTACTGAAGAATACAAAATAAATAAATAAATAAAAATAATATATATACATTATAAACCACGTCTGGAGCGAAGGGAGATGGAACTCCTGCTCCAAGGAAAGGAGTGTGGGATTAATCACTGCCCTGTCATTCCTTCAGTTCAGTGATGTTCGCAAACACCGCTTTGTGCCAGACCAGGTACCTGTCCCTGGGATAACTGTCCGTAAGCACTGAACGAACACTGCAGCTCTCCTTGATGCTGAATTTGGCCACAGGGTGACAAGGATCAACCATCTAATTTCCTGTGATTTTTTTTTTTTAAATGCTCATTTCAGGAGCAGAGCTTCCCCCTGGCAAGTGCTTCACCTCACCCAACTGATCCTGCAATAATGAAGCATGGCATAATGCAATTCAGCATGTGCTACAATGTTTTTAGCTAAATCTACATGCTTAATTGATTAGCATCTTCCACATAGGAAATCCTTTAATTTCAATAAGTAATTTAAAGTAGTAATTACGAAAAGGAAAAATAATTTAAAAAAAAAAAGAAAAAAAAGAAAAAGGACTAATTAGCTTGAAATTATGTTACATTATATCTATTGTTAAATAGTTGTAATGAAAAGAAAAGGATAATGTTTTATTAGCACTGTAATTGTTACATCTGCTTGATGTTGTGCCAACATCTATGTGGGTAGCAGCACCAGCATGTGTAAAATAGAAACACTGACATGATGCAGCTGCTGATCCTGAAAAATCTGGCTTTGATAAGACTTTTGGCTTGCCAGGCTTTTTGTATTAATTAGAGGAAAATGCCAATTCATCAACAAGAACTTGCTTTTTAAACGGGTCTGTTTCAAAGAAACTTGCATAGCAAGTTTATCATGCACAGGAAGGACTGTTCAAAGCCTTAGTGAGAGACAAAGGAGATACTTCAGTGAACAAAGATAGTCCAGTTGCTCGGTTACAGGATGCAGCCCCTTCCTTCATCTCACAGCAGAGTATTCAAAACTAGGAAATGGCTTTTCTAGGCTTGACACCTGTGTGCGTGAAAGAGAGTGCTCTTTTTCTTCCTGGTGATAGAAATGAGATGTAGGCAGTCACATTTCACCCTGATTTTCCAATACATTATAATCACATTATAATCATTTAGACAGAAGCTAGGTTGTGGGAAACACTGCCAGAGACTCATGCTATGCAGATTCTGCTTTAGGTAAGATGACTGAACACAGCCATCAGCTGTAAGTAATCCATGTCTATGTTGGAATTTGACGCATAGATACTTGAGACAATTACAGACAGCTTCAACACTGATTATTTTTAAGAATGTACAGAAACACAGAGAATGCCAGAAAACTTCTATTCCAAGCAGACGGCCTCCATAATAACGTTACCCCCTTATGATCTATTCATCTACTGATAAAACATATAACCTTGCTGCATATCTTATTTGAGCATACAGCTTGTCACTGCATGATGTAAGAGTCTTTTCATACACAAAAATGAACTGAAGATAAAAATCATTCCTTAAGATCATTTTCCATGATTTGTCAGGCTCCTCCAGCTTAACCTCAGTCACTGTGGCTAACACAGTATCTCCTGGCATTCGTGCCTCTGAGATTCCTGCACAAACTGCAAAAGCCTCCAGTATCCTGACAAACTGCCCTTCTGCTTGTTCCCTGGTATTGTGTCTAATTCATTCCTTTAAAATACCTGTAATCTTTCTTTTTGTTTCATCTTAACGTGTATTCATCTATTCTTGAAGTATGAATGTTTCAGAGACATATTTAGGGTAATGAATGTATATCTCCTGGAGGCTTCTTTGACAAATGTCCGCCCTTGAGTCTGTAGGACAGTAATCTTCTAGGAAAACTGTTGTATTTTTTGGAAGAAGCAGTCGCTATAGGAGGGCTGCTCCAAAAGTAATGCATCCTATTTTATTATCTTAGCTCATGGTGTGAGAGGTGTTAGTGGTAAGGCAGTAGAGGCTGAACCTTCCCAGTTCCAGTATTCCATTGCATTTTGCTGCCACGTGACAGATGGCAGCAGAGGGGCAGCCTGATAGAATGCTGTCTGACATGAAAGTGTGTATGAAGCAAAAGAATGTCACTAAATTCCTTCACGTGGAAACAAATGGCACCCACTGATATCACTGATGCTTGTTGAACATTGATGAAGACCAAGCAGTGGATGCGAACACAGTGAGGCAGTGGGTGGTGTGCTTCAGCAGTGGTGACAAGAACAGAGGGTCACCTCCACTGGTTTTTACAGATGTGGCACAAAGGCTTTTGTTCATTGCTGGTTAAATTGCACAGCTAATGGTGATGACTATGTTGAAAAAAAAAAGTGTTTTGTAGCTGCAAATTTGTGCTATGAAACATTGTTAATGTGATCTTTGCATCTGTTGCATTTTCCTAAGAAATGAATGGGTGGCATTACTTTCAGAGTATACACCTACATATCCCTGGTGGCTGCAGAGGAAACCAGAGAGCCACAACATATTTCTCCTTCTATTCAAAAAAATTATGGAACTTATTTGCTAGGTATGGGGGAAAAAAAAAACACCAAAAAACTTACTAAGGCTCATTAAGATTTAATAGCAATTTACTATTAAGAATCAAAATGATACCTAAGAGAGCTTAGAAATCTTTTGGGGACAGCAAAGTCATGGGGTTCAGTCTCTGAAGAACATATCCTAATACATCTTGCCAGTTGATGGAGGTGACTTTTGCACTCTACTCTGCCCTCTGAGGCTCCACCTGGTGTGATGGAGTCCTGGTGCTTCAGGTTAGACACTAGGAAAAATTTCTTCTCCAAAGAAGAGCTAGAAGGGGCTGCCCTGGGAGGTGATTGAGTCATGTCCCTGGAGGTGTTCATGAAATGTTTAGATGTTGCACTGAGGGACATGGTTTAGCAGGGAAATATTGGTGGTAAGTGGAGGGTTGGACTAGGATGATCTTAGAGGTCTTTTCCAATCTTGGTGATATCATGAGTCTACTGTGTACAGGCCTGGAGCCTGAGCACAAGAAAAATGTGGAGCTGTTGGAGGGGACAAGAGGAGGGCTATGAAGATGATCGAAGGACTGCAGCACCTCTCCTGTGAAGAAGGAATGAGGGAGTTGGGCTTGTTCTGTCTGGGGAAGAAAAGGTTCTGGGGAGACCTTACAGTGGCCTTTCCGTACCTAATGAGGGCCCAGACGAAAGATGGGGAGAGATTCTTTATAAGGGAGCACTCTTATTAATGGTAATAGCTTTAAGAGGAAAAAAAAGTAGATTAGATTAGATATTAGGAAGCAATTATTCTCTATGAGCGTGGTGAGGTACAAGCACAGGCTGCCCAGAGAAGTTCTGAATGCCCCACCACTGGAGGAATTCAAGGCCCTAGGGATCCTGATGTATCCTGAGGTGATGCTGCTCATGACAAGGGGGTTGGAACTACATGATGTGCAAGATTTCTTCCACCCCAAACCATTCTGTGATTCTATTATTTTAATGTAAATTATAGCTTTCTTCAAGCAAATAAACTAACAGCATATGTGACATTTCTGGTTGTGAAGGAATAAACCAATACATTAACCAGAGTCACAGTTTGAAAAGGTGAGGTTCTTAATAATAGGGATTGCCTCCCACACGTCTACATAGATTTAACTCTCAAACAAATGATGACATATTTTTGTGCTGATGATTTTAGCAGAAATACTCAGAGAAAGTGTTTTATTCAATATAGATGGGATTAACAACAGGTAAATTCAAAAAGCTGTAACTACAAAGCAGAAAATGAAATTTCAAATAATGGTTCTTTTTTTTTCCTCCCTTTATTCTATAATAGTAAGTCAAGAATTGGAGATGTTAGACAAAGGCGTAGAACATCTTCAAGAGCCTATGACAAAATGTGAAAGCTGTGAAAAGCTAGCAAATGGATCTGAAAAAATCCATAAGCAGCTCTAAACTGAAAGAACAAAGTGTTTTTTTAAAAAGAAATTTGGTTTAGAAAATGCATATCAATTTCATACCGTCTTATGTATTTTTAGGAATAGTCTGCTAAGTATCAGAAATTTTAGCAAAGTTTTCCATGATTTAGACTAGAATAAAATAGCTTTTTTTCTATAACTAGGAATTTGCATGATAGTACCACTGGCTCTCAGTGGGATAGCCTCCAGAGGCCGTTTGTTTCACATATGGAATTGATAATTTCAGTACAGTGTTATATTGAGCTACCATCACATGGAGTCTTCAGACACTGTAGTTTAGACCTTGAAGTTTTGTGCAATAACAATGAAACCATAGGAAAACTTTCCCAGGAGAATAGTAGTGCATCCTTTATAAAGAAAGCATGCAGGCTGTGTGAAAAACACAGGTAACAGGCTATTGAGACATGAAAAGGTTTTTAATTTCTATTCTCCTTAACTGAACGGGAGGAAGAAGAGGAAGAATTTTGAGCGTTTTAAAGAAAGTATGCTAGAAGTCGTGATCATGAGGAAATCTGTAATCACCTGAAAATAAGTATCTTAAGGAATTTAACTAGACTTTTAAGCACATATGTATACAGATGTATATATATTTCAATAAAATTGTTCTTATTTTAACTTATTTTAATTATTTCACTTGTGCCACAAAGTTCATTTCCTATTTCTTTTCAGGAAATACTAAATTAACAAAATACAAGAATTATCCACTCTGAAGTTATCATTCTGTTTTAAGTTTTCCAGTTTTTGTTTTTACAATCTTCTTGTCAAATCAATATGTTTTAAATCTGCATAGATAGTGAACTACCTTTTTGAGAAGAAATGTTTAAATATAGGCTCTACAGTTTTAATTCCTGAAAACTGCAGAGAAAGAATATTGCTTAGGCTGAAATTCAGGTGTTAGGTAAGAATCTTGTTATAAATAATAAATGCATATAACATCTGTATTAATGTAAGGACTTCAGGGGCTAAAGCTGCAGCAAAATGAAACCTAAACTTGTGTTTCCTTCTACTTTCCATGTTTGATAGTGACATTTTCTAAAATGGATGGCCAGCGTAGAAATCCTTTACATTACCCATTATCTTTATTGCATATAATGTAAGTTATGAAGTTAAATTCTGTTTTTAGCAAATTGGTACCTTTAGCAATGGTGCTAAGTGCAAAACCAAATCATTTCTCTGAGGAATTGCCTTCAGCCATTGTAGACAGAAAGACAGTTAATTTTCAGTCTGCCACAAGATTATTACCTATTCTGTTCATAACTGTATCACAAATTTAAATGTCACATGCAATGGGGCATGCACCTCATATTAATGGATATGTCATAGAGCAAAGCTCTCACTATTCACTTTATTTTCCTTTATTCCTGCTTTGTCACACTATTCTATTAATTACACCACTGTATGCTCCTGTAGGAAGCTCTCATTTCTTTGGCATAAGTGGCACAGCACTCCCCAGAAAAAGAAAAGGTTTATTTTCCTTCCATGGCAAGACTGGGAGAGGGTTTACATACATCAGGGCATTTCCCTAAACTCCACAAAACATTAATAGCTTCCAGAGACAGTTTTGAAGAAAAGGGGGAAAGATATTCTCTGCCAGATGCAGAAACTGGACTGGAGGTAGACTGAGATAGTGTTGGACTGAGAAACTACAAAAGATAAGAATAGACAGCTGAAGTTAAAAAAAAAACCTTCAATCCTTCAATTATTAAAAAAAAAAAAAAAAAAAAAGAAAGAAGAAGAAGAAGATTTAGAATTTTTTTTCAAAGTCTCAAGCAGGGACAAGATTATGTTTTCCTGTTGTCCTAAATAATTTCTGAGCTCAAAACTGTTTGGCCAGCTTACATTTGTTATCTTCCCCAAATCAACTCTATGAGGAGAAGCCATGTTCTTAAATATTTTGGAAACACAGATTTAAAACATGACCTTTCAGTAATAAAGAATTATATTTTCATTTATTGAGTCACATATAGTTGTGGTTTTATTGCTCCACTGCTTTTCAGTCACAGTTACTCACAGATTTTTATAGCCTTACTCTAAAATCCAATATGGTCCATTAGAGATTTTAATGTCTTTTGCCCATTTTTATAGTTCTTTTACTTCTTTTCATATTTTTCTTCTAGCAAAGCTGTCTGTAAATGCCGTTCTTTGTCTTATAGGCCCACCTGATGAACCAGGAACTATCAACTGCTGTAACATCTCTGTACATGCAACCCAAAATCTCACCTCCGGCTGAACAAGTTTGCTGGTATCAGCTCACTTTGACCATTGGGTTGATCCATCTTATATGCCTTTAGGCAGGCTGGTTTATGGTTGGCAAACCTGCACAGAGCAGGGGGGTTGAAACTAGATGATCTTTGAGGCCCTTTTCACCCAGGCCCTTCTATGATTCTATGATCATAGGTCTCATTTTATTGGCACTGTCCTCTTAGAGAACCTGCTCTTTCTCAAAGTAAGTGGAAGAAGCAAAGGCAGAAACTAAGTCTCTCATCTGTCATTCTGCCCCCAAAATGGAGGCCATGACAAATTGTTTCTGAATTTATTCCAAATAAGGTCACATATTCTCTGATCTTAAGCTTTCCTCAGCAGATGTCCATCCAATTCAATGCCCATCCATAAATCCTCCACTGTAAGCTCCTTAAAATATGCCAAAAGCCTCTCCCACAGAACACTCCTAGTTCTTTCCTTTCTTCATCTCCCTTCTTCCCCCATTCTGCATCTCCTTGGGCTCCTGCTACTTTCAGCTTCTTTTTATGTTGGTGGCATGACATAGGTAAAAGTCACACCTGCCCTCCTATTACTTCTGTTGCACAGATCAAACCTTTCTTTCTCCAGTCTGGCTCAATTTGCATTTGCATTGGCTTTTTAGACTGCCTCTGGTGGGGCTCCTTGATGGGATGAGGCCCATGTTCGCCTTTTGATATTGCCCAAAGGAGGGCTGAGAAACTCTTGATGCTCTGCATCAGGATAGACAGCTAGGCTCTTACCAGCATATGATCTCTGCAGATCAGAAGTGAAAAAAGATCTAAGCAAAAAAAAAAAAAGTTGAAAAAGGATAAGGAGATGTCTTCTTTAAGGGAATGAATTCCTTTAAACTCTGATTGATAGCTCTAGCCAGAAGTACATAAGAAATGCTCAAAGTGCCTGTTGTCTTCATTTTCATTTTAAAAATAGCTGAATGTTGTACTTGAAACAATATAACATTATTTACACATTCTCATTAAATTCTGGATTGAGGAAATATGTTTGGCTAGATTTGCCTATAGTAAAGAAAGCCAGTAAAGTAATATCTTTTCTAGGAGACCATACAGGTGCCATGTGAAAATGACGTTTTCCTAGCAATGACATTTTCCTAACGAGAAACAATACAATGTGAGCATATAGCATTGTGCATTTTTATGAAGAGATTTGCTTTTATTCTGCTATTAATAAATTCCTAGTGTTTAGCTTGCTGGACAGGGTAAGCCTAGCATGTCTTAGGAAAATACTGAAATAAAAATAATTTATATTTATTATTGAGACTGTATTTTAATTTTGTCAAAGTTACTAACCACTTGGGAAAAAAAAAAAGAATTTAGCACGTAATACAGTGGAGAAGACTTCATAAGAGTCTTTTGCTGAGAACAGGTTTCAGTCCTACTGCTACCCCATATACCCCATAGACTTCAGGAATTTGTATTTATTATCTTAGTTATCAAAGTAACTGTGTTTTCAAGGAAAATGTTTTAATTTCTCAGACTTCAGGAAAAAGAGTGTTGTTGGAAGAAAATTATTATCTAGGAGTCAAAATAAAATCAGTCTTTCTTTCTTTCCTTCCCTCTCTAGCAAGGCAAAGAAGCAGACAAATCTACATAACAAGGACTATTTTCTCAGTAGTATTATGTTATTTCCTTCTGCAAACGCAGGAAACAAGCACTGAACCATAGAACTGAGTTAGAATGGCCCATTCTATAAAAAGTTTCCTTCAAGCAGAAATTTTGGAAAACAGAAGTTTCGTGCAATTTGTTTCTTTAAAGAATAAAAAATAAAAATAAATAGCCTACTCTATGATAATTGTTGTGAAGAAAAAAAAAGCATGTTTGTAAAGTCTGTCTTTAGAATTACGTCATGTCTTCCCACTGATTTTATATAGTCATCATGAACATGGCTTAAATTGTAATGAGCTTGCTCTGCAATTTCAAATGGAAAGCTGTTAGAAACCTAATCCATAATGCAAGACAGCAGAACACTTTATAGGTAAATCACCCACAACATAGCAATAAATCAAAGGAAGTCCCATCTGTCATTTTAGAAGCAGTGGGAGTCTATTACAGCTTGGCACAGGTATGATGCAGCCGGATGGATAGCACTTGGCTTGCATAGGAAGTGCTATAGGGAGGAATCCGTCACTTTTTTAAAGATACAAGGCACAAATAACCAACTCCATTACCCCTGAAAGACTGACTGCAACAAGAAGCCGAATCACAATAACAATGTACCAGAACAAAGCAAGAAAGCAGTGTGGTGAGGGCATTCTGACTGATCTATAATCTCCTAATGCCTTATACTGTTCAGTTGCATTTGAAAAGACACAAAGATACTTATTTTGTTATTGCAGGTGAGTTACTTCTGATCCTTGTTCAGGAAGAGAGAGGGAACAGTTTTGTCCTTACTTGGTGTAAAATTATCTATTGCTCTTTCATATTTGAAAGACAAGGAACACTGAAGTCAAGTTAAATATCACAACTATACACAGCAAAAATTCAAGGTAATGATTATGAATGGAAACCAATATCATGAACTGGTGGTATGAGAAGGCTAGTAAAGGCCCTATCCTGACACAACTACCACTGTTATATTCAACAAACTTGAGTTCAGTGGCTGCATTTACATATTCCTTTAGACATCAGGAAGTTTACACTGATCTTTCAGTGACAAGATTTCACTTTGGTTCCAATTTTATTTACTTGTAAAATTTGATGCCACCACAGTTTGAAGTAAATCATCCCTCATTCTCCAAAATAAATTGTTCCTCTGGTGTTGTATGTGTACTGTAGCACAACTGCACAGAAAATGTAAGATTTATCTGCCAAATTGCTCACCTGCTCCAACACTGTGAACATGATATGACCTAATGTTAAAATAATGCTTTATAAGTGAAAATGTGCTATTGTTAAGTAAAGAGAGCTATGCTATTTTCAGGCTTTGTAAAAACAATCAACAGCATCAGAAAAGCAGGGCTTCATTTCCTGTAAAAACATGCACACCGTGAACAGCTACTGAAGTAACAAACCAGTGCTTCATGAGAAACTTTGGTTAAGATTGAGGAATTACATCCCATACTGCAAGTTCAGCCGGGTGTCTAAAACTCAAGCTAGGCTCTGCCTAATACCAGAAGCTAGTACAAGCCTAGTTAAATGGGAATGCGGTCCTGCTTATTGTAATTCTTCCTCTTCTATGTGTTTGCTAGTTTATCATATTTCTAAGATCCTGCAGAAATCTGTATGATATGGATACCTAAGGTTTTCCAGAAAAGTATTCTAGCTTTAGTAATGAGTATGTCAAGGTGTTGTTCCACCATGGTTTTAACCACAAAGTGATTAAAACTTAAGAAAAGAGGGCAAAGCAATCTTCTCTTCATAAGAAAATGCAAAAAAGCAGTGAATACTGACCAAATCCTGACGTACTCCATGGCAGAGCCAGCTCACTGCCTTTAGCCCTACACACTACAGTAACTGTGCAGAAAGAAGCACAACTCTGCCCTAGCATTTAAGACATTTTTCTGATAAAAGGTTTTGTCCCTGCTACCAGCACAACTTCTGAATTATCTGGCAACCAGCTATTAAAAGCTGCATGGAAGCGGTTGAAGAATCAATCAGTTATTCCCAGGGAGCCATAGTCATTTGCCTTAAACCTGCAGGAACAGCAAACTTTCTATTCCTCTCAGCAAAGCAATGATTTCTGTGTCTGAGCTGTGAGGAGTCTCCTTTCTCCATTTCTTTCCATCTGCTGCTCCTAGCCCCAGCAGAAGCAGCCTGGAGGACTTCTGCTTGAAGTGCTCGGGTGCGGGTCAGCTCTGAACCTACTTCATCATTTCCAAGACTGTCTTCTGCCCCAGGCACTGCACAGTGAGGGGAATCAGTGCCATCTGCTCTTCTGGCTGCCTTAGTCAAGAAAGGTGGCCCCTCTTTCTTACTGTGGAAGTAAGGAGCTCATATGTCTCACAGCACAAGGTGCTTGAGCATGTGCTGCAGTTCATGGAGGAAGGGGAAAATTGGAAATACAGCTCAGCAACTGCTGCTTCAACCTGCCCAAGAGCTTGCTTGCTCTTGCAAGTGCATATTGAGTCTCTCTCCCCATACACTTCAAGGAGAATTTAGACATCCAAACTGGCGCAGTGAGAGGAAGACTTGAGAGGCTGATGCAAAGCATTGTGCAGCACAATGTAAAGCTGTCCTCCTGTACTAACTCTGTTATTCATTTGTAAACATTTATTTGAATGCTTGAAAAGTAAAAATGAGCAATCTGCTTTAAATTATGATGCTGTCTATGTTTGAACACCCAATAACAATCATAAAGTTGCTTTTAAATTATCTTGCAATTACTGCATTTTCTCTGTAGAAATACGCTTTTTCTCTTTGGACTACACTAACTTAACTGAAGATGTGCTAAAATATCATAAATTGAGAAGATAAAAGCATATTTAACAAAAAAGGGTTAGAAAAAGATGTCATTTGGGATATCTGAGATCAGTGTCAAGCCTAGAAATTTTTAATCTCTGTGATAATGATTTAAAATTTCTTCTCAAGATTAAGGCAGTAGCAATTGCATGGAGTAAGCTGCATTGTTTTTTATTTCCTATTTAATTTGTATAGTTGCATTCCATAAGTTTTATGCCTCTTTATTACTTGCAACTGGTAAAATAACTTTATCTGTTTGGTTTTGCCTTTCTATTATTTCTGAAACCCAGTGTGTTAGATTCACAAATAGATAAAAATCAGAATATACATAGTGTGAATTGAAAATGGTTGAAAATATGAAAAATACATAATAAAAAAGCTGTCATTCTATCAATTTCAAAATTGTTATGAATATGAGACATAGTGCATGCTACTATAAATCCTACTTCTGTTCGCTTGTTGAGACTTTGTATACGAGTAATTTATGCCTACAGACTGAAGAAATATTAACCAGACTTCAACCAAGGTTATTCAATGATATCCAGAGCACTAGGTGAACATTTTCCTATTAAAAACTGACACTGTTTACAGAAACTAGTGACTGCTTAATTGGCCACTTTGTTTTAGTATAGTTGATTAAAAATATTAATATATTTTACTTGTTTCATATAAATTTTGTCTTAGAAAAGACAAACATCTTTGAGATGTGGTTTCCAAGATTTTACAAAATCTGAAAGGACTTTGCTACTTCAAATATGAGTTCTATTTACTACTGCGTACATGCTAACATAAGGCTGTCTCTTCATAAGGCAGAATGATAAGTCAGGTTGAGTCTACCTGGCTCTGACATGTCTTCCTCCTATGCCAGAACCTGCATCTTCACTCATGGAAGCCAAGTTCTGATTTACGTATTTTTGGTGCTTTTCCTTTGGTAACAGTTCCATTCTCTTCAGCAGAACACTCTGAAGTGTACCTCAATCCTATCTTTTTTTGCAGTGAATCTTGGTATGTGATTTTATTGTCCACCTTCTCTAATCAGCAGCTAATAATCGCTGTTAAATTCCACTGAAAAATTATGTCTTTGGCTCATCACAGTAAACATGTGGGAGCAATGTTTGCTTTCTTACTTTGATTTCTCTCCGCATGCAGCGCTTGGCAACCACTCAGATTCTTAGCAGGTGCTGTTTGATGGTGTTTGACATATTTGGCTTTATTAAATCTCTCTCTCATTTTTCTGTGTTTATTTCTTCCATCTAGAATTGTACCAGTTCTAGTTTTGAATGCCCTGAGCTTTGGAAGGTTTGGAGGAGGAAGGTACGCTGGTCTTGGCAAATCATCTCCCTGTATGGTAAGAAGGATCAGAATTCTCCTTCCATTATTTGGATCAAATGTCATTTTAGTAGAAAACAGTCAAAAAAATGAAAACAAACAAACAAACAAACCAGGATCTTTTTCTTCACCTCTGGTATCATTTTGTGTTGCCTAGCAATTCTCATTAATTTCATTATTTTTTGTGTCTTTTAAAACAAACAATGGAGCCACATAATAGAGAATCCTGCATACACTAAACTTAAAAAAGATTACTTTAGCATTTAAACAAATCCCTCTCTCATGATTTTTCAAATTTTTGAATTCCAAGAGAAAGAAAAAGCAATGCATTAGACAAAAAGTGCTATGTATATATATATATGTATTTACATATATATATATATGTCTGAAACTTGTGGCTGAAGATTTAATTTACCTTTTCCTCAAGTCCCTGATAAGTGAAATATAAGCTATATTATTTTAGAAAAAAATGCTGCCAAAATAGATAGCACAAACTGATCTTTGAAATACTCATTTATCTAGCTTACAGAGGAAAGAAAAAACATACAATATTCCTTAGCAGCAGCAATAATGTTTCCATAATTCTTAGGCTATAATGTATATATATCTATAGTATAGAATACATAGTATTAAGCTATGATAAAACAATGGATGAGGACACGTCACAGTTGTAATAGCTGATAATATACACATGATTTCAGGGCCTCAGAAATCAGCAGAAATATTCTTTAATTAAGACATCTTTTAAACTATAATAACTGGCATACAAATGGCTGCCAGAAAGACAGAGAAACATTTTCTAAAGCATGCACTTTCTGGCTCATTTTTTTCATTCCTGATTGTCATTGCCATGTTAAAACTCTTGCTTCTGATGTCAAGTAACAAAAAAATAGAAAAAAAAAAAAAAGAATGAAAATGTTGAGAATTTCAGACAGTGAAAACTGCTATACATTTCTGTGGCAAAGTTTAATAAAGACTACAGAATAGGTTTTAATTTGTGGGCAATATTGATGGTTGGACTAGATGATCCAACTTTTTCCAACTTTAATGATTCTATGATTTTATGATTCTATGATTAATTTACACAAAATATTCCTATGATTTCCCTAGCATCACTTAAAATATATTAACATTTTTTGCACATATTCTGTATTTCCGTAGCTCAAGACATTGTGATATCATGCAGCAACCAGGAAAGTCTGAGGATAATGATTAAGAGGTTTTAGTGAATTAAGACTTTTTTGCTGTTTTCCTACATCATGCTTATCTTTATGTGTGTATATATTTTGACTAATCTGTAATGAAACTATAATTATACCAAGTCTGGGGTTTACTTTTTATGCCTTTTTTTTATAGCTACTATTAAGATATTCATGTCCCACAGCTCCCTTTAAATATCCTGTTTTGATAAAATTCCTTCCCTGTTAGCTGGCAGAACAGACATTGTTGACTAACTCCAACAAGACAGTTGGTATTGGCTAAATCACCTACCAGGATGAGCCCCATGGCTTTCAATTGGAATGGATTATGGAGTTTCATGTGGCCAGTAAAACCTGACATCTTTAGAGGTTTTAACTCATCCTCACCTAAACCATTAATCCTCACCAATGTTTCAGGGCAACACTGTGTTGGCTTTCTTGCTTGCAAACTTCTGTTATAAATAATTCTGATATTAATGGTGTCAGCCACTAGCTAATTTTTCTATTACTGGACTGTTAACCACATCTCTGACTTCTGACTATCTCTGATATATATATTCTGTTGCCTTGTTGCAATTAGAGCTTAACAAAACTGAGTGTAAACTTTTCTTCCATACATTCAGTTACTTTGGCTTGCCTTCCTGTAAAACAAACAGTCTTACTTCTTTCTACTTACGTGTTGGTTTTGGACTCTTCCTTATTCTTGCCCAACAAAGTCAGGCCATTCCTTTACATCTTCAGCACATACCAGGGTCACCCTCTCATCTTCTCATTCACTGCCAGGTTTTTCAGCCTGGCTTGTATTACTTTACACCAGGGTTTCTGCTTAGTTTGCTTTTCTGGACTTTCTTACAGATATATGCCAATTAATACTGCTCAGGACATGATTCTTACTTGCTGATTTGAACTCACTGATTTCGCTACTCTACATAGCAGACCTCTCCTGGCATGACCTCTCCACTTCCTCTCTTATTTTAATATCCTATTTTGGTCTCTCTTAAACATCTCAACAACTGTACATCTTTACTGTCCTTTGCTCAGGTTTGTTCTGCTCCTTTCTTCCTTATGCCACCGCTCTTAGCCTCATCATCTGGTTTCAAAGCACCACTTAAACTTGCATTTACCTTTCATTGAACAACTGACAGTGCTAGTTAGTGCATATTTGTGTTCACTCCTGAAAGTTTTCACCCTGTACCCTCCCATTTACATCTTTTTAATTCTAATCATGCCTATGAGGAATTCAACAAGGAACTGAATGAACTTTTTCTTCCTGTTACATAAAGAATCTTTCTTTTCTTTTTCTTTCAGTAAATTCTATCTACTTTGCTATCTTTTGGCTATCATTCCTCTTGTCGTTGGAGACATCATGGATTACAGTATAAACTATGACATTATAAAGCAAGGTCCTATTTATAAGCACTTCTCTGAGGTAGTTCAATTTTTGGAACCGCATTTGAAAGTACTTTTATTGGGAATGGTCCTTATCAAATGACCATTATTTTCTTACATTAAAATCTATTCTCAACTTGCTGCCCAAAGAAGAAACAATGAACTGTACAAAAATGCCTAATTTACAAACATCAAAGTCATATTTCAAGCTGCTTAGATTGAGTACCTACAGAGTGTAGCACGGGGGTGTAATGTGCTTTTATGGAGTTTAAAGCAAGTTACACAACCAAGGTTTCAATCAGTTTATATGACGTGTGCTCTTTTCAGAATGCATTTCGTGCAGGAATATTGTTAACACAGAGTGTGTCCTGAATTCCTTTGTGCACATCAATATTCACTACAGCATGTGGATGTCACTAGGTTATTTCATGCAAACTTATAAGACCTTTTCCACATTTAAACCGTATCACTGAACTGCTTAAAAACTTAAGGTGGTACATTAAAATGTGTTACCTTTTCTTGATATTGTCGCCGTGAAGAATCCAGAGATTGAATGAGGGCAGTGGCATGACCAACAAACATGGCATAACAAGTAGCCCCCACAATCATACTCAACATGGTTATCCAGAGATCAGACATGCTGACAGGGGCACGGGCTCCATAACCAATGCACAGCATATGGCTCATGGCTTTGAAGAGCGCATATGAGTATTGTTTCCCCCAGGAATCATTCTGCAAGAAAAAAGACAGGTGACTGAGCCAGCAAGTAGCTGAAGTTCAAAACACATTTGTACCTGTATACTGGGATAATTACTGGCTCTGAAAATGTGGTCTGGTAATATAGCCCCTGTATGTGAGGAGATATTTCTTCTAAATTAATTGTTAGATCAAGTGTTAGAGATTGTGCCAGCTGGTATTTAGCACACTGATATGAAATACAGACTACTTCAAATACATGATTGTGTTCTTAAACCTGGGAGTTAACCTAATTACAAGGACTAAAGGTCGATTTTATTTTATAGTTCTATGGGAGAAAGATTAGAAAGAGCTGACTATGCAGACCTATGAAGAACAAGATGTTTTAGTATGCAGGAACATACTCTAATTGCCTCATTTCTCTCTTTTCTAAGTTCTCCATTTTAACAGACAACTACTTTTCATCTTGTCAGCTGTTTGATTTCTCAAGCAGAAAAGAAAACTTTGTTGTTATGTCTTCTTGTGATTTCCCCTGTCAGGCAACTAGGCACTACATAGCCATTGGCTTACTCCCAGAACGAGATGCGGGAGAAAACTGGAAAGAAAAGTCAACACTTAGTTTGAGAAAAAACTGTTTACTAAGAAAGAAATGGTAAACAGAAAGAAAAATGGAATGACAACTATGTACACATATCCACAATGCAATTATTTGCCACCTGCAGACCAGCACAGAGCAACAGTACCACTGCTTCCCAACCAACACTGTGCCAGCAACACAACATCTCACACCTGTTGACCAATGCCCAGAAATGCCCAGGCAGCTGCCCCCACGCCTTTATGACCTTTTGCAAGATGTCGTGTGCTCTTTCCCTGAATCTTTCCCGATTCAGGCCAGGTGTCCTAACTGCCTCATTTCCCATCACAGTGGCAGCATTTCCCTGCCCAGTGGCCCAGGCTGGCCCGGGTACTGCTCGCATCATTCATCATAAACAAAACATCAGTGCGCCATTACCGCTATCTCTACATTTCATTTGACGCAGTCTGGGACTCACACTGTCACTTTAGGAGATAGAAGCCATGGTGCAATTAAAAATCTATGACCTAATTACTATCACAGAAACACGGGGTGAACCACGCAACTGGAATACTCTGATTGAGTGCCTCAGACATTTGGAAGAGATATGTAGGGCAAGAGGGTGGGGGATTTGCCTTCTATGTAAAGAGCTGCAGGGATTGCAAAGAGCTGCCTCTGAAAAACAGCCATGAACAGGTTGAGTGCTTGTGGGTTAAAATTAGGGTCTGGACTAATAAGGGACATCTGGTGGTCAGGATCTGCTAGTTCCTGCCTGATCAAGAAGAGCCCGTTGATGTCACTAAAGAAGTTAAAATTGGAAGCAGTCTGGGCTGTAAGGATGATGCTCTGGTTGAGTTTGTGATCTCAAAGAATACAGACCTGGCAAAGAGCAGAATCAGAACCTTGAACTTTAGAAGACCTGACTACCAGCTGTTAAAAAATACTATTGGACAAGAACCCCTGAGAAGCTGTCTTCAGGGTCAAAGGAATGAAACTAAACCAGATCTGTAAGGACATCTTTATGAGAGCTCAAGAGCAACACCATAGGTGAGAAATCGAGCAGGGGAGGATGGAAACGAGGATGACTGAAAAGAACCTGCCAATTAAACTGAGGGATAAGTAAGAAAATGACAGGATGTGGAAGCAGGGATGTGTGGCCTGGGCAGAATACAGGGATGCCGTCTGGACATGCAGAGATGGGATCAGGAAAGCCAAGTTGCAGATGGAAATGAACTTGGCAAGGGATATCAATAACAAGAAAAAATTCTAAGGTACAATGGTCAAAGAGAGGCCAAGGAGAGTGTATCCTCTCTGAGAAATGAGATGGAAGAAAGACCCAGAGAAAGCTTAGGTACTCCACCAATCCATTGCATCCATTGCTTCTCACATCCCCTGACCTTTTGGAGGAGTCTGGGAAAGCAAAGTTTCTCCCACTATAGGCAAAGAGCAAACTCAAGACCACCTGATGAGGCTGAATGTGTACAGCTATATGGAACCTGATGATATGCATCCCAGTGTCCTGAAGAAAATGGCTGATGTAGCTGGCAAGCCACTCTACATCGTATTCAAAAAGTCATGGCTTTCATGTGAAATGCCTGGTAGCTGGAAAAAGTTACCGCTTCCAGTTTTAAGAATTGTAGAAAAGAACATCTGGGAAACTATAAGGCCAGTGAGCCTTATGTCTTTGCCTGGGAAGATCAAGGTACGGATCTCCTGGAAGACACATGGAAGACAAGAAGGTGATCTGAGACAGCCCGCATGGCTTCACCAAATGCAGACAATGCCTTACTTATCTGGTAGCCTTCTATGAAGGAATGGCAGCATCAGTGGACAAAGGAAGAGAAACGGATGTAATATACCTAAACTTGTGCAGTATGGCTACAAACTGGAGAAGAAATCATTGAGAGCAGTCATATGGAGAAAGACTTGAGGGTTCTGGTGGATGAAAAGCTTGATGTGAGCCAATAGTGTGCACCTGAAGCCTGGAAGGTAAACTGTATCATGGGCTACACAGAAAGAGGGGTGGCCAGCAGGGAGAGCAAGGTGATTGTCCCCCCCTGCTCTGCCCTCATGAGGCCCCATCTGCATCCAGGTGTGGGGGGCCTCCAGCACAAGAAATACATGGAATGTAGGAGTGAAATCAGAGGACAGCAACAGAGACGATTAGAGGGATAGTGCACTTCTTCAAAAAGGAAAGGCTGAAGGAGCTGGGCTTTTTCAGTATGGAGAAGAGAAGGCTCAGGAGAGACCTCTGCAGCCTGCCAGTACTCAAAGGGATCTTAAAAATAACAGAGAGATCAACTTTTTACATGGTTCGGTATTTCTATGATTTTAAAATAAAAGAGGGGAGATATAGCTTAGATGTTAGAAGGAAAGTTCTTACTTAGAAGATGGTGAGGTACTGGAATGGGTTGCTTAGAGAAGCTGTAGGTACCCCATACTTGGAGCTGTTCAAGGTGAGATTGAATGGTGCACTGGGCAGCTTGATCTAGCAGGTGGCAACGCTGTCCACGGCAGAAGAGTTGGAGCAAGACGATCTTTAAGATCCCTTCCAATCCAAGCCATTCCATGATTCTTTGATTCTGTGAAGTATCTCAAGTGTGGGTGTCAAGTGCAGATTCTTTTTGGTGGTCCTGAGCAACAGGACAAGGGGCACAAACTGGAATACAGGAAGTTCCATATGAACACGAGAACAAACTTCACTTTGAGAGTGACAAAACACTGGAACAAGCTGACCAAAAAGGTTGTGGAGACTTCTTCTATGGACATATTCAAGACCTGTCTGGACACTTTCCCGTGCAACATAATTTAGGAATCTGATCTAACAGCGGGGCTGGACTAGATGATCTCCAATGATCCCCTTCAACCTCTGTGATGGAGTGATTCTGTGATTTCATAATGCATTTGGCCTTCTGGGCAGCAAGCATACATTGCAGTATCATGTTCAATTTTTCATCAACCAACACTACCAAGTATTTCTCATTAGGAATGCTCACAATCTAGTAGTCACCCAACCAGCATTCATCATGTTTGGAATCGCCCTGACCCAGGTGCAGCACCTGTCAGTAGGTCTTGTTATACTTCATGATGTTTGCATAGGTCCTGCTCTTCTAATACATAGCTATCTCTACCAAGACCTTCTTGGAGATGAGAAAAACATGACGGTTCCCTCAGAGGCTTGGAAAATCTGCAGCTTTATATATGTATAGTCAAAGGGGCCATTCCAAGAGAACAGCAGACACTTCAAAATGCTCCAAAAAGCCTGAGGAGTCCTGGTTAGATTTTTCTGTTTCCTTTGCCAAATAAATGAAATCAGAACAGTTTCATAGCTGTTGATCATCCATTGCCCAGGGAAACAAATTGTGCTCAGAGGCATGCAGAGTACACAGTGTTTACCACAAGGAACTGAAAATAATTTCAGAAGGAAAAAAAAAAAAAAAAGTGAAGAGGAACTGGAATGGCATTAAGGAGATAAACCTGTTTTCTGGTATTTTGTATTAAGTAAAAGACCAAAAATAATATTTCTGCAAACTTAAAAAAATCTCCAAATTAGTAGTAGTACTTCTATGTAGAAGCTATTTGTGAAATACCAACATTTGTGTCTCACTTTCAAAGCTTTGCTCAAGTGCTCTTTTTTTTTTTTCTCAGAAAACTTACACTTGCTCTCTTGACATCTTATATTTCAAGGTCACTGATGGACCTTGCTTTTCATCTATTCAAATGCCTTGCCTATACCCTTATTGAAAAACAAACAACAACAACAAAACAAAACAAACAAACAAAAAAAGCTAATCATTCTTGGATTGTAGATAACAAAGTTCATATTTATTTATTAATATATTAATTTACAAATTAATAGTTCTTCCACATTTACATTTGTTCTATCTTTTAAGTTAAAGTTTTTCATATATGTGATCTGTGTCTGTACTTGTAGGTGAAACTTCTGTGCTGTAAGTGTTGTTAAGGAATAACTTTTCAGTGTCTGTGCTAACAAAAAAGAGTAACATTTCTGATAAATTTTGGGTTTCAATGCATAATACAGAAAACCATTTTCTTTTGTGTGTTGAAAAAAAAATAAATCTCAGAAAATGAAAAAACTAAAGATGCCTTTCCTCAAACATTTTCAGTTTGAGATTCAAACAGTATCAGTGTTAGTGCTGGTACTTCAATCCAAGCTCCCTGACTTCCATGAAAACAATTCACACCCATTAATGTACAATGTATTGTAAAGCTGGTATACATCTTCTTTGGGTGGAAGTAATTTATAACCAAACCAAATTCCTTAAAAGTGACAGTTATCGAGAAAAATAAAGTACTTGTTGGGAAAAAAAATAAGCTGTTCTTAAGAGTACAAGTAACACTACTAAAACCGCACTATTCAAGAGTATTAAGATCAGAACTTCAGTTCCTGCAGGGATCCACTCTGCAACTGATCTTGCTCCTGTAAATGTACTTTCTAGCTATTACAAACATTAAATTTAAAAAATGCTGATTTTAATGTTGTCTTTGACTCTTTTCTACCATATCTTTGATATGATAAATCTTAATTACAGTTCTTTTATTGAAATTATATTTTTACATAAAAATATTTTAATGTTAAAATCATTTAATCCTTAGGCTGGGGAATTTCACTTCTTGACTGACATTCACTCCAAGTTTTAAGTTACTATTTTAAGTAAAATACCACTGTATAGAATGAGAAAATGGAGGTGAGGAGAAGCAAACAGCAAGCAGTGCTTTCCCAAATGTGTAAAAGGTACAGTGAAAAGTACATGAAATACTGCTTGGGAAGTAAGGTTGATGTGACGTAACAGTGCGCACTTGTAGCACAGAAGGTAAACTATATTCTGTGCTGCATCAAAAGAGGGGTGGCCAGCAAGGCAAGGAAGGTGATTGTACTCTGCATCCACACGTGGGACTCCCTCCATGAGAAAGATGTGGAGTTGTTGGAGTGGGTTTAGAAGAGGGCCATGAAAATTATCAGAGAGCTGGAGCACCTCTCCTATGAAGACAAGCTGACAGAGCTGGGCTTGTTCAGCCTGGTAAGGAGAAGGCTGCTGGGAAATCTATCTGAGGCCTTCCAATATTTAAAAGGAGTCTATAGACATGACAGAAATCAACTTTTTACAAGGGTAGATAGTGACAGGACAAGGGGGAAAGCTTTTAAACTAAAGTGGGTGAGATTTAGATCAGCTGGAAGTTTTTTACTGAGAGGGTGGTGAGGTTCTGGAACAGGTTGCCCAGAGAGGTTGCAGATGCCCTGTCTCTGAAGGTGTGCAAGGCCAGGTGGGATGGGACCCTGAGCAATCTGATCTACTACTTGATCTGGAAGTTGGCAACTCAACCTGTGGCAGGGGGGGGGTTGGAACTTGATGATCCTTGAGTTCTATTCCAGGATATTCAGGGATAATAACCCTGACTTAATGAAGCCCATCCCATAAAATAGACCAGTGTTTACAAATTCAGCTTTTCTTTAATACATCTATAAATTATTTATGTATTTATACATATATGTCAAATGTTTCCTTAAATTGTAATATTTTTGTTTTAACGTATAGATTAAAAAAGACCACACACTATATGAACTGAAAACACTCTGCAACCAATCAGTAGAAAAGGGCATTTAATTTCTTAGTTGACAATGAGTTGATCGGTGGTTCCAGATTAGCAATAATCAGTTTAAAATGTTTAAAATGAAATGACATTAAATTGTAAAAACTATTAAAAACTGTAATTGTGATAAATACCAAAGCTGTTTATCCAAGGATTGATTACATAATCTAGTTTGATGACATTAAGAAATCTTTGGATTTATGAAGCCGGTGATAACGGATCGTTTGCAATGATTTTGTGTGAATATACATTAATTCACTTTTTATCCTAGAGAACGCACTTCTGATTTTTAAAGGTTTGTTTCCATGCCTTTTCCTGCATTACAGGGCACTCTTCTTTGTCTCATTATTTCACACAAGCCTGCTACAAATATCTTTTTTGCAATATCAACTTCTCAGCTAATAACAAATAAATCACAGAAAAGTTACATTGTGACTTCAAGGGGAAAAAAATAAAAGCAAATTATTGTTTCTCAGTATTAAGAAAGAGTTTCTATTTTACTGGAATATCTAGAGGTTTCCATGAGGAAATTTAGTTGTCATCAGAGAAACCAATTTCACTCCGTTGCTGTAGTAATTCCCTTAGGCATAGCTTATCTTCCCTCAGCTATACACTTGAACTAAACTATAAACTGATTTAGAAATCAATCTTAACAAGCAGACTATTGGACAGATAATGCTTGTTTCCAAACATTTGACTCAGTTCTTCTTTCCTGTCACATCACAATCACTGTGTGGGTCACAGAAATGGTCCTCCCAGTTTACAAGGGCCTGTTTTATAACTGTGAAACAAAGATTGACTTAGGAATAAAGTGAAATGGTTTCTATAGTGATCTTTGACTCAGACTCTTAGTTCTCCTCCAGAGCAGCAGCAGGAGTAGGGCAGCAGCCTCTCCCTACGAGAGCTTGCCTTGCAGTGAATTGCACACATCCATGCATAGCCATAATTGCATTTGTATTCTCCTGAAAGCAACTGAGATATAAACTAGTAAAGACAGATGTAAATATTGATGGGATATAAGTGGTCTGAGTCTATAGTAGTAAATTACAGTGTATTAGAAATCATCTTGAAGCTCAGGAACTTTGATGACTGTTAGAAACACTCCTGCAGTGGAGCCTTGTAGCACTCTCTAAAGTTATTTCAGGTCTACTTGGGAGCAGTTTGGGAAATGAACCACTTCTTCTAGGCCAGTCTGTGCTGAAACCCAAATAAGATTAATACTATAGACACTGTAAGTAGCTCCTGTCTTAGTTCTATGCCAGTGCTCAGCACCTGGCTCCTTTTATTTACTAGCGTGGAAGTAGCTATGCAACCTATAAAACCTCTGGCTTTAGCATTATCACAGAAAGTAATTGCATGAAATGAATGCAAAGCAGGAAGTAGCTTCAAAAGTTAAAGAGAGCATGAAGCATCCTTGCTAATGTGGCAGGACATAGTATCTTGCAGCACTGTCTCCAAGAAAAGCCCCTTAAAATCTTGAGGAGATAAAACCCTTGGCCAAAATTACTGAGAAAACTGCATCTTTTCCAAAGGGAATTTGATTAAACTGTATTTGTATCTTATATAACCCTAACAATGCTTATTTCTAGATATTTATCTACAAGTTCTTATTTCCAACAGCTTCTTAAAGATTTTTAAAATTGAATAATTATTTAAAATATTATTTAACTAATCAAAGAAGTATGCTAAGAAAAGGCTCTGCTTTCTTATTTAGGACACTTTTAATTAGTACTTCAAACAGAACTACAGAAAACAACATGTGTTTCTTATCAAATCCTGTAGCAGAAATAGACTGAACTTGCCAAAAAGCTTTATTGATTTCAAAAGTTTCCCATGTTTTGAATTTGGCATCTGCACATCTTCAAATTCCAGTTCTGATCTCATATTTCAGAAAAAAAGTTGCGTCCATTAGCAGTAATTAGCTTATGTTATCTAAGTTATACACGTGTTACACAGACATCACACTAGAATTGGGCCCTTACGTAAAATGTATCCACCAGTATGTTTCTATACAGATACACAGGATACATTGTTGTGCATCAGTTAGTTGCATAATTTTCTCTGGTTTCCACAGTACCTTAGGTTAACAGTCAGTTAAAATCTCAGTAATTTACAGCAAAATAATATAATGTAATTTCAACTTTCAAATGAGTTCTTTTAGTACCACAACAAATAACCAAGGTAGTCAGTGGAAAAGCTGTGCAATGCCTATTTTGTTTTAAAGTACATGCCATAGAGAATGTACTATCACACAAAATGTATACCAGCATAGCTTTTACTGCTAAAAATCTCGTGTTTCTAAGAACTAGTAAATAAAGTCAAGGTGGGATCAGAGTTGGAAGACTAAATATCCTGCTGCTGTTCTACAAATCTCTGAAGTGCCAGGAAAAAGAATATATTTTAGGAAGTTTGTATGTCGATTTAAAAAGAGAAGAAAAAAACCCCAAAACTGGATTGGTAAGCCCAGTGGAATAAACAGATGTCTTCAGAATCTTCTTAACATTTGTCTTTGTAGATATGTGCACAGATAACAGATGGTGCAAATGACTCAGCATATACTTTCAAAACCAATATAGGCAGAAAGCATTTTTATAAGTGTTTGGCATTACGTTTAAAAAAAAACAAAAAAGGTTAAACTGGAGGAGCAATGACTACATATTTACTTTGTCTTGAGTTACCTTTTCTGAATTGGTTGCAAATACTGTCAATGACAATTTTATGTTACAGTTTTTAGTTCAGCGGTACAATGACTTTACTGTCATTACAGCTTATTCATGTTTTGGTGCTCTGTCTCTTGCACTAGCCATCAAACAAAAATGTAGAAGTGTAAAACATTTTTTTTTTTTTTCTCTTGATGAAGAAGAAATAATTGAGTATTCATCATTAAAAATAAGCAGGAAGAATATCTCCCTGTGATTACATTTTTGTGGTAAGAATTCATTACTTTCTTTGTGGAATCGGTATGGAAATTCATTAAAAGCAAGAGAAGTGCAAATATTTGTCTTTGGCACACAGCTTTGTCTTGCACATATATTTGAGTTATTATCTTCACATGCGTAGGCCAGTGGCCTTCAAAAAGATGGTGCACATCAGTAGACATTTGTAAGCTTAGCAGCTCATTGAGGTATCCCTGCACATTGCTCAATGCTGGTCTTTGCAGATCTCTATCTAATCAGAGATACAACTGTAGATTCTTACAGCTGTACCTATATTATCACAAAATTAAATCTGAGGGGAAAAGTTTTTTTTTGTTTTCTTTTGCCTTTGTGTTAGACCACTTTGATTCATCCTTTTTTTTTTTTTTTTCAGGTCATTGGGTCCAAAAGACGGGAATGGATGACAAAAAGACAAAAGGATGTTTCTAACACACTATTTGCGTTTAAAATAATATTCCATTCCAAAGGATTATTTTAACAAGAAAGAAGTCGAAGTCAAGATTTGGCAGACTTCAGAATTTTTATTCTGAGAGCACTAAAAAAAAAAGCATAGGCTGTTAAAAGCATAGGCTATGTCTGTTTTTCCCATTTAAAGTCTAACGCTGCTGGAAGTGTTCTCATGCTATTTTCACACTAATTTGTTTGCAGTTTTTCAGAAAGTGCTGGTTTTGGCTGGGACCAATTGATATTCTCACAGGCAGCTCCTGAAGACAGTCGGCACAGGTCAAGCATGACCCGTGATCAGCAGCTCACTTGTGGCCAGCTTGTCTCAGAAAATGGCCACCACAGGTATACAGCTTCCAGGAGAGAAAACAAGCCAGGGCACATTTCATCTACCAGTGTTCATGCAGCCCCTGTGCAAACAAATCAGTGACAAATCTGGGGACAGATAAAAATGAGAGATTTTTCCAAAATGTACCTGTTGTCTTATCTAAGCTTCCCTGCATGATGAGAGAGCAGAATTCACTGTAGGAGTCTGCAGCTCAAAAGGCTTGTGTTCCAGCTCCTTTAAGCTCTCACAAAGAACACAAGTTTTTTCTGCAAGGTGACATATGGGTGCTATAGACCCTGCCTATCGCTTGTGGCAATTTTTGAATATTTTTGCCTTCAAAGTTTTTAGGTGGCATCATTTTTAGTAGCAATAATACCACCAGAGTGCATTCCTTCTTTCCTCCTTTGAAATTTTGGTCATTACCCAAAATACATCCAAAAACCAAAGCCTTTACAAATTCTTATCTTTGAGACTGATAATGTTGCCATGCCATTATATGCTGAATTTTGTTCTTGGAGCTACTTTTCCCCCCCCCCCCCAAAATTGATCACACATCCAATAATGTTATAAAGACCTTTGTGTTAATCACAACATACTCAAAGTTTGGTGAAGTTCCTATCACACTATTTTTAATCCTGAAATAAACTCTGCATCCTCACTTTAAGGGAGGGACTGCCTGGAACAGACACAAAAGTGTTCACGAAGGGGCAATTTGTTGTAATGACAGTAAATACACAGTAATTATTATGAAGTCACAATAATTGATTAAAATAAGTAAGTACATCTACAGGTTTCTGTTTAACTGGGTAAAGAAGGCATCACAGAGATAACTACTTTAATATTAAGAATATAAAAAAGAGGGAAAAAAGAGTCAAAAGAATGGCATGCCTGATGAAGGAATGTATAAAGTCTCTTTTTCTGCTCCTTTCAGATGGTGGAAGGGAGTGGATATGATGCAAAACACTGTTTATTTAACAAACCTCGAGCACTGAATCAAGCCATTTATGAAATGCTTTTACAATTCAGCCACTGAGACAAGCTTTGAATTTTCAGCAGCAGTTACCTGATAGTCAGGAACAGGCAGAAGATAACGTGAGCTTAATATAGAGCCATTCCAGGAGATGGCTGAAGGAGTGAAGTGATATAAACCTGACTCATGACTCCAAAGGATACTGCTTTACTGAAAACTGTAACATAAAATTGTCATTGACAGTATTTGCAACCAATTCAGAAAAGATATATCAACAGAAGAAGCTATATCTTTACATTCTGTGATCCATTCAGACTAGATGGCAAATTATGTGGAGCATCTGATTTGAAATAAAATGACAAATGGAAAGGAAATCTCTTTTGCAAATGAATTTGTAACATTCTGAGTGCTCCTATTGCAGATTGAATCAAAGGCATTTTGAAGCTATGCTTCACAGTACATGTAACACATGTAACACATGTAACACATGTAGAAGAAACAACTAACTTAGTAAGTAGTAGAAAAGGCTTTTATTAAGAAAAGGATATGAAAATTTGATATTTAAATTGAAAGGTGGATAGACAGATATGCACAAAATCATAGTATTGTAATGATCTCTCACTAAGAACATATCAAAATACTGAAAGCCTGATTTTGTTAAGAATACTTTCACTCTCGCTCAATATACATGCAAACTGTAGCAAAATACTTTTTTTTTTATAAGTGTTTCAGAAATATGCCCTAAGAAAATTAAAAAATGTATATCTTTAACTGCAGATCACAATAGCTTAAAAGATACTGACATAATTTACTCAGGCGAATGTGTCTACACAGGGCCTGAACTTGGTTTAATCTTAAAAGGTTTTTAAGGTGATTCAGCATAAGAGGCAGGACTAGGATTCATGAGTGCTTTATAGACTCCAGTGCTTTATAGATTCCAGTGCTTTATAGAATAGATTATTTCTACAGCAAGGCCATACTTGGTACTACATAGGAAAATTCAAATATTTTTTCCTTAGCCTTCTATCATACATTCTTTTGTCTTTAACTACTGTAACTCTTACAGCAGAGATGAAGTGCAGTTTTTATGCATTCTTCTAGCTGGTATTGAAAGCAGCACTTTTCTTGTCAGTTTTTCAATTTGTTTCCTAATGTGATACCTTTGAGACTTTAGGCTACATCTGGTTAGTTTACAGTTCTTCAGGAAATTAACTTACTAAATATCTGAGACCTCCTGAGGGCTGATCTGTGTTTCTGGTAAATCACAGTCCTTCATCAAACACTATCTCCTACAAATAGCTGTGTATTATTTTATTATGGAATGACAACGACAGGAAGCAAAGCAGTTTTGTAGTAGAGCTTTTCCTTTGGCTATATGTAAAAAGTAAATATTGGTGCCAAAGTAAACTGGCAGGATTCACATCAGAGGCTTTTCTTTTTCTGAGATGTCATCCGAGTTTCACTGATAATGTGTTCTTAAATTCAAATGCTCTAACACTGCAAGTACTTCTCAGTGTTTGCCAGGAATTCCAAAATAATAAACTGAAGAAAAAATGATCTAGCAGCCCGAAACCAATGCACAAAATCACAAAATTATAGTATCATTTTTGTTGCAAGGAACTCTTTTTAAGAGAGGCCACCTAGTCAAACTCCCTGGCAAGTAATGGGGATGCACACAGCTTGATCAGGTTGCTTAGAGCCTGCTTCAGCATGACCTTGACTGAATCCAAGGATGGAGCATCCACCACCTCTTTGGGAAACCTGCTCCTCTGCTTCACCACCCTTACTGTAAAAAATTTTTTCCTGAAACCCAGTTGAAATCTCTCCTCATTTAGTTTGAAACCATTTCCCTTTATCCTTCACAACACATCCTGCTAAAGAGTCTGTTCCCTTCCCTCTTACATCTGCCCTTTAAATACTGAAAGGCCACACTCAGGTCACCTTGCAGCCTGAGGCTGAACAGTCTAGATCTCATCCTGTCCTCATAGGAGAGGTGTTCCATCCCTTGGATCATTTCTGTGGCCTTCCTCTGGATGTGCTCCAACAGGTCTATGTATCTCTGCTACTGAGGACTCCACATCTGAACACAGTACTCCAGATGAGGCCTCATCAGTGCAGAGCAGAGAGACAGGATCACCTCCCTCAACCTGCTGACAGTATTTGTTTTGATGCAGCCCAGGGTACTGTTGGCTTTCTGGGCTGCAAGGGCACATTGCTGGCTCATGTCCAGCTTACCACCCACTGAGCCCTTTTCAGCAGGGCTGAGCTCCTTCCCTTTGTATCCCAGCTTGTATTGATAGCAGGGGTTCGCGGTGACCCAAACACATGATCTTGCACTTGGCTTTGTAGAATCTCATGATATTCTCCTGGGCTCCCTGCTAAGCCTGTCCAAGTCTGTCTGGATGGCATCCTGTCCCTCGTGTGTGCTGACTGCAGCACACAGCTTGGTGTCAGCCACAAACTTGCTCAATTCCACTGTCAGTGTCACTGATGGAGTTATTAAAGAACACTGGTTTGCCTTTCCCAGGCATCTACTCTTGACACTCTGAAAAGCGGCCAGACAGGCTGTAAGTTGGAGTTTACATGGCCACTAGGTTGGTCTTGAAATCCCATGTGAATGCACACTCAGCAGCTGAATCTTCAACTTGAATGTAGTCATACATAATTGTGCAGTTCTCAGGACTTACTTAAGCATAAAGGTAAAATGCTGTGCTGTATAAACTACACAACAAACATCCATAGATGTCCACATGGATTTTGTTGTCTCTTGAAAGAGACAAAGTGCATTTCAAGGCAGGATATGTTTCCTTATATATTATATTATAATTCTATTTATTATATTATTAATATTTATTATATATTATTATTATTCTATAATACAGAGAATATGGAGGGTTTACCTTATTGTCTTCTTTTCTTTTCTCTGCCCACCTTCCTACTTCTTCCTCCAAGCTTTTGTTATTACTTACCTGAAAGTAAGGTGCACTAAAAACACTGATTCATTATTCTCCGTCCATGTTTGCTCTTGTATAGACAGTTTCCTTGCATTATCTGCTTTATCTTGCATTAACGCTTCTTTTCTCATCACATGTAGTTTTCAAATAAATATATTCTTTGTTGCTGATCAGGGAAATAGCATTTCAACAATGCCATTCATAGTTCTGAATTACCCACCTCCACCAAGATTTCCATAATGTAAAGGAGAGGGAAAGATGTAATTAGAATAGGTCGTATTGGTAAAGATCTGTGGTCAAGTCATAAATGGGTATTATTCTTCTATTCTTTGTTTCTACAGATTAGTCAATATAGTGAGCTCAGTCCTAAAAGAGAAACTTATAATGGGTCTGATTTTAATTTAGCTAACTTCCCTTTTCACTACTCAATAGTTTCAATGAGACAGCTGTTCTATTCATAGAATAATAGCAATGCCATTTGACTGTATGCTTGGAAAACATATGGGATACTTCCAGAACTGTAACGTGATAAGTAAGAAAAGCCTCTCTCTGAAGAATGAAACTGTACTCCTCTGATTAGAGGAAGATCCTCAAAAGTATCTTGTGGATCAACTATAACATCCACCTGCTGAGAAGTTTAAAGGAGTTTGGATTCCTCAGTTCACATACAGAGAATGAAAATGTTCTGACTCAGATTGGTAACACTGAGGCTGACAACTCATCTCAAAAGAAGAACCATGGGGAGCAGTCAGCCACAGGAGGCTATGATTGAGGGAGAGAGGAACATGAAGGACACCACAATCCTGAGCAATGAAGGATGAATAGGCTTGGAACAGTGCCTTTCATAGAGTTATTTGCATCCAGGTATCCACATTAACTTGCTTGAGAGAATGTGCATTAACAGGAAAAGGCATAATAAAATTTTACATCATCTGATTTTGGTTAATCACTTTAACAGCTAAGTTAGTTGATGAGTCTCCTTAGGCTCTCTATACAGGGAGCAAAAAAATAACCCCAAATCCTGCAGATGGTGATTCAGATTAGAAGGTTAATGGAGGTGTTCTTTATCACCTTATGGGGAAACTTTCTCTCTATCAAATGCATTAAGCGCCTATTAATCTAAAATCATCTCCAGCAGCTCCCCTGCTGAGTGTTCCTGCATTTTTATGACCAGAAATGCCTCCCCACACCTTTCTGGATTAACAGTTTGGATAATTTGTTTGACCAGTAAGGGTATTGGCTTTGGGAAATCAGTGAGGGGCTCTTGGAGAGTGGCTAGGGATTTGTCTAGGTGAATTCAGTTCTTGTGCAGTAGCTTCAATGCAAATATACCACGATTGAGAGGACCAAGTGAGAGACAAAAAAGGCATCTACTGAGAGAAGAATGCTTAGAGTGAAAGCTTAATATTTGCTCTATTATAGGGATTATAGCATTACACAGGATAGAGTACACAATGAAAGTTGCAACAAGAGTTCTTGGATTCAGGACACAATATTTACATCTTGAAAGCATGGCATTTACCTTGCCACGGTTGAGAAAGGTGCTAATCTTGAAGACTCACATTATAGGGAAAATAGTGCATATTTACAAAAAAAAAAAATAGTGTATTCTACTTGCACAACTGGAAATTTTTCTTAGCTGGAATCTCCATATTTAGTGGATACCTGAAAAATGACAATTGATCTGAAAAATCTGATAATCTTCTGTGTATATATTACATGTTTATTTATAAACAAATGAAGTCCTTTTGGCTTTATATACTCAATTGAAAGTAATCAAACCATTAATCCTTCAGAGGGAACGAAAAGCATTATGAATAGCACTAAGTATGAACAGTGACAACAATAATTTATTTTTACAGCAGCCAGGTTTTGTAAGCTTCAAGCATGCAGATACAGACAAGTTTCAGCTAACCTTCAAACAGCTTCTTAATTCCAACCAAAACTTACAAAGTTCTCATTTCACCGAAATTAGGTTGAAAATGATAGTGAGTTGAGTCCCATTTCATATTACAAAGTTATTTTCTCCCTCTGAAGTTTTACTCTAGAAGTTTCTTTCTATTTATTTTTAAAAGGACAGATTTTATTTCTCTTTATAATTAATGGTAGGATAAAGTGCATGATGATTGTAGTGTTGGAAAAAAAATAACTGCTTCTGAGTTTTTTGAATTTCAACCTTTTTGTGAATTTATTGAAACTAACACACAAGACTTCCTCAGCAATACAGATGTCTGCTGGAACACTCCCAAATGTAAGTAACAGAATACTTTATAAAAAATATTATGTATGTAAGTATTTTTCAGATCCAACCTTTAGAACTAAGTCAGAGGAAAGGAACTAAATAACTCTGTGCAAAGAAGTACATGAGAGGAAGTATATCAAAGGAGCTTTCATTATTCAAAAGAGCAAAATGTCATGTTTTTCCACTATCTAAACCTGAAAATAAAGTTGAGTGTCATTGTGGATTGCAGGTGGATTGAAATGAGAGTGGAAAAGCTACATGAGTGATCTGCTGAAAACATGGGAACTATTTTCTGGTCTCATTCAAGTGACAAAGAATATTTTAGCTTGGTGAAGCAAAGAAAAAAAATGCTTCAAAATATTTATATCACAGCATTGTATTAGCAGTAGTGCAAAAATTAGGTAATTGTGGTAATGAATTAGACCTGACAGTATACATCTCTGTCTTCTTCAACATTATTCACATGAGACTGTCAAGAACATTTTTTAAAACCATGTCATTCTAGACAAAGAGAAAAAATTTATTAAAGTGACATAAAAAATATTGTATGGCAGTTTATGTGGCTCTTTAAAATACTCAGCAATTTTTTAATACCAAAATTGCTGTTCTTCTTGCATGAGAAAACAAACAAACAAAACAAAAAAAAAACACTGCAAAGTATAAGAAGTGTTATATGGACCAGTGACAAAATCTGAAGAGCCTGGCATACAAAGTGCCTCACTTCAGACCTAGGCACGGAACAAAGTACCTTGTTTTTTCACTTCTCTAATGTAAAGTGTAAGCCTTTAAAGTGTCACTATTTCAGGTGGGCAATTTTAATTTCTAATTGCATCTCAGCAAGAACTTCTGTCCAGAAATACTTTAGATATCAGAACATTCATGTGTGAAAAGTGTAAATTTGACATGGTAAAAAAAGCTCAGTTAAAAGCTTTAAAATTAGTGCCCTTGAGGAAATACGGTTGTAATATCGCTGAAAATGACCTTTTGGCAATAATAGGCAGCCTCTGCAAAGCCAATTATTCTTTATACACTCTTTAAGCACACAGATCAGGAAGTTACACTGTGCACATTACCATAGATTTGGAATGGAAGAAACATAAAAAAAGATTTGCTGAAGAGCAGCTGGATATAATGGTATTCAGTTGGATTTATCTACACCTGGACTTATCCTGAGAAGGCTTCTCTGGAACAGATATCCAAGCATTCAGTGCCCGGAGATTCAGTTCACCTGTGAAGAGCTGCTTCAGAATAACTATTGCAAAGGGATGTGTCAGTTGAACCCGGAGAACTACCACATGCAGATAAACACTTACTGTCCTTTACAGAGACAGAACAAAAGATCCTGATCCAGTTCCTCCTAAACAAAGGGAGTGCCCTCTTTTACAACAGAGAAACTGTATTTGGCAATGAGGTGCGTAAAACTGCCTGAGTATTCATTCTGGGGTACGTGGTGGATACAATCACCTAAAATACAATAGAACCAACTTATGTTTCTGCTCTGCTTCAATTTTTATTAAGGAAATGTTCAAATGTTAAAACACATTATGAAGCCTATTATTTTTCCCTGGGATGTCTATCAAATGTAATATTGGAGCTAACCATATTACATGCAGATTTTTGTAGTCTTTCAAGTTGAAGGCTTACATAAAATATTTCATAATTTACAATTTACCCCAAATCCCATCACAATATACTACAGAATAAAAATTCATGAGTTGGGTTGATTGTTGGCAGGGAGAAACATGGGAATTATGGTTTGATGATTAACGGGTAAATCCGTCCTTGAATCCACATCTGAGTAATTTCCTACCAGCTCTCACAATAATGAAGAAAAAGTGTGGAAATAAGTATCCATTAGGTTCAACATTTTGCTTTTGCATGCTTCCTCTAACTAATTGTTTCATTATTCTTATCCTCTGTAAGGAAGACCAGCTTTCTATCTGAAAGAAACAGAAGCACACAAGGCAGCCAACTAATTCATTACAGAAGTCTCCCTCTCTAGAAGCTATTAACTCATCAGTAGCACAATGTTACAATCAGCACTTAAAAATAGGGGCATACTACTTTAGAATCACTAAGCATTAATATCTAGTTAACTAATTGTCACTGTCATTATAAAATAATAGCATCAATACTGAAACATTGAGTTTTTTAGTTACAATATAGTAAGGTAGCAGGGCTTATGATAATGCTTGAGTTTTTAATTTCCAAAGCTGATAGCATTGTGTTCTAAGAACTTTCTTTGAGGCACTGATTTCAGTTTCAGGCCTTCCTGTAAATGATTTTTCACCTTTATTTTTCAATGCTGAAGGATCTGCACGTCAGTAAGTTCACTACATTAGCACAGTGGGCTCTAAATGAGAACCTGGGAATACACCACTGTCAGTAAGCCATGAAGATGAATATATTTATCATCATCATTTTATCTTATTTATTATTCATCATTTTAGCTTAGTGAACCAGTGAGGTGTGATTGTGAAACTGTAATCCAGTGTGTTTTTGCTACAGTTCAAATTTATTAGAAGAAAAACAAAGCTGCCTTGCACTGATATATCATGGCTTGAAAGACAAAGATAATTTGAAATAGAAGACATAAAAAATCATAACACTAAGAAAACAGTTTGGAACAAATGAGTATTATTTTTAGGTCAAAAAACAGCAGCCACAATGGAAACAAATTTTAATCATATTGTGTAGATGCTGCATTGGACTCCAGGAACTTACTTATTATTCAGAATTAATTTACTGTCAGAAATGACTAAGACAGTGCACAAAATAAAAATGATGAAATATTTTAAACAAATACAAGGCGCAGGAAATCTAATGACTGCTTTTATGTAGGCACATCAGAAATCTACTGTCAGATTACACAGTCCCAGAGTACAGGAGATATGAGTAGAATTGCAGATAGTATATCAAAAGCAAGAAGGCAAGAATAACAAGTTATTATTTCTTTCATTAGTATGTGTATTGCAGCCCAGCAAAGATGAATGGCCTCCTCACCTTTCTGAGAACAGAAAGAGAAGCATACGCCAAAACCTACGCGGGCCTTCTTAAAGCCTCAGCAATTGTAAAAAATGAGAACATTATTTGTTTTCCTCTCCATTGATCATGACACACTGAGTTAAATCAATAGTGTCCTCAGCTACTTCTTTTCTCTAACACTCGCTAGCTTAGAGTAAAACTTTGGTACTGATGTTAACACCTGGCTTCAGTCTACATGAAGCATATCTTGTTCTGCATGTCTACAGCATTTTCCACTGCAGTTTATTATAGCGTCAAATCACACAGACTAATATACTGTCCTAAGCTATCTTACTTTTTGGCCTAGCACAGGTTGCTACTCTTTCACCTTCTGGAATAGGGCACAAACTGCAGCATTACTCTGTTATCTTGATAAAGCAGGAAGTGGCCTGACATCAGATGATGGGTCAAGGCTGTGTGCAAAAGAGAGCCATAACTCAACATTGCACAATGGCACATCCTAGAAGAGATATAATTATTGCATTCTCCAAAGAGAAACATCTTTGTCCTAGGAATGTAGATTACATAATATAATTACTAGTGTTACCATGTTTGGAAATTGTGTTGTAAATAGAGCACTCTTCTAAATTGGGAAATTCATACTTTACTAATATTTTCATCAGAGTCAATCTCAGAAATGTAGTTTCAATATTTTAGCTATTTATAGAAGCATTTGCTAACTAAAGCAATAGACATATGTAAATAAATATATGAGTATAAAATATTTTAGAGTAGTAATATATCTCAAGAGATCCACAGTGCCTCTGCTAACCACATGACTCCCATATGTTCCATACTTACTCAGTACCCAATTAAAGGTTGTGGGATATGATTTCTACAAGCATTTATTACTTTTCACTGCAAATGAAGTCAAAAGAATCAGTGCTTTGAACACTGCTCAACATCTTGCCATACAATAAAAAGTTGTTCCAATAATATTTGTGAAGCACTAAATGATGATTATCACATGAAGACCAAATGCAGAGAAATCTCAGGAGAGTCTTAGCTGTTCTAATGACTAACCATAGGGATGAAGGTGCTGAGCCAATGTATTATCAAAACACAAAAACCCAATGCTGAATAATTGTGACTGTAATCCTTGAGCTCATTTGCTCAATCCATTGAGCTCCATTCCTTGAGCTCAGATGAGTAAAGCAGAGATCTTACTGAAGTGTGTGATTATGTAATTAAAAATAATGTTCATTATTAAGAAATGCTAAGTTGATGCATTATTACTAGTTTTTGTGCATGTTAAAATTTGTTACCATAATTCTTAGCCCTTAGAAACCCTGACCATCTCCTGCACTTCTGAATTTTACTATCAAGCATTCATTTAAACAATTTATTTTATAAAGGGAAGGGCCTTCACTCTCTACAACAGAAATTCCCAGAATATTTTCATTTCAGTGGTGATACTGTCAGAGATGAGGTTCTGCAGGATAATTTCTGATTTCCAATGGTGTTAATGAGTTAATATAAAGCAAAATCCCCCTCCACCTAACATAAAGCCTAAAAAATACCCCACCAAATTCAGTCTGACACGACTGAACTGCAAGGATAGTAAGAAAAAGCTGTAACAAAGAAACCAGAGAACCTAAAGGGTTCTTGCTGAGCAAACATTGTCTGACTGCCGTGAGAAATGCTAGCAAAGCATGCTCTTCCCAGAAGCTCTGCAGTTTTCTGGCTTTTAAATAACCCAATGTTCAAGTTCTATACTTCTCTGCTAGATTTTTTTCTAACTAAGACATTGTTACATGTGAAAAATCTGAAAATTTCAAGTAAATATCTTGCTTAGTAGACTTTGTTTTCCATACATCCAACTACTGCAAATAAAAACGTGAAAATAGAGGTCAGGATCTTCAGACACTGTTACTCAGGGACTAACACTTGAGACTTTACCGTAGATGATGGAAAAATGAAGAGCAATCTTCCAATACAGCAACAGTGAATTTACTGCAAATAATTCTTTATTTTTATATATTTCTTTATTTCATACATAGATGGCTAGATGGCCAGATGGCACCAGTGGCAAAAATGTCATCACATCTTCACTTGCTTAGAAACTCTGTCTCCTACAAGACCTGGCTATAACTGCTCATCATTTGGAGCTTGCACACTGTGTTTTTGCAATTCACCACAGCTGAAAGTGAATACAAAATGCAGAAGAAAGAGTTTTACAGACTAACTATAGGAGAGGATCCTGTAGCATTCTTCCTGTTTTTGCATTTTCCTTGGTCTCAAGCAAAAGTTTTACTCCTAATTTTCTAATGAACAACTGGCTCAGACTCTGAGGTATGATAAAGCTGTTTGGTCTATGAGTCATTATGGAAGTACACTAGTCTGAGGCAATGCAGATCAGAAAGCTGAGGATAAATCACACGAGAAGCTGCAGATAATAGCCTTTCTGAGCCAAGGAGAAATTTAGCAGCATCATTAGGAAACTTTGTAAAACTTCTTCAGAGAAGACCTTGTTTAGTAATTAAACTCATAATACTGGTGTAAAAAAGATAAGGAACTGAATATATATTATATATGCATATATAATATACCCTCACAGCACTAATTGTCTGTTGTTTTATCCAGAATGGATTGGCTGGAACACGACTTACAGTGAGCATTAAAGAAAGAGCTCATGTCACTGTCTCTTATTTTTAGAGAAGTATATTTTAAAAGAACATAGGATCCTGCTGGCAAACAGTTACTAACTAAACTACTTTTAAAAAATCAGTGCAACGAAATGGCAGTAATGATATGAAAGTGGGCAGGTGGAATCACAACTAGAAAAATTAAAGAAAGATACCAGCTCTGCCTTTCTTTTTGTAACAGGAATGCCAGTGCTAAGAATTGGCCAAGAAATCCAAGATGTACATACACCATCTGAGTTCATTATTATTGAGGATAACATCCCAATGTGGTCCGAACTACTCAGGGTCAAGGTTGGCTCAGTACCAGCCTGTGGCCATCTTATTTCCTTTCAAAGAGAAGCCCTTTCATTTCATTTCATAGTCAATCTGATGGTCCAATCTGACATTTTTAATCATTCTTTCAAAGATGAAAATCCACTGATTTATTTTTCTTTAATTTCATCCAGTGCCACTGTTCAGAGAGGCAGTAGGCTTGATTTCATTATTCTGTTCCTTTCTGACGCTAAATTTAACCTTTGTTCTTCCTAATAGTACAATGTGAGTAGGCCTGTGGAATCTGAAAACTTTCACATACTAGCTTCTACAGAAAAGAATGTTTCCAGAAGAAGGTTTTTAGAGGACGTTCTTGTAATCAGCAGCCTGAAGCAATGCAAGTATAAGACAGAATGCAACTGTGGCTTGGAAGAGTATGCTAGGTTGCAAAGACTGAGGAGACAGCATGTCACACTCATGGAATCTTTACTTCCTTCACCATGACATTATCTCTTAAATCTCTGGCTTGCAACCAACTAGCAGCTGTGTTGTATACTGAAAAACTGATGTATATGTTTTCTAAGAATAAGTCTTCAAGTCTATGATCACCATCACTAACTGTTAAAATATTATTTCAAAGCAAAGTTAGTGTATTAGCCTTGTAGCCCATGTGAAAATGTTTTGTTTGGTTTGGTTTTGAATTTTTTTTTTTCTATGAACATACATGGATGTGACAGTGTGAGTACCTGGAAATGCCCACACCAAAAAAAACAAACAACAATCTCTACTCAAAATAAGACTGAAACTCACAGATGGGCAATTTTGCCTTTTTCAGAACAAGTGTGCAAGGGCTGCTCCAAAAGGCGCACTATTACCTATGTTATTCTGTTGGCTTCTGATAGCAAAGGTGCATGTTGTTTATAATGCAGTGTATGTCAAACATTCCCACCAAGATCCTGTTATGTTATGTTGCCATGTGAGATGGCAGCAAAGGGCAGTCTGACACAATGATGCCTGACATGGAAGAGTGAAGCAAAAGTGTGGACCTGAACTCCTTAATGCAGAAAAATTAGAACCCACTGACATTCACTGATGAGCGCTGAATATCGATGGAGGACAATGGATATGAGCACAGTGACCTGGTGCTTTTCAGCAATGGCAGCAACGTTTTCACATTCACATTTCATATTCACATTTCCAGCCACGTTCTGGATGGCCATGCAGATGTTTGCAAATGTGCATGCAAGCTCTTGTTCACTGCTGGTGACAGTGCGTAGCTAATGGTGGTGACTGTGCTGAAAAATGGTGTTTTGTAGCTGAGGATTTACCCTATGAAATAGTTTCCTTTGTATCTGTTGGCAGATTCCATGGAAATAAATAGGTGGCATTACTTTCAGGGCAACCTACGTATTTCAGAATTCTCTGATTCAGAAATTTGAGACAAACTCCAAATGCATTTATAATTGTCTTTACAGAATACTGCACTGAAATCTTTGAGTAAAAAAAGAATGCATTGACAGAAAGATGCAATAGATGGATATGGGTAAAGATCTCCTCTTCCTCACGATATTGGTCCTTTGGGGTCCTTTGGGGCCACCAATAATATGCAGTGTTCATTAATAGCAGCAAGTTTGTCAGAGAAAATAAATGATCCTTTCAGAAAGGATCATTCCAAGAGCATTTGGCCAGTAAGGAGACCGAATTGTTTCTATAAGAAAATTCAGTGTAGTCAGGCAGAAAGATCTCCCTAACAATGTGTACCGCTTTCTAAGGTCAAATGTAGCTCATATGGAAGAATTTAATATTTAAGCATTTATAAAAAGGTAAATGCTTTTTAAGTTTTTACCTATTTATATAAAAACTTTTTAAGCTTTATAAGTTAAGCATAAGCCAGGGTTCATTCCTTTCACTCTCTAGAGTAAATTTTATCCAGATCTTTAGAAAGCTGGTAGAAAATGTACCCTTACAGAATACGAATGAAAGATGTTATGAAGCAGAACCCACAATGCAGTAGAATGCAAAAACGTGCCAGTCAGCATCCTGGTGACCTACTTATATTGTAGCAATTCCATTTGTGAAGATATGTCACTTTTTTTTTTTTTTTTTTTTTTTTGGAAAGCTACACAGTGAGGTGTCAGCAAACATGCTGCTTATCATTAAATATGTCATTCAATGACTGCAAATGCTTGTCTGTATGACTGACAGTGTTAGTCACTAAGCTCCAACAGTAAAAGGCAGTATTACATAAAGGAACAAATACCTTATGTTTTTACAATAGAAATATGTGGGACTGTACAAGTTGCCCATCTACAGTAAAGGTGTCATAAAAATTGTGGAAACAGGCTGCCCTAGGAGGTGGATAAATCACTGTCCCTGAAGGTGTTCAAGAAACATTCAAATTTTGTACTAAGGGGCATGGTTAGTGTGGAAATATTGGTGGCAGGTGGATGGTTGGACTAGATAATCTTGGAGGTCTTTTCAAGCCTTGATGATTCTATGATTCTGTGATTCTGTGTTTTATGTGGTCAATGAGACTGTTACTTGGGACTTTTCCTGTTTGCTACAGACATGTTTCAACAACTTTATCCATGTATTTTCTATGAAAAAAGTCTGATTCATCATCCAGCTTCACAAGAAGTATTTAATTCTTCAAGGCATATGTCATACAAGGAGAACATCATTAACCTTCCTTATAAAGAAGGCATAAACAAGTTTTCTCTTTGAACTGTCTTTTCACACACACGTAAGTATTACAGAAGTACATCTGTATTTCCTGTATTCTACTTAGAAAAAACTCATCCTGACAGTTAGGGTAAAGGACTTAATAACATAGCCAAAAGTTATTTACAAAACAAGCAGAGGGCTATATCAGATGAAAATAACGAAGATTAAATCAACACCTATAGTCTTCTGAAAATAAAACTTAAACTGAAAACTCTAGTGAATTGAGTGTTTCCAAATGTCTTACAGTGACTTCTTTGAGGGAATGAGGATTAATAAACTAACTAAAATGGCCTCAAAACTGAAAATATTTTCTGGTTCATTTGCTGACTGTGTGTCAGCTTAGTATTGTTGGTCGTGAGGGATACAAAAGCAAGCTTTGTTTATAAGTAAACAAGCCAACAAAACCCCTGAATAACTTTGAGTACATTGCAGGGCACTGTCTTACTAGGCATGTACGTAAGTCTGAGACTAACTGTTTAGAAAAATAAAGTTTAGAAAGCACAATGAAAAATGAACAATACTTACAACCATACCGTTTAGGGACACCCAGCAATCTGGTGGGAAATCCTGGAGTAACGGTACTAAAAACTGAAGACAACCATCCCAATGGCAAAGCAGCAGCATCATTCCAATTAGATTAAAGATTCTCACCACAGCACTGGCCAGATCATATGTCATATGGAAAATCTGTAGAGAAAAATTATAGAAGTGTGATGCAAATCAGAAATGAAAATTATTTACTTTTCATCACGCCGATTAAAGATGAAGAAGCAACATTCTGAACTTCAAAGAAGGCAGAGTTCATTCAGTGATATTCACTAATGTGGGCACATTGATTTGGGCATGGGACTGTACATTACACACCTGACTCCTTCTTGTCTGCATCATGGTTACACAAGCAGCTAAAAAGTGTTTCGTTTAAACAGAAGCCACCAACTGAAGTACTTTTGTAAAGCCACAAACTTCTTTTAATCAAAGTAGATCTCAAAAAAAAAAAAAGAAAAAAAAAAAAAAAAAAAAAAAAAAAAGTAAAAGAGACTTGGGAAGCTTGGAAAATTTAGTGAATCCATTGCTTGTCTGTTAACTGGGTATCTTAAGTATTCACATAATTGTGGAAGATAAAACTTCAATGACCTATTCAGAATAGTCACATTTCCCGCCTTCTAAAAAGTAACAAAATGTGAGTGAAGAAGCAATATAGTAATTTTACACACACATATATATATATATGCAAATTTTGGCTCACCAAGCAAAATGACATATGAATATTTCACAGCTCCTAATTATTGGCAGTTTTGCTAAAACACTGAGAATCCTGAAACACCTGTAGTAGCTAAGGTAAAAAAAAAATAGTCATTTGGATCTTTCCATTATTGTTAAGAAAACAATTTTATTTGTATAGCCTCTTATAGCACAACATAAACGTACCCTTTAGAACAAGAGCACAAAAGATGAAGGTCAGCTATTATTCCCCAGTTATGTGAAGAGACATCAACAGAAAAAGATAGATTTTTGATGGGTGCTAAATATTAGACATCATTATTAAGCTGAATAATAGAACTGAAGACCACACACACTCCAGCAAGGCATCCAGTCCATCCATTTTCTTAATGCATTTGATTCTGTCCTTTTAGCATCCCAGTCTGTCACCTAGTAGATGGTACAGCAACACATCACCATGCTCCGCAGTCAGAGATCAGCCTCTGCAAACACGATCCTGCTCACTAACACTGCAAAACACACATCACCAAAATGGAAATTCCAAAAGAATTCAAGTGTGCATGAGAAAATTATTCTGCCCCAGCTTTCACGTTGCTAAAACTGAAGGCAGTGGTTAAGTACCCAAGCTGTAGATGAGTACAAGTGCAAATAAAGAGAGCAGGTTAAGATGTCTTTCAATATAATTTTCTGTTAGTGAGCGTCTGTTGAAAATAATGACATATTTCTTAATACTAAACTGTAAAACTTATGTAACTGAAACATATCTAATATATTATGCTTATGTGCAAAACATTGCCTCAAGTTAGAGCATTTTGGGAGAATAATACTACAAATCTCAGCTTCACAGACACCTGAAGCAAATTCTTAAATGTTCTCTAGACACTATTTAGTTCTTCTCAATACCTAGGAAATGACAGTAATATTTAGGAGATAACATAAATAGAAATAAACAGAAAAGTGACATTATTAAAATTTGTGCTCTTTGGAAATGTATTTAAACTACAGCTATTTAAATAGCTACAGTTTCAGTAGCAAAAGATGAACTGGGTGAGTCGGTAGTTTGTAAGACTGAAATAATTTTATTTCAAGAATGGAAATAAATAACAAGAGCACTACTGTTCTGGAGCACTAACTAACACTGAGTTTTATTTAGGTTACACTATCCCCACATGGTTATTTTATTGCACATCTGAAAACACACATCTAAGTGTTTGTGATAATCAGGAGAAGATCTAGAAGATCTGGTTTTGTGAAACTCTCCAAAGACAATTAGACAGCAGCACAGACTCCAGGACTGCTGCATCCTTCTCTGACCTCAGCAACTACAGGCACAGTCAAGATGACTGGCTGTTCACGTGTCCTGTGATCAGAGCTGACTAAAAATCATCTCTCTATAGATCCTTCACTTGCATGGAGCACATTTTTGGCATCAATTCATGCTATAGAGA